>NW_004524649.1:2759843-2794181 GCF_000260255.1 Octodon degus | reverse complement strand
GTTCTGCTTCTGGACTAGCTGGTTGGATCTATTCTCTACACTCTCCCCTGCAGGGATTGCAGCTGGAGGATTACACCTCAGGCGTGTATGCCAGGCCTGGGCTGTGCCTGGAGGGGGCAAGGTGAAGTAGGAGGAAGAGGAAGCTCTCCACACACACTCACGGGACCTGGGCTAGGACTGGGTCTGGGGCCTCCAGGACGGGCAAAAATTCCTACTCGGCGGGTGGGGTGGGGGAGGTACTGCTGAGTGGTGGGGGGCGGCCCAAGGGGCTGGGAGAGGGTCCAGCCCACTCTGCGCCTGGGCTGGGACTGGTCCTCCTGGCGCAGGGTAGCAGGAAGCTCTCTGCACACTCACCAGACCTGGGCTAGGACTGGGTCTGGGGGCTCCTGGAACTCGGCAGAAAATCCTACTCGGCGGATGGGGTGGGGGAGGCACTGCGGAGTGGTGGGGGGCGGCCCAAGGGGCTGGGAGAGGGTCCAGCCCACTCTGCGCCTGGGCTGGGACTGGTCCTGCTGGCGCAGGGTAGCAGGAAGCTCTCCACAAACTCACTGGACCTGGGCTAGGACTGGATCTAACTGTAGGCTTTAGAAACAGAGACATCATGAGATTTCTTGGCCAGAGACATTCAGACATAGGCTAACCAAACCCACAGACCAGGTTCTGGTTTACAGGTGCTAAGGAGAGTCCAGGAATCTGTTAAATGACAGCACAGGAGATCATCAGGTAAATCCTACGTGAGGGGACCTACACAACTCCTAGCTGTGTCTTTGAACAAGCCTCTATGTCTAAGACAAGGACAGGGAATAGAGCTTCTATAGAGGAAGGGACAGACATGATGACAACCAAGGGCTGGTGGCTGGACGCAAGACTGGTGACCAGGATGCTTTTCAGGGGACAATGGGCAACTGTACCTGCTCATCAGTCCAGGGAAGGCACAAGCAAAGGAAAGGGAGGAAACAAGATAGGTGAGCATCCTAGGAAGTGTCCAGGAAGCCGAGGCCACTCTAAGCCCTTACCATAACCCCACTGCTGTCTACAGAGTCACCTGACCACTTCCCTCCCTTGAACTTTGAGTGCCAGGCGTTGCTTCACTGAATTCTGAGGAGTTTCCTTCTGACCAAATATCGATGCCGAGACTCAGTTGCACCCACTGGAGACTTGGGCTGAGCACTGTGATGAGGGCATCTCCTGCTGGGGCCTTTGGTAGGGTCTCATGCAGACCTGGGGCAGAAAGTGGGCAAGTAGTTTACTTGGGGGGCAATACAGCATATGTCACTAGGGCAGTGGGGCTGAGGTAGGGGTGGAAGGCAGCTCAGAGAGGAACATCATGAACTGTCCCATGGCTGGCACCGGCTCAGCATGACTGCAGCCCGATATGGGCCTATCAGAGCCTGATGTAGCTGCATCCTCCCGGCTAAGCTGGGCATTTGTCTGCATCCCCTGGCTGTGACCCAAGGAGAGCTGCCTGCTGGGCACTAACTTCCCAGGTTTCTGTCAACCCTACACAGACCCAGCAATCCTCCACTGCTTCGTATGCAGGAAGAATCTGCTTCCCCATGTCTGCTTCAGCCTATGTCTCCACAGCCCAGGTACGGAAGTGAACCATGTGCCATGCACGCAGCAGTAGACTTAAGAAACAGAGACTAAACCCTCAGTGAGATGTGCGTCAGCCTGAGAAACTCACAGGAAGTGCTTCCATTTGCAACAAGATGGATGAGCCCGGAGGGCTCTGATGTTGAGTGAAATAAGCCTCGCACAGACAGACAGACAGACAGACAGACAGACAGACAGACAGACAGATACCACATGACCACATTCACCCATGCAGGCTGAAGAAGTGGGGTGCAGAGAAGCCCACCATGGCCACACACCCTGGGGCAGTGAGTCAGTGGGGCAGGCTGACAGCCAGCCTGGAGAAGAACAGTCACAATGTGGTACTACAGTAATGGCGTCCACTTAAAATCAGCTGACGTATAAGATCTTCTCACCACAAAGAAGTGGTGATGATTTGAGCTGATCAGTCCACAGTAACTGCACATGCAGACACCATACTGTGTGGCCTAAATATACATGCAGATCACGCATCAGTTAAAAATGAAATAAAACTTTTAAAAGCTGCTGTGCTTCTGTTTATTGCAGTTCTGTGAAAGCAGCCCAGATGTGGAATGTCTGACCCTGGATATGAGGCAGGGAAAACGTGGCCCACAGAACCATGGAAGATCACAAAGTAGAAAAAGAAAGCAATCTGCTGCTTGCAGTGACAAGCATGGAATTGGAGGAGGACTTCCTGTGCAGTGAGACGAGCCGGACACAGAAAGACCGCGACTGCAGGCTGTCTCTCTCATCTTCAAGGCCCAGCCCCAAACTGCCAATCTCCTAGAGGAGGGGATAGCAGAGAGGACATGAGAAGCCAAGAAAGGGAAGGGGAGGGTGCTTCAGAGAGCAGGTAACAGGTACAAAACCCATTAGGAGCCAGTGTGGGTGTTCTGTAGCATTCGGGGTGGCTACAGTCTACAAGAGTTTCAAGTATGATTCAAAGTGGCTAGAGCCCAATGTTTCCAGGGCTGGAGGGGGTGGGACTGCCAATTACTCCCATTTGCTTATTGCGCATTGCATACTTATGTCACAACCTCCTGCACCCACAAATACATACACACACTATTGCCAACTGCAAATCCTCAGAAGCAGAGATAGTTTGAGATCCATTGTTTGCCAGGCTAGCTGGCTAGATAAACATGTTCAGTTGAGGGAGTTAGGGGCCCACCTGCTGGTCCCCAGCATCGCTGTGAAGTGAGACAGGCTCACTCACCTGAGAGAAGAGAGCATTAGATGTGGGCCATTGTTCCTTGTCATGGTTTGCAAGAGGAATTATACAGAAGAAGACATATTTTATTAGATTATTTCACAGGGAATCATCCAAAGAATCATTTACAAGAAAAGCAGGAAATCTGTCCACACACTGAAGACCAAAAAATCCAGCTGAGGACTCAAATCTTAATATCCTTCATGAGTCCAGCTGAAAACCTAGAGCTCATAATAGGGCCTCCCACAAGTCCAGCTGAAGGGCAAGAGCCCACAGCAATGTTTCAGGTAGGCCTGCTTTATGGACCTGCGCTGGAAAGGCCCAAAGGTCAGTGGTAGAAGCTGGAAAGTCTGTGCCAGCAAAATGAAGGATCTGTGCCAGCAGGCTGAGGGATCTGCACTGGAGCCAGGAAGTAACACTCAAAGTAAGAACCAGAGTTCCCCTGAAAAGTACCACAGCCATCCTTAGCCACAGTGAGGGCCTGAGTGCCTCCAGTGATGAGGAAAGCTGAGTTTCCATCAGGAAAGCAAACAGGGCAAGCTTCTCCACAATACTAAGCTGTGCACCATCTTCCCCTCTGGAGACAGGAAGCAATGCTCAAGATGAGGACCAGAGCTCCCCCAAAGTGAACCACAGTCATCCTCAGTGACAACAAGATTGCAAGCTCCTCCTCTGATGAGCACAACTAAGCTCACTAGGAAAGCCAGCCAAGCTCCTTGCAGCTTGTGGTAGCACCCGACAGCTTCTCTAACATCCTCTTAGCAGCTTCTCCAGTTCTGCCTCTTCTGCTGTTGGCAACCGTCCTCAAGTGGGCCTCCTACACCCAGCACCACACTGATCCAGTCCACCTGGGTTTTACAAGTTGCCCACCAGTTGGCAATCCAGCACACTCCTCCAGCATCAGTGTGCCGACAGCCCACTGGGACCTTGGTGACCTGCAGAGTCCTTCCCGAAAGTCCAAGTCTAAGATGGGCTGGGTCGAGGTCTGCATCTGCAGCAGCTCCAGGTACTATCCCGTGTGGTTTTGCTTGCCACACACTGAGAAGTAAAGAGCAGGATCCTCCTCTCACATCTAATGTGAGATCCTCCATCTCACATTAGAGGAGAGGAAAAGGGCTGCCAACACCATCAAAGGCCTGCTTGCAGTGAAGAGGAAACATTGCCATGGCATGGCCATCGTGGTGCCATGTTTGGCATCAACACCATCAAAGGTCCTTTCTTGGGGAAGGTGTGGAGAAGGTGGTATGAGAAGGATTAAGAAAGAACTGGAGTGGAGGACTCAGAGGAGGTAGGCAGGCTCTTAGCCTCACAGGCCAGGATCTGACCATAGCAGGGTTGTTGGGGACATTTGGAACCCGCAGGAGGGCAGCATTGGAGCTGGGGAGGAACTGAGAGATCGGCACCATGAGGCCAGCTTGGGTTTGGGTGTAGGGTCAGCCTGGCACAAGGCACATGAACGCTCGGTGTCACCCATACTTTGCTCCGTTGTCGCATGCAGCACACGTTCTGTCGGCTCTGTGGGCCCTCTCGCCCTCTTGGTTGGTTTTCATTCTGCAGAAGCTTCAAAGCTGCACGGAATCAGGATGCAGCCCACGGCTCCCTGGGCAGCCCTCACTGCCGCTCTCCAGGGAGAGAGCCTCAGTCAGAATACATGAGCCCAGTGAGGTTCCGAAGATGCAGAACCTCAGATTTTGGAACATTTTCAGACTTAACCAGCTGAGCACCCCGCTGTAAAGATGTGACCTCTGAAGGGCTTTGTCACTTCAATGACAAAGCCACAGCCTCCCCAAAGGGTTGGTATAGAGCTGATGATCTGATTTTCTAAGTGCTTTTCCAAAATCTAGTTTAAAATGTAGTATTTTAACCTACTTGAGATTTCTCATAGTGTTGGTCACATTCTGGTCTGTGTTCTCCTATGTTTTACTACCATTTTACTATTCAAGGAGCATCTCTAAAATAATGCCTATTATGCTAGTGTTTTGCTGTACTTAATTTGATATTTGCAACATTCATATTCACCTTCCAATGTGTGTGTTTAATTCAGAGTATCTACTTGTACCATTCTGTATCATTTAACTACCATAAGACCTAATTAAAAGTAAAGGTATACCATGTGATGAGGTTCAGCATTGTAAGGCTGGAAATTCCCTGTAAACTAATGTATAAATTAAATGCTTCTATGCAAAATTTCCATTAGCTTTAAAATCAATATTAATTAATAAATGTGCACATCCTGTCATGTGTCCATTAGCTTTTAACAGAATTTGAGGAAGTCATTCTCAAACTCATTTCCAAGAAAACAAAGGTCAAGAAAGAGCCTAGAGGGTTTGGAAATAGATTAATAAACAAAGGCAACCACCCAAGACCATAGAGAATCATGTATCTTTTTGCTACAGAGGAGAGGGGACCGGATGACCACCTGAGGGGTACGAAAGACTCGAAGCCTGTGCCCCCAGTCCTCATAGCCCCAGGGCCCAGATCCTTGGTGTGGGATAGGGAAGGGCGCCCCCTCCTGGCTTCCTGGGGTGAAGCCGCAGTCAGCATGTCTTCAGAGAACGAGGCACACACACCACCCGCCGCAGCTCTGCCAAGGATGAGGGAGAGGCAGATGGAGCGAGGGGGCTTAGATGGTGCTAACGAATCCGAAGAAACCTGGCCCTGCTCCCTGGTGCACGTGGCGCTGGTCCAGTGTGCCAGAGACCTCATGGTTTTGATCCGGCCTCTCGCATTCTTGTGGCCACTCCTTACCTTCACTCCCCTCCTTTCCGTCTGTCTGTCGGTCGGTCTGTCGGTCAGTTGGTTGGTCAGTCGGTCGGTCGGTCGGTCTGTCTGCGCTCCTTATTCTAATTCTGCATTTTTTCCAAGAACAGCAAGGTGCTACTTCGGGCTCAGTGACCGTGGGGACTGGCCTGACTGACTGAACGATCGGGTCACGGTTCCTGCTCCAAGTCTCCCGCTAGAGCACGCAGGGTCTGACGCCACCACCTCTGTCATTCCTGTTTGTACCTGTAGAGGCATCTGGCACGGACCCCAGTAGTCACGTACCATCGGGTCTCTGCAGTGGAAAGAGGCTCCCCCAGATGCCAGCGATTCGCTAAGTAGTAAGACAAAGTCCGGGACAGCAGAATCCACTGAGGATGGGGCTCCACCCCGACCTGCGTCACTAGGTTCCAGGAACAACATCCACCCACGTGTTGTGAAGCACGCTCCATCTCAGTTCAGAATGTCTACAAAGATGGCTTTTTCTTTGTCTTAAAAGTGTTGCTCTGATCCTTCTGGATTTTCTTTATCTTTCTTTCTTTCTTTCTTTCTTTCTTTCTTTCTTTCTTTCTTGTTTCTTTCTTCTTAGTCTTTTTGAGACAGATTTTCACTCTGCACCTTAAGCTGGCCTCAAACTCGAAGTGATCCTCCTGCCTCAGCCTCTTGAACGCTGAATAAACAGGCATGCCCACCACACCTGGCCCTTGCGCCTTTCCGTGACACGGTCCATGAGTTCTGGAGCTAGGCAGGCCTCTCTCCTGAGCGTGTGTGACAATCCTCACCTTCTTGGACATGGGTGACGTGGATCTTCTTTCACAGTCATCGTCTCTCAGCCCGGGCTGCTTCTCCTTTGGTTTCCATTCTGAATTAAAACCAAATGTACCTACATGTCGGACCAAGATGTGGTGTTCCTGGCCCTCTACTTGCTTGGAAACTGAGGTTTCCCGACAGCCAAGTGGCAGCACTGCAGCAAAGCAAACCTTTGCCCCTCTCAGTCCCCAGCCCATGCCCAGCGTCCTGCGGAGGCCAACACCGCCCCCTCTCCCATATGTCTGTCTCTGAAGTGGCCCCGCACTCTTTCGTCTCCCCGGCTTCACCTTTAATCCAGGCTGCAGAGTCAGCCCACGGCAGGAGGAGGTGCACACTGGAGTGCCGAGGCTCGCTCACCTCTCTTACTCTCCACGCAGTCACAAGCCAAGTTTCTACGACTGCTTGCTTTGTGCTCACCAGGCAGGCGCTTATGCCACTGAGCCATCTACTTGTTTGTCACGTCCTTTCTTTTGTACTGAAAAATAATTCTCTGTCACAGGGACACAGAGAGCCTCTTCCATAGTGCATTTTCCTGGGTCTTTAATGTCCGAGCTTTATGATTTCTGAAAGTCGTCAGTTTCCCGTGTTTTTGATGTTGTGATGGCAACTGACAAGGCTTTCTCACAGGCCCTTTGTCCTCATCTGTGCTTTTTGGTTTTCTTTGTTTTCTTGTGGTGCTGGGGAGCGAGCCCAGGGCTTCCTGGGCTTTCTGCATGCAAGGCAGATAGGGCTCCATCACTGGGATGCATCCTAGCCCTTTTAAAATTTCATTTTGGGACAAGATCTCATTAATAGCCCAGGCTGATCTTGAACGTGTGATCCTCCTGCCTCAGCCTCTCAGATCTCTGGAAGTACAGATATGCACCACCCTGCCTCGCTGCCCTAGGCTGTGATATATGCAGGCTTTCTTGCCTGGTGGGAGAGGTGCAGACATGTGTAGGCCTATTTGCATGTGAGGCCCTGTCGTGCCCTGGGCTGAGTCACCAGTCCAACTGAGAGTGCTTCTCCATATCTTCTGATGCCCCCAGGGGCCATCACCAACCTTCCTAACTGGCTGCTGGCACTGTCCCTGAGGACACTGGCAGGATGCCTCATAGAATCGGGCCACTTTGTGAGTCTGGTGGGTATGAGCATTCTGTGTAGTGTGCACCCCCATCCTCAGAGCCCAAAAGAACAGAGGCCACAGGCAGGTATGCCCAAACCCCTGTGCCAGCCGCAGGTCTCAGCTCCATATAAGAGGCTGAACTGTGGGCTGTGGAAAACATGAGATGCCCATGAAATATTGCAAATATTATTGAGAAACTGTGGACACATGAAGGGAGGAAGCAGACTGTGATTAAAATAGGCAAAGGCTGCTCTGACCCAGCCCTTGCAGGTTCTTGCACTGACAGCAAATAAACAGGACCAGGGGGCCCTGCAGGCCTCAGCCACCACTGGCCTCTCCCTGTTGCATGGTCTCTCAAACAACCTGCAGGGGACAGGCAGAAGCTCCGGATGTAGAAGACCAGAGGGCAGGGCCATATGAGAGCAGAGACAGGCAGTAAGCTGTAGCCTCAGGAAGCTTCAGAGGGCAGGAGGGACCTGGCTCTCTCTCATCTCCACAATCCACAATCCACACCTCCACACTGCCTCCAAACAAAGGACAGGGCCAAAATATGCATGGGCAGCACTGAAAATAAACTAACATAAAACACAACCAGCAGGCAGTGCACCAGCCCCCAGTACAACAAGACAGCTCAAGCTGCCAAGTCTGTGGAAAGGGACTGAGATCTGTCAGGAGGCTCCTCTGCGCCCCCACCATCCACCCACATGCCATCACCCATGGGCTCCCAGGTCAAGGCAGGAGGGGAAGCTGAGAGCCAACTCTAGAAGCCTGCCCAGGCTGCCCTGACTTCTGCCCCGGCAAAAACATTCACATTCCTGCCCTCCAGCCATGGAGGTAGCTTGGTCCACACAAGGTGACAAGGGTCCCACACTGTCTGTCACTCAGCCTCTCAGTAGTAACCTTCCCATTATTAGAAAAAGGGGCTGCTTTGTACAGTGATTATTCCATGGTACCAAAGAGAGGACTCTGGGTCCCAAAGGAATTCTGAACTACAGAAGCCAAGAGCTTGGCAGGGCACCTAAAATCCAGCATGGGTGAGTGGGGTGAGTTCTCAGGCTGTTACTGAGCCTGGAGACAGGTCCAAATGGAAAACAAGCCCTGGAGGGCCAGGTCTGGTCACCTGCAGAAACTCTTGTTCCTACAGGGCCCTCCCCGAGAATAACAAGCCATAGCATCTGGCTTTGAAAGTCACAGCATGGTCCTTGAAGCACAGTGCACTGAATCCTCGCAGTCACACTGTGGCTGGAAGACACCAAGGAGGAGCAGGTCCCCACTGCAGTGCCAGACCTCAACTATGAGCAGGTATCACAGTACCTCCATGCCTAGTCTTCACGGCTGCTGTCCAGACCCGGAGCAGAGACACTGAGTGTGTTTTGCGGCAGCCCCCACCCTCTCTGTCAGTGTCCCTCCCAGCTAATCCTCCAGATCTCTGATCCAGAAAAGGAAAGGACACCCAGAAACCAAGGAAAGGCACAAGGAAGCCTTAGTGTCCTGTCCTCTTGCTGGTGTGTGTTCCCATGGGGGCAGATAGTGGGCAGCGGCACTGTGTGGTCCTCCCAGCAGGCCTCAGGCAGGGAACAGGCTCATCTGCCTGCCCCAGCTCCGCAGGCTGTCTTGCTTATGAACAGATATTTGGTACAAATTAACTTCCTCTCTCTTGAGAAATGGAGCATGGAGACGAGCTCCAAGCGTGTGCTGGTTGTGTAATAACGGTGCTGGAGGGATGGCACAGGGTCGATCTGTTCAGGCAGGTGTGATGGCAGCAGATGTTCTCTCAGGAGACTCGATTCTGTAAAAGTAAAATGGACAATTCCAGTCATCCCCTGAGGCCCCCAAAGCTGGCAGAGCCACAGTACTACTCCAGGATGAGGTCAGCAAAAGCAGTCAGCTCCCTGGCCACAAAGGGCCTCCCTCTGGCTGGCTGGAAAGCAGGAAAAGGGCAGGACAGTCCATCTGCAACTCTATCCCTCAGTCACTCTGCAGGCATGAAGTGCCTACCAGCTGCCTACCTGCCTGGCACAAGAGCATGGAGCTGGGCAGTGGGCAGAAAGTCAGGTGAGCATTGCAGGAAACTGGGGTCCCTGCTGCTGCTGGGCTGTGGCTAGGTGTGGTTCGCCCCCACAAAGGCTCTCATGTGAGGAGCCTGGTTCCCAGCATAGAAATCCAGAGACAGTGGGGACCTGGATTCTAATCCCCTGTAAGGAGTGGATTCTCCCTTACAGTGATGGGTGAATTCTTGCAGGAGTCCCTGGTGTGGACTGTCCAGAATAGCAAGCACAGCCTCCACCTTCTGCCCCAGCTGGATCCTGCTGCCCCTCCAAAACCTCAGCGTGGACACTGTGGTGAGCAGGCCTGAGTCTGGCTCTTTCTTCATGAAGCACACAACCCCAAGTGCTGAGTGAAGCAATAGAAACTGCCTGAGAGATGGGGGTGTGGCTGAGGTTTGGGGACTTCGAGACCCTGGGTGATGAGGCTGGAGGGAGTCTGAGATCACTGAAAGGAAAAATCCTGATGCAGCCACAGAGCTGGGCAGCTGAGGGATGCTGACAGGGATGCTCAGCTGCCCATCACCAGTCTGACGCTTTTTTTTTTAAATGTATTTGGTACAAGGTCTCAACTGTGCAGCTCTGATTCATACTGATCCTCCTATCTCCGCATCTCCAGCACTGGGATTATAGGCATGTGCCAGCATGTCCAGTCTTGGTGGCCGGCTCAGCATGCCTGTGGGCAGGGCTGGCACAGCATGTAGTACAGGGGATCAAACCCCAGTCCCTGTGCTTGCCTAAGCAGGTGCTTAATCCACTGAGCTATCTCACTGGCCCTTGCTCTGATGCTTTAAGGAGTAAGTAGCACTGGGGTCAGTCGCGGGGTCCCTTCATGCTGTGCTTAGGGAGGTCACAGAGCCTGAGTCCCATGACTGACCCCTCAGGTGTAGTCAGGCTGTGGCCAGGTGCTGCAGGCTGCTGTAGCTGGGCAGTGGCAGCATTGCTCTCTGAGTGCAGTAGGTGAAGTGAGCGGGTGCACAGAAACTTCTCAGAGCAGAATCTGCACATAGTCACCCTCAGTCTCTGAATGAGAGAAAGAAGGATCCACTGGAGACCTGAAGAAAGCAGAAGGCCTGAGGGGGAGGAGGCGGACAGAGTCATCAGTGCATCCCTGAGAAAGCAGAGCAGTTGAGGTCTCCTCCCACTGGCAGAATGTGCAGGGGAGCCAAGTGAGCCCAATCCCAGAAGAAGCATCTGAACTGCAGTCACCATGGTCCCTGGCCAGGCACACTCATTGGAGCTGGTGTGGGTGCTCTGCCCCCGAACCGCCAGTATGTGTTCACTGGTTCACACAAGCCATCCCTCTGTGCCTGGGATCAATGCAGAGACTCACTCTGCAACAGCAAAGCAGATGGCAACCCCAAAGATGACAGCTCCCACAGGTCACCTGGGAGAGACCCTCCCAACCCCCAGGACAGGAGTCCTCTGAGTGGGAGGGGATACATGGCCTTGAGATGACCCCTAGGGCCAGCGAGGTGCTCTGAGCCTCCTCTGATCTATTTATTGAAACAATGAGATTTCAGATTAGGTGTTGGAAATCTCACACCCAAGCGGGATTCGTTGTTCCACTGAGGAGGCCCCACAGCACACTATTTTCAGGGCAATGGAGTTTGAGTTTACATCAGGAAGTTTCAAGGAAACAAACTTTTACAAAATGGAACTGTGCCCCTCAAAGATTCCTGAAAACACAGAAGATGAAACTGACAATGCAAACCGGAGGAAGGTTGATGTTGGAGGTGTGGCTCATTCCTCTGCACTCCTCAGTCCCCTGAGAAGTGAGAAGAGAGATTAGACATAACCTGATCTGATGGCCAGAAGGGGGCACACGTGCACAGCAGGCCTCCCAGGCTGCTGCAGCAGCATGAGACCTGGTAGCTCACAGGATGCTCACAGAGAACACTGGGTAGAGGTGTCAGCCTTGGGCCATGGGTCTTCTGGATGGGGTGTCAGCATGCACTCAGCTACATTCAGGACACATCCACCATGTGACGAGTGTAGGCATCTATGTGTTCAGGCCTCATGGAAGGGAGGAGAGAGCATCCGGAGGCCTGGGATCCAGACATGGGTCCAGATTCTGGACTTGTCAGATAAGTGGAAGAGGCCACCACTTGAATAGTTGAGGTTGCTTCAGGAAGCCAGAGTTGGGAGCTCAGGCAGAGTTCAGGAGATAGTAGGATGGAGCTTCCTCGGAATGGGCTGGAGACAGGGGAGAGACAGAGAGGCATTCAGGAAGCTCTGCAGTGCATAGGCTGGGCATGTGCCTCAAACAGCAATAACATGTGCTTTTGTGACCAGAGTGTGAGTGGGCTGGAGAGGAGGAAGCAGATTTCCTGGTTGGGAAGTAGAAGAGTGATGAGACTGGGCCCCAGATCACAGTGGGGTGGGTAACCAACGGGACACAAGCAACAGCAGGGCCAGGCAGCAAGACATAAATGGACGGATATGTGACTGTTGGAAATAGAGGGCTTTTTTTAAATAAAATCTGGGAATCTTTGGTAAGTTTCTAGGTTGAAAAGGAAGTACTAATAGAGAAGAGATACTTAAAGACATAGGATGTGATACACGGGTGACAGACATAAACTTTGGGGTGTTGAGATTCATGAAGTCCTGGATGCATGCATGTCACTCAGCCCAGATTCCCATCACTATTTCACTGTGAGCTGGAGGAAACCAACTTCTGAAAAACTGTTCAATGGCTTTGCATTTCCTTGGTGTAGACCTCCTACCAGGGGGCAGAGAAGGACACTAGCAAGTCCTGTTAAGGAAGGCACCAGCCTTCAAATGAACAGCCAGCAATGTCTTGGTAAGAGAGGCCATTCCAGGGCAAGTACAGAGTGGAGACTAGCCAAAGGAGGGGAAGGGAAAGGAGAGGAGCAGAGGGGAAGGGAGGAGATGGAAGGGGAGGTGAGGGGAATGGAAAGGAAAGGAAGGGAAGGGAAAAGTTATTAGATATTTTCCTATCACTGGAAAAAATGTACAGTGCCCACAATTTAAAGGAGGAGAGCTTTATTTCAGCTCATATATTCATCAGTCCAAGCTGGCTGGCTCCAAGCAGAAATGACATGATAGAAGGGCCTGAATCCCATGACAGAACATAGAAAGGAGGGAGGCTCTGGGGACAAGAATACACCTTCCCAGGTCACACCTACAGTGGACCCTCTCTTCCAACCAGCACTCACATTGGAACATGACACTTTGGGGGGATATTTTAGATCTAGCAGCAAAAAAACCCACCCCAGCCCCCCCAAAGCCTCATGTCTATCTCATTGGACAAAAGGCCTTTAGTTCATCTCTAAGAGTCAACAAATTCCTAGCAGTTCCACCATCACTGAAAAGTTCAAGTCCAAGTCCCCTTTGAGAACCAAGACATTCAAAGAGAAAGGCAAACACTGTCAAAATGCAATGGGGCAGGGTAACCATTCTCATTTCAAAATGGAGAAATAGGAGGGTAGAAAGCAATGGGGCAAGACCCAACCCAGCAAGAAAAACATTAAACCCTGTAGCTCTGTGTACAGCACTCTGGGAAAGACTGAGAGGAAACATGAGCTCCAAAGGGGCTTGGGTGGCCCCACTCCTGCACACCGCCAATTGCACCCTCCTGGTCTCCCTCTTGGATGAGCTCTGCTAGCTGTCTGCAGCCTCCCTCAGCTCACAGTCCACAGGCCTGGCATCTTGAATTGCCTGGGGTCTCCGCTGTACCTTCTCACACACTGCTCCCTCACAGGTTCCTTACTGGCCTACCACGCCTTCCTCTGAAGCTCAGGTTAGAAGCCTCCATGACCCCACAACTCTTACATTTGAAATTCTCATAAAACCAGCACCAGAAGGATGACGCCAAGGTTGTCCTACCAGATTGAGCAATAGTCTGCCCCCACTAGACCATGGCCCCTTGGCCTCTAGTGCTGAGGTGACTGCTGAACTCAGTAAACTAAATTTCAGGGAAGCAATTCTTTAGGCACCCCTTCTTGAGCAAAGAGGCCAAGGATGTGCTTCTTCAGTGAGAGCTTTATACTGTCCTCATTCATGCCTGTGATGTGTGAGGTCATGCTGGTTGTTGAGACTCCCTTAAGCCATCTTTCCTCTTATGCTTGGCCCTTTTTTAATGCTTATCTTTGCAACAACCAAGCTCTCTATGGCCTCAAGTTTTCAGATGCTTCCTTTCTGATGAAATGGCAATTTTTTTTCAAAAAAAAATTTCAGCTCTGCTATTTTCTCATGATTCTCACTACAGCCAATATTACTCCTGCCACAGCCTGGACATGGGCTACCCCGAAATTTTCTGACCAGATATCAATTCAGTGCCACCTTTAAATTCACCCTGATGCAAAGTTTTAGGACATACACAAAATGTAAACGAGTCATTTGCCAGAATGAACCTCTCATGGTCTCTACCCCAATTCCCAGTGGATCCTCCTTACTAAAGTCTGAAATCTTCTGAGCCTGGCCTCTCCTGTCCACATTTCTATCAATATTCTGGTCTTCTGAGCTCTGACAACTCATCAGTCAGATTCATCCATCGATCTCTGCTTTTAGTCATGTAGGGGTTGGCTGGCTGGTACCTCCAACCCTTCCCAGTCTCTTCCCAAAGATCAGTTCCAAAGGCTCTGCAGCACACATGCAGGTACACTCATAGCCACAACTCTTTTTTTCTGGCAACAGTTTTCTGTATTATACATTCCCCTATCACTGGGACAAAATATTCAACTGGCTTACAATGTCCAGTGGGTTCAGTCCATGGTCGGCTGGCTCTAAAGAGGCAACACCATGGTGGAAGGGCCTGGCCGAGGAGAGCTGCTCAATGCAGCTGAGAAGCAAAGAGCACAGGGAGAAGCCACATTTAAGACTCTGCATGCACTGTAACAGCCATTGCTGAATTCCTGTTGTTTTGTCAGTGACATCTTTTATTAATTTCTATTGCTTTTTTTCACTATTTTTTACTCTTTAAACAATAAAAAAGGATTTAAAAAAAAAAAAGAATATGCTCTTCCACATCACACTCCTAGCGACCTGCTCTTGCTACCAGACCGTACCCTCAAACAAGAGACTTTTAGGGGATGTTTAAGACCTAAACTATAATGCTAGAGATGGGAAGGGGAAGGGGAAAGGAAGGGAGGAGAGAGGAGAGGGAGGGAGGGAGGGAGGGGAGGGGAACGGAGGGAGGGGGAAGGTATGATAAAAGTGGATAGTTTTAGTGCAAGTGTGATGGGAGAGGAAAGAAAAGGCCATAGACATGGCAGTTTGACCCAGAATGGTCACAGTGGGAAGGGGAAATCCGGTCAGAGGCTGGATCTGTTTTGTAGCTAGAGCCAAAAGCATTCACTGATGACTTGGCTGTGGATTTTACAAAGAATTAGGGATGATTCCATAGTTTGTGAGCTGGGCAACTGGAAGCTTAGAGGCCCTGTGAAAAGCAGGGTGCAGGGGTGCAGTGAGGTCATCAGGGATGCTGTCATCGGTGCAGTCAGTGCCACAGTGACTCCCCTCCAGGGCGGACGAAGGTGGAGAGATCACCAAGCCACTCCTGCAGCCACACAGTTTCTTGTCTTTGCTTCTTTCCCAGCTCGGCAATGCTCGGCTCTTACAGTAGCTCCAGGTGGCTTCACTTCCGCCAGTCAGCTCAGGCTGTTTCTGTCATCTGAAACGATGGCTCTGGGATTGCTGATTCTCTGTATTAGGTCTCCTGATCAGTCTCTAAGGTGATGCTCATGCTGGCTTTGGTCTGCAAGTGTGACCTCACCCTCCCAGGGCACTGCCAGCCCCCACCAGGGTCACACGGCTGCCATGGCCCTCCTGAAGGCCACATAAAGAATCCAGAAGATTGTCAGCCTGAGAGAGAAGCATACAGCTTGCTCCCTTCCTTCTAACTGAGAATCAAGTTTCCTTTGTTATCATTGACAGCCCAAAGGAAAGGCGCTACACTTAGTACCTGTGCCACTGTCACCAACAAAAACCACAGATTGAACAGTGGATTAAAACCCCATTCTAATCACAACTGCATTTCTGTCTCCTGAAGTTAGCTCTCCCTTTGCAGAGTGTCCTCCCTCCCTCTGCCTCCAGCAGGGCCAGTTCCTGCTGTCCATCCTGTACCCTCCTACAGCCTCGCTGTAGGGGACCCAGGACCTGCAGAGGGTAATGGGCAGGCATGGGCCTGAAGCGAGCTCCAAGGCAGAGTCAGAAGCCAAGACCCTGGAGTGGGAGCCAGAAGCCCAGCTCTCTCCACTGCTCCTCCTCTGGGTTCAGAGGGGAGTAAACTGTGGAAGCAGACTGAGACACTACACGGGCCCTATCCTCCCTCTCATCCCTCCTCCACCCTCCCCCTGCCCCCACCCGCTGTCCCTCAAGGATGGGCTTGAGCCTTGGAGCCTGCCAGTCTCCCTGCCAGCAGAGCCATGCTGTCTACCTTCTGTCTCAGGCCACAAAGACCTACAGCCCTGCCAGGTGTCTGTGAGCTGAGGGACAAAGACAGCCGGTCACACGCAGAGCTGCCTTCTGACTCCGTCCAGCAGGCACGGGTCCCTCAGAAACAAGGCCACGTGTGAGGTGGAACCAACCAGGCTGGAGCCCCTGCCAGGCATCCGAGTCCTGAGGGAACAGAGCAGCAGCCCAGCTCGCCGCAGCCCTCCTCCAGAAGGTCAGATGTTCCTTCCATCCTGAAGCACAGGCACACTAGAAACATGGTCTCTGTGAGGAGATTTTTCTGTGGATTTGAGATGGAGCCGAAGACAGATACACAGCAACACCCATGCCTCCTGTCTCCATGCTGTGCCATCCACAGATACACACCAGCTCTGCATCCACCTGGGGAGGGCCTGGGGGTCCCACTCACAGTGATACAGATGCCCGCCTGGCTGGTTCCCATCCTGGCAGAGCCTGTCTGGGTGTGCACATGGACGGACAATGAATCTCCACCACTCACATAAACGATGACTCATTTCCCCAATCAAAAACAAAACTTTCCATGGAAAATTGGCAAAAATCTAAATCAACCTCAGAAAGAAAGTGTCAGGCAACATGAGTAATGAGCACAAAACGGTAGTTATGCACTTCCTGGGTCTTATTGTGAAATCATTTTATTGAGTCTTTTAAAAATAGATCGCAAAATCTACTCACATCTGTGAGGTGTGCCATTCTGTCCACAGAGCTGAGATGCTCCTGGCCCCCGTGCAGAACTAGCCAGCACCGGCCCAGTGTAGACAGGCCTGGGGTACACCTGCACAGACACACCTGCAACCTCTCTTGGTCCTGTGGGTGCTCTCAGCCGCCAAAGCCCACCCTATGGCTTCTCCCATCTGAGCATGCAAAAGGAAAACTCACAATACCTCAGGCTCCTGATGGTGATAAGATTCCTTTCCATCTCATCCTAGAAATGCTTATCACAGTGACCCACATGACATCACTTAGTGTCTTTTAGAGCTTAGCTATCAACAAAGACTTAAGGGTCGCCATAGGTGCCATGGGGCAACATGAGCTTGCATCGTGTTCCATAGACCTAAGTCCATCTGCCAGGTAGAAGTGATCTGCTCCTCCTGAACACAGCGGTGTGCCCCTGGGAATATGCCAGCTTGCACTGTGCCAACACCTGGGAGCACTTGGCCCCGTGCTTCCTGTGTGGGGTAAAGTCTACTATGGACCCCATGGTGTCAAGCTTATTGGTAAAGCACAACAGGAGCCAGCAGTGACACTGGTCAGTGCTCTGAGAACACACTGTACAGCACTCTAAAGTTGGGACGTCACCAGCTGTCTCCTCAGGGTCCTGGTTCAACACCGAAACTTCAGCACAGCTCATGGCCAGATGCCATGTCATGAAAACAAGCTGAGAGTGACAATCGTAGAAACTGTACTCCTCAGAGGCCAGTGTGTGACAGAGCCCTGTATGACAACTGGGAGAAAAGTGCACACCTTGACCTCCTGTTCTGTTCTCTTCAAGCTTCTCCTCCATGAACAGGCCGTGTAGTTACAACAGGTGTAAGGTGAGCCTAAGACTAACATTATTTTCATTATTATCTCTTTGTTGAAGTATCATTCCCATTTTGTACAGCTCACCTGTATCAGTCAGCAATCCCATCGCTGAGCACAATACCCAACATCCCCAACTTAAAGAGGAGAAGCGTAATGTGGCAGGCAGCTTAAGCAGATTCAGTCCATTGCTGATCCAAGACAAGAACAACGTGGTGGTAGGATACAGCAGAGCAGAGCTTCTCTATTCATGGAGCCAGGAAGCAGAGCAAGGCAATGCCAAAGAGGAAGGACTCAAGGAACAGACCTAGACCAAGGGCCGCCGAGCACACCCCTCTCAGCCCCGTGCTGCCCTTTCCTGAGGAGCACTGGTTTCCCTAGTCTTGTAGGAGCTGCATGTCCACTGTGCCTCCCAGCCCCAGCACTCCTATGAGACCTGTTCATGGCACCAGGGCTTCAGCTCTTCGCTCTGTTGCCATAGAAACGTGGGTGACATTGGCTTTGGGTAAGATTCATTGTAGCTCTTTATGGAGCAGAATTACTCTCAGTCGCTTCTCTTGGCTTCCTGCAGCAGCACCGACACAGTTCATGGCTGAGTCAATGGGCTCAGGCGCTGACCTGAGGGGTCTGTACCGCTGGGTCATCAATGCTAGGAACTGAGTCTTCACCCTCACATGGGCCTCTCTACCCACTCAGTCCACAGCTTCTCATCCTGGCAAACACTACTCCAGGCAGAGCTGCCTAGAGCACAAGGAGACCTCGTCCCTATAGACCTGCAGACTCAAGGGGATACACGGGCCCAAGATGGTTTCCCCAAGCAGAGAGAGACACAGGGGACTCGTGGGTACTTCTGACTCCAGCTCACAGTGCAACCCAGCTGATGACAGGGCCAGGCTGAACCAGGGAGAAAACACAGGAGCCCTTAAAATCTGCAGAAGTGAAGGTCTGGGAGCAGGGGAGCAATGTATCTCTTGGAAATGTCCTTGTATATATTTGACAAAACAATGCTTTTTTTGCACACAGAAACACTGATGACTGCACTATTTTAAATTATAACAAACCCATGTACACTTATTCCAAGAACTGCAGTCAACAAGGGTAGGCCTGGAGATGTCCATGTGGTGGGTCCAAGGGTTTATTTCTAAGAGGATCCCAGTGGGTGATCAAGCATAGCTCCCAGCACCCTAGGCACACAGGGTCCCAGGGGCCAGGACTCTCCTCAAAAACTGCAGACAGGACGTTGCCTGGCTCCCACTCATGTAGGACTAAAGCAGTAAAAGGCAGGACTGGGGCAATGCTTGGAGCTCAACCTGCTGTCCTGCTACTGTGTCGCCTACCTGTGAGCACTCAGAACTTGGTACACAGTAGGAACTCTTCATGGGTAGATACGGAACCCAAGATGATTCAACAAGAATGGAGAGAAGGGTGTCCGGGCCACAGCTCTGAGCTGAGCCTGCTCCACCCTGCAATGGCTTGTGATGCTCACTCAGAAGCACTGCCCGGATTCCTGGGAAAGCAGGAAACTCACAGGTACCATGCTGTGGGTAAAGAGGGCTGTGTCCTTCCTCACTGGCCTACAATCTTCCCTGAAAGAGGGCATCGTTTCATGCCCTCTTTCTATGTGCCTTTTTGGCACAGCACGAGCTGTGTCAGCTCCATGTGCGAGACACTGCCTACACACTGAGAGTAGCCACTGCTCTGCCCAGCAATGGCCCTCCCAGGTATTTCCCAACAACAGTGAAACTGACCAAGCTGAAGAGAGGCCTCTAGCATGAACTGGGGACACTTGCACAGACAGAGAAGGGTGCAAAATTGAGGCTTATAGGCAAAGAGAAAAGCTGTAGACAGAGAAAATCCAAGTCCAAAAACCATGGATACAGTAGGTCTTGCTTTAGCAAGCCTAGAGAAGTGGGGTGCTGCTACCAGGATGTAGGGTGAACTGTGGGGTGAGCTGGGGTGAGGTTGAGGAGGGGCTTTGCCTGTCAGACCTTCGGGGTGACATAGGACAAGAGGTTATGGCTGGCCACCTCTAGCACAGGACAGCAGCTGTTCCTCCCTGCAGGGCTGGGTGGGTGGGAGAGGTACCTCTGCCCCCAGGACAAACTTACGCCTAAAGCCACCCCTATGACTACAGCTAACTCCCCTCCTGGGGCCTTGCTGTATCCTAGGCACTATACTCAGCCCTTCAGACACCTGTCCTTTACTCCTCTTAGGATCTGCAGCCCTCCCTGAAGAGGGCATCCTCCAGCCACAATGGTAGAGCCATTCCTGTCCCCATGTTAGAGACAAGGAAATTGAGGCTCAATTAGCCAGAGATACAGCCCAGGCTACCGCAGAGTCTGGGGCCTCATGAGCTTGCTGTGGGGGTCACAGAGGTAATGATGGAGATGTGCGGACAAAGTTCCATGGCTGCTGACACTCTGATCAGTGTTGCTGTAATGTGGGTGCAGTGCCAAGTGCAGGACGGCTATGGGCTGGGCCTGGGCAGAGGCGAAGGTAGCCACAGTGAGCTGGGTCGGCAGGCCCCAGGCTCAGCATGCATCCTGCTGCCTCCAGCGCTGGGGCCCACCTGACAGAGAACGTGCTCCTGCCCTCTGGGCTCCACCAACAGTGGTGTCAGTGGGCCAGTGGAGTCTGGCCCTGAGGTTCTGCTGCTGCGCAGTGCTGGCTGGGGTCCCAGTCCTCATGTGGAGCTTTCCCTCCTTCCCTCAAGGCCTGCACGTTCTCTGTGCTCTGAGTGCCTTATCAGATAGAGGCCAAACTGCCTCCTCCCTCTTTCCTCCCAGGCATCCAGGTCCTGAACTTGGCCCAACAAGGGTTCCTCCCCTCCCCGAAGTCAGAGCTGGAGAGCAGCACAGCCAACTGCAGGGCAGAAAGAAGAAGGTCCAGGATGGCTGTTCAGACGGCTTCCCAGGCAGGGGATTGGGCTCATCCTCTCTAAGCTGGGTCCCTCTGTGGCTCTACACACTCAGCTCCGAGGGAGCTGAGTGGTGGAGAGAGACAAAGTGAAGAGGGCTCCTGAGTGCAGCTCTCCTGCCATGCCTGGCAGCCTAGCAGGGCCAGCACAAGATGCTAGGCCTGGCTAGCAAGGCTGCGCCATGGCCACCACTGCCACTGCTGTCTCCCCACTTCTACACCCCAGCTCCCACCATCCGCCACCTTTGCCTCCTCCTTCCCCCACCGCATGAGCTGCACCAGCTGGGCAGATACTGGACCCACGCACCGCTCACAGCCACCACCTGCCCAGCCTAGGTTTCAGCCTCACGACTGCTCCCCAGCTCCATCTCTGCTCGAGGTTACGTGCCTGGAGCTGAGAGCCTTGATTGTCCTAAGCACCTTCATCTGTCTGATCCCTTTTGCCTCCTCCTCCCTCTCTCTGCCCTTTCCCTATTCAGCAGTGAGATCTCTTCACATGTGCCCTCACTGTCACATGCCATCTGCCACAAGGCCAGAGCCATCCACAGAGCCACACAGGCTGGCACATGCCCTTGAACCTGCAAAACATGAGCAAAGTAAACCCCATCTCTTAATAACACACCCACCTCGGGCATTTTGTTATAGCAACAGAAAAGGCTCAATACCCATGAACTCATGCGTTTGCAATTTTTTATTGCATTGACGGGTAAAACTCACTGTTTATCCATCACCACTGGAAGACTACTTTGATTACTCTTTGTTGGTACAATTAATCTGCTATAGCATCCACACCCAGGCTCTGTGTGGACATTGTTTCTAGATAAGTGGGGTAGATGCCTGGTAGTGGTGCTGAGTCCTGCAGAGCGCCATGTCCGGCTCTGTCACCAGCAGAGGTGAGGCTGTAGCTACTGAGTCCCCATCGCCGGCTTGTGTCACATGTCTGCATTCCAGCCCCTCTCGTGGGTCTTGACACTTCTCATTGTTTGCATTTACAGCTCTGCAGGGCCAGATAACAGCAAGCACCTTCCTGCTATTCCTAACCTGTACGTCCTATTGGTAAAATGTCAAACAGATTGTGGGTCAGATTTTCCTCAGGACATCTGGTCTCTTACTGATGAATATATACAGATTTTATATATTTGGACACATCCTTTCTCAGATGTGTGCTTTGTACCTGTCTCTCCCTGTTTGCAGTTTTGAGTTATTGTCCTCCACAGAGCGTATCAATTTCAGTACAGTCCAATTTGTCACTTGTTCTTTCACACATCATCCTGTTGCTGGTGTTGTGTCTGAGAATTCATCACCTATCGTATTACCTAGATTTTCTGCTGTGATTTCCTTGGGAAGCTTTGCAGCTTTGTGTGTCCCGTTCCGGGATATGATTGATTCCGAGTTTATCTTCATACAGGGTGTAAGGTCTGTATCTAGGTTCACTGCTTCCATATCAATAATCAAACTCGCTGACACTCTTTTTACAAGACTTGCCTTTCTCCGTGGGATTTCCGTCACTGGTTTTCACTAGGTCACCACGCAGCCCAGTGCAGGTTGGTGTCTGTCTGTCTGTCTGTCTGTCTGTCTGTCTGTCTGTCTATCTACTACATCTGGGTGTCACGAGCTCCTGTCCCGTGTTGACAGTGCCCAGGAGTCTCTAGCCTATGCCGGCAGCTCTGGCCTCTCCCTCTTCATCTTGCAGCCATGCTGAGTCTCCCAGCTTCCACGTGAGCTGGAGAACTGGTTTGTTGTTGCCCGCCCCAGCCCAGGGGATGGCCAGGCCTCTGCAGAGTAGAGAGATCACACTGAGAAGAGTGACATGGGGGAAGCTCTGAGTCTCTCAGCTAACTGGTCGTAAGGATCTTTAGTTACAGCTAGACCCTCAGTATCTGTCACCAGAGGCTGATGGCTTGCACTGCAGCTTCTAAATCTGGGCCTCTTTGGACTGCTTTCTGACCTTCAGGCTTCTGCGGCCATCTGTGTCCCTTTGCACTTCGTGGTCATACCTTTGCAGTATCTGTATTCCACCCACTGCTTGGGTGGGTGGCACATCCTCTGCCTTAATTTCTGAGAGCCCCCTTGCCCTCCCGTGGTGGGCATCCATCTGCCCCCTCATGGGCCACCTTCCTCCTTCCAAAAGCAGGGCCATCTCCATCTAATTTTGGCCCCTTGTTGTGGATGTCAGATCCCAGTCCTGGGGTCCACACACCACACAGACTTTGAAGGCCCTCGTATGCTCCTGTTGCTAAACAGGAACCGAAAATACAGTCCTCCCCCTTCAGGGAGGAGTCACTCGTGCAACATGGAACTCTGCCTGGTCCCTGGCTGGTGTCTCACCCCCAAGTTCCAAACAGCAAATCAGCTTCACCATCCTTTCAGAGATGCAGGGCTCACATCCCTGTAGGGTGTGAAGTCCTTAGACTCGAGATTTGTAGGTCTCAGATGAGACTGAAACAAAGAGTGTTAACACCCTGTTACTCTTGTTTAGGGCCTCTGTCACTAAGGAATAAATGATCTGTCACAAAGAGTGGATACTTGAGAAAGAATAATGGACATAGAATAAAGCACAAAGGAGTGATGAGTCCCCTTGGATAATCAGAAAGCAGTAAATACCTCTAACTATTTATCACTCTTTGCAAAGGGCCCGGCAGTATGGATAATAACAGCGATACCGTGGTCACCAAGAGGACTTGGTGTCACGCACCAGGTTTCGGTGGAAACAATCCTCAAGTGTACTCTGCTGCTGGGAAGGTCATGAGACACTTGTTCACAGGACAGCTGAGTCACAGGCATGAAGATAAGTAGGTCCCACCAACGGAGATGGGAAGGGGGCTTGGAAGTGGGGAAAAGGCAGAGGAAACAGCACCGAAGAAGAGGAGTGAGAGCAGCGTGTTCTGCCCTAGGCTTGAAGACGGGGACATTTTCAGAGTCAGGGTGGAAAGGTCATGTGGAAGTGAGGTAGAAGAGGACAGTGGAAAGCTCACCAGACAGAGTGGTAGAGTGTGTGTCCCCAGCAGGAATGTGGGCTTTGTGCTGCAGGGTGCGGATGGGCAATGAAGACAGGCCTGAGGCACAAAGCCAGGGCCAGGAGGACAGGCATCACTGCCAGGTCCTGAGCAGTGGCCTGGCTGCAGAGATCAGGCCAAGCTAGGATCCACAGCCATTGAGTGAGTCACTAGCCATAACGGCCCAGAAAAGGATAGAGCAAAGCGAGCTCAGTGGAAGTGATAGGGAGTGCAACCAGCAGACTGTGGGGGGACAACAGGCTGAGGCTGCCCTGAGCTGGAGAGACAATGGTAGAATAAGGATGAACCAGTAGTGAAGGAGCCAGTGGAGCAGGCCATGGAGCAAGGACACTCTGCAGGACCTGAACTATAGTGCATGGCTCAGCCCAGGAAGAGCCCTACACTCAGCCAGAGGCAGGGCGCCACACTAGTTATTGTTGGAGCACATCCAGCAGCAACAGTAATAAGGAAGATGAGCCAAAGCAACCAGGGGTCATCACAGTGCAGACGCTTACCTGTCCCCAGAGCTCAGCCAGCCTGCGGAGGGCCACACCGGCTGGACCTTACCCTGCCCCAGCCCATCCCCAGCCGCTCCCCCAGGACCCATGGCTTCCCACCACATTCTGAAAACCCCGACAAGGGGGAGATGGAGGCGGAAATGCATACACAAGACACAAGGGGCAAACCCGAAGGATGCAGTACTCTTAGAACCCTGACACTTTCTGCCCCTACATCTGCCCATGCCTGGAGGACACAGTGCCCACTGTCCCTGCTCTGCCTGAGGCTCCTTCCAACTGCTCTGAGCTGCCCTCTGCTGTGGACTGCTGCCACCTGTCTCATCCTCTCTTCTGGAGGGACTGGATGGACCCACCATGGCACAGAGCTCAGAGTTGGGAGGCTGCGCCAAGGCAGGAGGGAGCAACAGAAAAGCAGCGAGGGAGCACTGGGGGTGGGGGCGGAGGGTGAAGCACCCGGCATTGATGCTGTGACCCCGTGGTGATAAACGTCCCAAGGAAGACAAAGTTGTATAGATTCATTAAATGAACATAGAGACGAATGAGCAAGACAAGCCAGACGTCACATGACAATGCATGGGATACAACAGCAGGGCAGGCCTCAAGCCTACAGACACCACGACAGGGCTGCTGCCTCAGAGTGGCTACTGCTGGTCAAGGAAGCAAAGATCAACATGGAGCTACAATAAGCATTCATGGCTGTGGTGCCCGCAGGGCAGAGCAGTGACTCTGGCATCTGTCCAAGAGTACTGCATGGCCTCCAGAGCCCAGATCACCTGTGCCACCACCTCCTCACAAGGTCCTGAGAGGTAAACAGCATAGGACTCCATGTCACAGTAAGTCTGGCTGGTGCAGGACACTTTCACAGCTGGATCAGAATGCAGGGAGGCAGAGGCTGCCCAGAGCCCTTGACACGGGGGCCAGCAGTGTGTTTACAGTGTGTGTCCCTGGCGATGCAGGGATGCTGAGCCAGATCTCTGTGATGCAGCTTCGTCCTGATGGCTGAATGGAGCACAGGGAGGCCCAGGCCTGGGGCAGTGAGCGGTGAGTGGTCAGGTGGGGTGACACAGGTGACAGCCTTCTGCTTCCCTCAGAAGCACAATATGGGATGGGGTCCTCTCTGAGCAGGACTGGGGATAAGCTGTGGACTCAAAGGGCCACTCTCAGGTCTACGTGCAATCAAAACCTACATATCCTAAGAATGTTCGTAAACCTCATCAGAAAACAGGAACCGAGAGGAACTACTCTCTGGGCACCGGTGGTGGACAGCCCTTCCTGGGCCATCTGAACCAGTCTGTGGGTATTTCACACTCAAAAATCATCTCTTTCTCCCAGTGTTACTCAAGTACGTAATTGTCTCTCCCTCTCTGTCTGTCTATCTGTCTGTCTTTCTCTCCCCGTCCATGCACATCTTGCTGCTATTGCACAGGAGGGGACCAGCTGGGTCTACTGGAGCCGCAGGATGCAGGTGATATGCAGCAGCATCAGGGGACAGGCACGGCCGTGCTGCTGCTTCACGCTGTCCTGGACACCTGTCTCTCCTCTGCTAACGAGCAGTTCTGGTATCTTCTGTAGCTGTTGCTGTCGGCAGAGGCAGAGAAACTTGAAACTTGTTCTGGTGTTGTTCTGGAAAACAAGTTCACACTTCAGTGCTGCATTCCACTTTGGGACCACAGAATCTAGCTGGATTTGGTTGCTGTGTCCTCTGTCCTGGCACTGGAGCACCTTTGGGACTCAGTTGCCTTAGAGAACTTTCCTACTCTCTTTCTTCTTAGCATTGACAGCCTTCTCCTCTCCAGAGCCGGCAGCTTCGAGGATGTTGTAGTCAGGGATTGGAAGGGGAACAATGCAGGACACATAATTTATAGGATTATTGTATAGTAGGCACCCAAAGAGTCATATAGGAAGAGAGTGCAGAAAATCTCTCCACACACGGAAGACCAAAAGAATCCAGCTGAGGGCCTGGATCCCATGGCAATGTCCTGCATGAGTCCAGCTCAAGACCTACAGCCCATAATAATGCTCCCGCAAGGCCAACTGGTGGCCAAGAGCCCATAACAGTGTCTCGTGCAGGTCTGTTTCACGGATCTATGCTAGGAAGGCCCCAAGGTCAGTGGTGGAAGCTAGGAAGTCTGTGCCAGCGGGATGAAGGGTCTGTGCTAGCAGGCAAAGGGATCCGAGCTGGAGCCAGAAAGTGACACTTAAGTAAGAACAAGAGCTCCCTTGAAAGGTACCACAGCCGTCCTCAGTGATGAGGTCCTGAGCTCCGCTGACGGTAACAGCCAAGTCCATATCAGGAAAGCCAGCGCAACAAGCTTCTTCAGGACATGGAACAGTGCCCCGCCCTCCCCTTCGGAGGCAGGAAGCAATGCTCAAATTAAGGATCAGCGCTCCCCCATAGCGAACCGTAGGCTTTCTCAGTGACATTGATGTCCTGAGCTCCTCTGACAATGAGAACAGCCAAGTTCATACCAAGAAAGCCGACATGACAAGCTCCTCCAGGAGAACCAGCAGTGGAAGAACCAACAGCTCTCTAGCAACTATTCCTCTTCTGCAGTCCTTCTTTTATCTTATTGCCAACAATCCTCAGGTGGGCCTCCCACCCGCCACCACGCTGGTTCAGTTCTGCTAGGTATCGACCACCAGCTGTCAACCAGCCACAGGGTGCTGCCTGTCAGCACAAAGGAATTCCCTCCAAAGCTACACACATCCTGATCTGTGAAAAGAGCCATCGGGAGCTGTGCCCATAAAATTGAAGCCACTTAATCAGCACCCCATCCAGAGCTCACACTTAATTACCATGATTGCGAGGCTGAGAGTCTTGTGATGCATGTTAATGACTCGCCTGGATAATTGATGTCCCTGGGTGGCTCCAGCCACACTGGCTCCCACTAGGGGCTCCAAGTGTTCATCAGACCTTCCCCAAGTCCGTGCACCACCCAGCTCCCCTGCACCCCACCTGGAAGAGCAAGACCCACGCCCTGTGGTGCCCACAAGCTGCCCCGCAGCAGCTGCTTCCCCTCCCTCTCGCCCCTGCCGCTCCCCCTCCCACCCCTGCCCCAGCCTCCTGCATGTTGTAGGGTTCCCACTAGGCTTGCTCTGGTGCAGCAAAACCCAAGACCAGGCTCAAGGAGGAAGCATGAAGCTTCTCTCTACTGACAATCACATTCCCAGCAATGGTGAAAGGAGTCAGGTTTTCCTCTCAGAGATATCCATGCTGGGAAGGAGGCTTCGTTTAGCTTAAGACTCACACTTTTGAATGTTCCACAAATTGTTCCAAGCTTGTCTCCCATAGATCTTCCATGTGCCTGGTTCCCCTGGTCATTACCTCAGACCTGCAAGACGTGCAGGCAAGAGGGGACCTGGCTCCAATTCCCTCTGGAAATCTTCACATAAACTTGGGGACAAACAAGTGATGTGATGTCACCCCTGGGGGGTGACACTGGAGTGATGCTGGGGCTGGCACTGGAGGTCCAAGGGCACCAACCAAGCCTCCAGGAGGCATTGCAGTGTCCCACAGCTCATGGCCTGGCATGCTCTGATGATTGAGGCAGCACAGGGCTGCTCCTGAGTCACCTGCAATACGTGATCATCCACGTCACCTTTCTGGGTCAGGCCTGAGAGGTGGCTCCAGTTCTCAGGCCCTGCTCTGTGTCTCCTTTGATGTGCTTAATGAACCTCCTTTCCTTGACTTGACCCCAAAGCCTGCATCTCTATAGGTGAACAGGGCTGGAGAAATCCACTCGCTGCTAGTTTCTAGTGTGCTGCGTTTTGATGTGGTAGGGACTCCTGTCTTTGATCTGCAGGGCTGGAAGCCACGCACATCCCTCCCTGTGTGTCCGAGATATGAGTGGCAGATCAGCTCAGAATGCAACCTGTGAGCCACAGAGCGTGGCTGGGTGGCCCTGGGGCTCAGGGGTGGGTCTCAGGAGAGATGCTTCAACGGAGATTGAAACATAGGCTTGGTTCTTTCTGTTTCTCATTTGAGAGTTGGACACAGGCCCTTCCTGACTGCTGCCTCTGTACCTCAGCTGGAGATACTAAAGTCACTTTAGTCGTGGTCGGACCGTGGTACATATCTGCTGTCACTGAGAGGAATGTGATATTTTCCCTTTAATCCAGTCCTCACAGCCTGGAGCAATTTTGTCTGGCCTTGTGCTTTGGTGAGCCTGAGGGTCCTCCTACAGAAGCATGTGTTGCCCGTCCCAGAAGTCATCCTACCCAGGGGTACAGGAGTGCTGCAGGTATTCTCCAGGGAGGACCTCACACCTCACCTTGCCCCACTCCAAGGCCACCATGGTGGTGGGAGTCACGAAGCCAGGGACCGGCCAGTCAAGCAGCACCAACCCATCATGGAGCCTCAAGTCCCAGACAGAAGGAGCCCCCAGGGACATGCAGAGATGCAGAGGAGCTGGGCCACCTCTGCAGGTGGCTGCTTGGGCTATTCAGAATGGCTGAGAATGAGGCCGTGCTGGTGTCACAGGACCGAGGGGTTGGGGGGGCACCCTGCAGCCGAACCCCCTCCCTGCCCTGCAGTTCTTGCATCTGTCCTGGCCTCCTCCCCAGCTGTCCCAGGCCAGTCTGTGACATTCTCCTCCTGTCTTCAGTATCCTGAGGAGAACCCGTGCTCCACCACATACTCCCCAGGGCTCACACCAACCATGCCCTGTCAGGTTCTGCAGATCCTCCTGGAACTCCTGAGAGCCTGCAGGGTCCCTACTATGCAGGTGAGACAGCCAAGACACAGAGAGGGCCAGAGGTGCCCAGGGCTACAAGCCTGGCTAAAGAGAAAATACCACAATGATAGCCAGGATGGCTGGAGAACTTCGTTCACTTCATGTCTGCAATAACAGCTCAGACAGCTTGTGGGCGCTGAACATCCGCCACTTATTTTGGTTAAACTGATACTTTTCAAAATTTTATATAAGGCATACTAAAGAAGAATTTGAAAAGAGAAATTAGAATGTGTTCAACACAAGGAATGTAAACGTGTGCTGCAAACAGATACTACCAAAAACAATAATGCTACTTTGTCATGCAGCATCAGGCTGAAATAACTGCACAAATGGTCCTCAAGCTTGTCTTTTTATAGCTGCGTCATACTCCACTGCATAAAAGCATCACGTCTTTTTTAATGCATTCCTCAGCTGATGAGCATTTCTGTTGTTTTGAAGTTTTTATAGGTAAATGGATGCAACTAGAGGCCACACTCAGAAATGCAATAAATGAGAACCATATGCACAAGCATGGTATTGTCTTTCTAGAGTAAGAACCTAAAAGAATATATAAAATCTGAAAGTTGCTTAAAGGGAAGGAACAACTGGAATGAGAGAAAGGAGAAAAGAAAGAAGGGAGAAAGAAATACGGATGTATTTTTCCACAGGACAGCTTGGGTAATTGTACTGCTGATTTCTGCTGGTCTATTGAAAACAGCAGCTAATGCTTAATTTTTTTTCTCTCTCTCCCTTTTAATGTTTTTATAACTTTTTGACCAATTTTGCATGCTTATATCTGGTAATCTGAACAACTAATCTGGAAACAACAGTATGCAATATAACAACCACTACTAAATCCCCATCAGTTTGTTTAGTGAAATTGTGCATCATTTCTAATTTTTTGAACTATTTTTTATTCTCTTTAAAAAAATAAAAATAAATGAGCCTGAGCTGGTTGTTCCTTTGTAACAAGGTATCGTTAAAACAGCCTCAGTGTGTTTCCCAGAATCCTGTCTATAGGAGTTCCAGTAGGGTCTACACAGGCAGCTCTTGTGCTTCCCAGGGCGTGGTCAAAGACCTGGCCTGGCCTGGCCTGGCCTGGCTGGCAGAGTGGAAGGCTACTGACTGGACCAGGATGTGTGATCTTCTGTGTGCTGGGGGTGGGGGGTGTTCTCAGTGTGCCTGGCCTTTAACACAGGAGCCAAAGACCCAAGAGCAAAGGCATGGGTGGAGGCGGCACACATGGCCTGGATCTCACGACCCTGCCCCAGAACCACTTGTCACCCCTGGCTTGTGCTCGGTCTGCCCCGATTCCAGAGCAGGGGAGCAGACCTCACCTCCCTACAGCAGGTCAGAAAAGCCCTGCTCTAGAAGGACCCAAAGGACAGGAGAGACTGCTGCGGCTATTTTTGAAAATAGAACATGCTATAAATACTTAGCCTTGTTACAGTGATGTACTCTGATATTTTCTATTTTTTTAATGTCACCTTCTAAAAATGTTGGCCACATGCACCAAATCAAATTCATGACCCGTTCAGGGGTGATGTCCAACATCACAATGGACAGGGGGTACAGGACACACAGGGCCCTTGGGTCATGACCATCACAACTGAATCAGCACATTCTCCACCACCCTGCTGTGCACAAGTACCCCAAACTGTTCATTGTGTCACCAGAAGTTCGCACCTCTGACCCACAACTTCATGCTTCCCTGCCTTGCTGACATGCTTTGAAAACAGAAATCCAGATGTCCCCATTCCTGACAGCAAAGGTCACAGGATAATGAGGACCCCATGCTATCTCAGCTCAGGTTGCTTCGTGCCAGATGCTATCTATGTGCTGGGCACCCAGACTGCACCAGATGGTACCCACATGGGCACAAGAAGGCATGGTGACTGCACACAAAGCCACTCGTGCAATGGGCCAATGCATGTGGCTCAGCTCTGGCCACGTGTGTGAGCTCCAGCTGCAACCCAAGGTGACAAGGCCAGGGCCAGCAAGGGTCCCCTCAGCCCGAGGCCAGCCTGGGAGGAGACCACACTGCCATTGTGAGCTCATCCAAGGGGCACCATGGTAGTGAGAGTCAGGTCACCTGGAGCCAGCGTGTCCAGAAGTGGTAGCTGATGCAACCGCAGGTTCCCGGTGGTGGAATGCATTCCGTGGACCAGCAGAACTGCAGGGAGCCAGGTGTCTCCCCAGGATAGACTCTCAGGCTACAGGTGGCTGTGAAATGCATTGGCCTGATACCACACTGTGACCACCTGCCACCCGCCTGGCTGTTCAGTACACATCAACCAAGGCTAAAGGAAATGTGGACCCCATAAATCATAGCAGGCACAGTGACATTTTCTGATTGCTGGGCCTGGGCAAATGTCAGCTCCTAGGATGCAGACTTATTAGAATGGAAAAACAATGGCTATGGCGATGGCACACGCTCCTCTTCTGAGGCCCGCTGCCACCGGTCAGGTCCACCCACATCCTCTCAAATGTCCACTGTCCTTAGTAGGGAGCCCTCTCCCTGGAGAGACTGGAAATCCACTCTGACCACACAGAGGAAATGCCACCACCACTGTACAAGATCCTTATCTTCTCTTCTTATAGCAAAGGGATGAGAGTGCCTTGGCTTGCATGCTGTGAGATTTGCAGGGCCCCACGCTGCTCCCTGGGTATGAGGACCTGTCCTCTCCCATGCTCCATCTTTAGTCCTGGCCTCTTCCTCCATGGACACACCAGTCCTCCACAATCTCCTCCTTCTCTGCCTTCCTTTGTGACAAAGACCAAAGCCCATTACTGGCACCCATCTCCCAGAGTTCTAGGTGGCTTTGTGAGGTACGTCCAGCCCCTGGCTTCTGGGTGCCACCTGAGCAGGTGCCCAGGGAAGTTCAGTACCCATGGGATGCCAGTCAAAGATCCAGAGCACTGAACCTTACTGAACCCTCTGGGGTCTGTGTAGGCCACATCTCAGAGCCATACTTTCCAGGAGAGGGCACTGAAGAGTTTACATCCCTGCTTCATCACTGGGCATGTCCCAGGAATGGGTGGTTCTCCGAGTGGCTCTGTGCACAGCAAGGGGCCTCAGGCCAGTCCAGGAAGCCCAGCTGGGGGACAGCAGGACCCAATGTGCTCAGGGGACATTATGGAGCATCTGCACCCTCTGTCCAGGGCCAGTGGGCTTCTTCTGCCCAGTCCTGGAGCTTTCTCTTTGGAGCCTGTGGAATGATTAAAATTTTTCTGCTATCAAGTTCCTTCACCTCTTTCTTGGCAGAGGGTTTTGTTGCTGATTAAAGGGGCCAGTCACCTCTTCTTGTTTGTGCCACTAGCAGAGGAAAGGAATCATCAGGAAGTGTCCTAGTGGTCACCTCCCCTGCAAGCAAAGACCATCACTGACCCAAGTTCCAGAGCAAGCGGCTTCTACTCCACTGACCTTTTCTATAACTGCAGCTTCTGCTTTTAGTCCACTGTTCTGTTCCTATTAATCCCCATGCTGGTCCCTGCATGCTCCACATACTGATTTCTCTTTCAAAGCCAGAGGACCCTAACTGTATACATCTGCTGGCAATTATTCATTTAGCTAGTGATAGGAAGTTGAACCGAGCCCTGCACGGCAGCCTTGCTGTATCTTATGCCAAGCTGGGTGAAGGTTGTTAAGATTTGACAACAGAAAATAACTCCCATGTTTAGAGAGAGCTGGTGCTAGCAGCTGGTGCTCTCCTGTTGAATGAGAAATGAGCATCTGAGGGAGAAAATCAAAGCTCCCAGGGTATCCCAGGCTCTATAGATCAGTGTCACAAAGGACCCTCCCAGACCAGTGGGATCTGTGTGGCCCCCACTGTGACTGCACTGAGAGGAAACTTAGAGGTTTCTACCTGCACTGTGGGGCCCCATGGGCACCTTCACATGCACTGATTGTCACTCCCTAGGCAGACTGTAGGTCTGGAAAGGGAGCACCCCCAGTTCCTTCTACGGCACGCAGGTCAGACCTGAGGCTGGGACAGGCGCGCTTGTCTGCCGTCGTGTGCAGAGGTCTGTGGCATGCAGCAGACATCACTCATGGGACCTGGGCACCGGGGTGACCTAGGATTAGCAGATGAGGCTTGTCAGAGAGAGGAGGGCAGCTGGCCCTGTGCAGTCCGGTTGGAGCCTTGGAGGAACTTGATGAGAATGAGTCATCACCAGGGCTCTGAGGCATGCATGGATCGCGAACAGGCTCCTCCCTGGGCACAGGGCACCTGCCCCAGCTATGGACCCCCGGCTCCAGCCTGCATCAGAATGCCCACCAGGAAGCTGCGCACATGGGCTGAGGCCAGGTCCTGGGACACACACATCCACATGCATGTCACATGCTGTGCCCGTGCTTATTTTGGTGGCCCAGGAAGCACACGCTAATAGAACCACGGATGTAGACGACAGAGTGAGGTCTTTCCTGGTAACAAGAGGGACTTTTGTTGGCCCCTGAGCTTTGGAAAGGCCCTGGGTGCAGAGCCTGGAACCCAGCAGTGTCAGATCCCCTCCTGCCCCCACCCTGTAGGTCCCTCGTGCCATCCTTCCCCCAGTGGCTTCCGGCTCCTCAGACATCCCTCAGTCTGTACAGGTGAGTTCTGGCTGAGGAAGAAAAGCTCTAAAGAGTCTAGGTGAGCCCACATCACCAAAAATCCACCAGAGACCATGTGGGAATATCAGTTTCCAGAGGGGCCTCCCTCCTCACCAATGCTAAACTGCACCCTAATGAGTAGGCTCTGGAACCTGCTTTTCTGCCCAGCATCTTTCTCCTTCCATTAGTTTACATGGCCCTGTTTTAGTACTTGCTTAGTATTCCACTGCTGGGTTTAGCACGGCTTATTTTCCTAATCACCAGACACAGAGCATCTGTAAGCTGCCCAGTTGCCTCTATTATAAATTATATCCGTTGTCTTTCTCCATGGCGCCCTCCCCAGTGTTGGTGTCCATAACAGCTTTCGTGCTGGGCAGCTTGCCAAGCAGCAGCACCCTGGTGTCCACTCCATCCCCGCTGTCCCAGGGAGTCTAACTCCCAAGCCTGAGCACTCTCAGGCAAAGTAACCATGAGTAAGCATGAAGGAAGAAGGATCTTGAGGGATCTTTTCAGGGCAGCTGAACCCCAACCCTTCTCCCCAGGCCTCTACCACAGGGTTCTGTGTCCTGGCCCTCTTAGCATGGTTTCTCTGCTCTGATGAGTCCACAAAAGCTGTCATTGGCTGCAGTCCCAAGAATCTGGGACCACGACAGGTGGTGACCTCTCAACATGCCTAAGACTGGTGTCTTGATTCACTTACAAGGACCAAAATGGCTATAAGCTATTTATCAGCTGCTGAGACCTCTAGCTCCAGTATGCTGCCCTGTTTAAGAACCAAGGGGTAGACCCAGTCCTAGCCCAGGTCCAGTGAGTGTGCGGAGAGTTTCCTGCTACCCTGTGCCAGCAGGACCAGTCCCAGCCCAGGCGCAGCGTGGGCCGGACCCTCTCCCACCCCCTTGGGCCGCCCCCCACCACTCCACCCTACCAGCCCCACCACTTCCGCCCAGTAGGAGTTTCTGACCACTTCCGGGAACCCCCAGACCCAGTCCTAGCCCAGGTCCGGTGAGTGTGTGGAGAGCTTCATGCTACCCTGCGCAGGCGGGACCAGTCCCAGCCCAGGCGCAGCGTGGGCCGGACCCTCTCCCATGCCCTCGGGCAGCCCCACACCACTCTGCCCTACGTCCCC
>NW_004524649.1:2730685-2756508 GCF_000260255.1 Octodon degus | reverse complement strand
TAAGAATAATATATGCAGTGTATTATTTGTTGAAACTGTACTTCCGATTTGATTTGAAACTGTCTCATTGCTATATGTTTATCAATAAAACTGTAGGAAAAAAAAAAAAAACCAAGGGGTAGAGCCACCTGGCCAGCCATGAGCCTTCCTGTCCTGAGGCTCCTCAAAGCCATAGGCTCAGGGTCACCAGATGCCTGGGCTGAGCCATAGGAGGGGAGATGCAGCAGCTTGCCCTCTACCTAGTTGAGGCACCTCAACATGCTCCTGCCTGGGCCTTGGGGACATCTCTGAGGTGGAAACCCAAGGATCTCTTGTCCTGCAGTGTCTCAGCAGCAAGGCTCAAGCAGCTGTCCATATTCCAGTCATCAGGGCATTTTCAGCACTCTGGAAAAGGGCCCTGTCCTGAAGCAGGTACAGGCCAGCAAGGCCACACACTGTTCCCTGGCCCAAATGGGTGGCTCTCTTTCCCCAAGGCAGGATAGACAGGGGCACTGTGGACCTCACAGTGGGAGCCAACCACTTTAGGGGAGGCCTGGCTTGATCAAGAATTGCATGTCAGGAGCCGAGACGCAGAAAGGAGTTCAAGCTGGGAAACTTCAGTGTGGCACCCGTCTCTGCAGTCCCTCCAGGAACCAGGAGCACTGGTCCTGTCTGTCTCCTCTCAGGTAGAAGCCATTACAGTGGTGTCTCCTGTAGTCACAGCCCATCCACGGCTCAAGGTGCCCAGAGAGAGTAATAAAATGTACTGTGTTCATCTACTTCAGTTACACATTCCAGAATGGGGACAGTGACACAGGACAGGTTCAGGGAGCCCTGGGCCCTGTGTGACACAGACTCGAACTGAACCCCTTTGGTCAGGTGGACCCTAGGAGCACATTAACACTGAGGGTTCCCTTGAATTGGTGTTAGTGCAGAGCCAGCATCCAGGGCCTTCTGAAAGCTCTGGTTATTTCTATTCTCTATTTACAGCTACCTTGGTGAAGAGGACAGCAGGCCCTAGGGAAATCCCGGGAAGTACTAACAGAAAGCCCTGTGTTAGCAGGACACCATGGTCCTTCCTTAGAAGCATCAGAGTTCCCTTCTACTGGTCTAGACCTGAGAGAGGGAGCAGAGGGGAGCACAAGTCTTTGTTTCCATCACTTGCCCCAAGCTTTGGTTTGGTATGTGGAAAACTTCTCTGCCTATTTAGATCTGTAAAGCTCAGTGATGGCCCATTTTAGCCTTACAAACACAGCCAATTAGTTAATGTTGTGGGTCCTGGGGAGGCAAAGCCCTCTAGTCCTAGCTGTTTCTCTGCTGTCCTTCACGTCCACTGAGCCCACCTTGTCCTCAGGGGTTAGGAGCCAACTCTTGAGCCCTGCCACCCTGGGGTCCAGGTACCCCACTGCACTTAGCTCTCCAGGCCATGGCTACAGTTCCCTGAGTGCAGCGCAGCCTTCCAAGAAAAAAAAAAAAAAACAGTGCCCCTAAATCTTCCGGGCCCCTCACAGCCTGATTCCCCCAGCACAGAGGACGCTAAGTCCTCTGGACCCCCGTATGGGTACCATGAACATTTCCTGCGCTGGGTTAAAGCAGGAGCAGTTGCACCCTGGTGTTTTGCTGACTTACACATAAACTTCACAGGCCAGGAAACTGGCTTTTGTGTGGTTCAAGGCCTCCCAAACTCAAAGCACTCGTGGGATGCTGGCAAAGTTTGGCATTGCTCAAACCACACCACTCCAACGTCATAAAACTCAAATTCAGAACAGTACATACTTCCGACTAATGCTTGGGATAACATTTTTAAAATGAAAATCTAATCCCAAATCTCTTCTCAGCTGAGAGCCAGAAGAGGAATTTAAACAGCTTTTTGCCTCTCAGCCACTTTCTGAAAGTCAAACAAAGCTTTATGCAGCAAACTTCTCTTATCCCTGTGCTGCAGCCCGCAGGCCACAACCCACCCTGGACCACTCATGATTCTCTAGCTCCAGCGATTCCCCAAAGGCAAAGAAGCCCAGCTGGAGCCCAGGAAAGGGGTAGTGCGGTCTGGTAGCTGGGAAGTGGGGCTAATGTCCCAATGGGCAATCACTTCCACAGAGCCTATGGATTAATGTCCTAAAAGCCACATGTCTCAGAGAAAATCTACATGTTCCTAGGCAGAACTTCAGTGAGACAAGGACCCATTGTCGTAGTGCCAGCCCCTGAGGATTGGGCTCATCACCAATGTCCTCTCTTTTCCTTGCCTTCTCTCTCCTTGCCTTTCCTAGGTGTGTGTTAGTTACTTTCTCATAGCTATGACAAAATATCCAACACCCACGAGTTAAAGGATGAGAGATTTATTTTAGTCTACAGTTTGTAGAGGTTTCAGTTCATAACTGGCTGGCTCGAAGGTAGGGTGGTCTGGCAGAGGACCTAGCAGAGGGGATACAGTCCATGGCAGGGTAGGCAGACAAGAGTGGACCTTCCTTTCTCTTTTATTCCATCCAGGCTGCAAGCCTGCTAGCTGACGCCACCCATACCCAGAGTAGCCTTTCTCATTAAACACATCCAGAACTATGCTAAAGCAATCAGTGGACTAATGTAGTTATTACATCCATTATCCGATTTTACACAGCTTAGATCTAGTCACCTCTGAGAATATGAGGCTTTGGGAGGACACCTGGATATAAGCCATAACATTAGGGCTGCCTCTGAGATGGAATTTTTGCACCAAGACTGGTGTCCCAGGCTCGGCTTTCAGCGGAGTCCAGGTAGACATTTGGCTTCCTAAACCCCTATGAGGGTGCGAAGTCCACAAGTTTTATTCTCCAGCTTGTAGCGTGTGGAATGTGGGTTGAGTGTTCTTGGGACAAGAGCTCCATTCACTTGATGACTAGTGGCCTCCAGGAGTAACTCTCCACTCTCCTCACAACTGCCTTGCACTCTCACTATCTCTAGAATTTCACTATGAGCCCTGTAGAACACAGAGTATATCCAACCTACTTCTGGTAGCTACTGTACTGTTGACGACATGTAGAAACACAAATGTGACCAACATGATGACATTGTACTAAAGAGATCCCTGTACCCAGTGAAAACAGCCAGTCCTGTGAGAGCTCAGAGATGGGAAGCTTTCAAGGAAACCAGGGTGGTAAGGAGACAGGGAGTGAAACACATTTGGCTCCAAGAAATAAGCAACTCCTAGGGAGAGTGAACCTTGATCACCAGTTTGCCTGGACTAAGAGATTCCTAGGGAGGTGGCTGGACTGATGAGTGGATCAAACCACTAATGCCCGTGGCTGACAGTGCTGGTGGGAGGAGGGCCGGGCTGGTGGTGAGTCACCAGGAGGCCGGCCTCTAGAGCTGCATCTCCCCCTAGCACTCATGTCTGGTACTCTGCTTCCTGCTCTCCATTAAGCAAGCTCTGCTCTGCCAGGCTCTTCCATCATGGTGTTCCTGCCTTGGGTCAACCGACCATGGACTGAACGCCCTGGAAACGTAAGCCACATTAAATCTCTTCTTAAATCATGAGTGTTAGATGCTTGGTCTCTGCAAGAAAAGCTGACTAATACAGCTCCTAACAGTTCTAGGAAATAAATTGTATAACCCTTTATCCAATGGCTTGGCATCCGACTAGTCTACGTGGGAGTCACCTTGCCAAGGTACACAGCGGGATGAACCCTCTAGCATGTAGGGACTGGGGCCAATCATACACAAAGAAAGCATGAGGAACACAGGGAGGGTGTTGAGGCCCTGCAGCTAGAATCTCAGGCCTTTTTGCTTCAAGCCATTGTATTTCAGATACTTTCATGTCACACTGTCCTTTGTTAGACCTGCAGACTGCACACCACATGTGCTCTATGGATGTGCTAGCGTAGCAGTGTGGAGGCCAGGGCTCTCTGGAGAAACACTGTCTGTAAGGAGCAGCAGAAGGTGCATGCTATTCCTGTACCAGGGACCTTGTAGGGGGCCCAAATATCCTGCCAGGTGTTATGGTGCACAGAGAAGAGAAAGAGCGAGAGACAAAGTGGTGGAGCAATGGGTTTGTGGGATGTCCACTTGTTCACAGGGAATAAAAGGCATGAGGCAGCCAGAACCTCGGTATTTAATGACCACACTGGAACTGAGGGAAATGGTGAGGGGACTGAAGCTGGATGTGCCAGGGAGCAGCAAGGCAAGCGAGGCTTGTAAAGAAGGGAACAAAGCATTCTTATAAAAGGGACAGAACAGCCTGATTCAGGTTGTGGTTAATGAGTAACCTATTTTGTAGCCAATTCTGGGAAGGAAATTTCTCTGGACTCACACAGGCCTCCGAGGAAACATTATCTCATAGCTTAGCCCCACAGTCTCACAGCCAGCCTCTCGGGGCTCAACTAGGGCCGTTGGTAAAAAGCAACTCCAGCCCAACACCACCCGCTTGCTTTCATGAAGACATGCACACAGCCTCAGCCAGTCACGAGTTACACTGAGAGCCAATTTATGGAAGTCACCTTTATACGGCCTTGCTGATTGCTAGTGAGCACAGTCACACTTGGGTCTGGGGGAGGGTGACGTGCCAAAATCCTCCACACTCCTGCACTGCAGACTTGCCAAGAAAGCAATCTCACACTTGGAAGCATGTAGCTTTGTTTAGCCTGGAGGAAAAGCACCAAGACACCGGGAGAGCATCACCCGCCCAGCAAGCTCTCAGATATGACCAGGAGCTCCCAGCAGAGGACAGTGACCTGGCTCCTTGGCAAGCATATAGAGTGTTTCTCTCCTCGGCTGCTGGAGTGTTTTTATGGAGCAAGTGTCTTTATTCTTCAGAGCACTTGTACCCTGCTTTCACATCCACATTCCTATATGAGGTCTTTATGTCCAAAGGCTCTAAGGATCCCAGAACAGAATTCAGGTGAAGATGGAAACAGAGCTTTGCTCTAAGGGGATGCGGAACACTTGGCTGCAGTGCAGAGGTGGATGCTGCTGACCCAAGCATTTTCTTCAGAGTGAAGGCTGTGAGGCCAGAGGTTGAAGGCCCTGGGCACCGGTGCTGTCCTCTCCTGGTAAACTTGTCCTCCTGGAGGACAGGCACAATTCTGGCACCACAACACAAACATCATACACCACAGCAGAGCAGTCCAGCAAACTAAAGACAGATGTGGAAGGCAGCTTTCCCGAGGAGTCATGGATAGCTGAGGGCTAGTGTCCCAGTGACTCTGATGGATTCTAGGTGGAAATGTCAGTGTGAATCTATGTTAAGTTTAACATACACAAATGAGAGAGAGAGAGAGAGAGAGAGAGAGAGAGAGAGAGAGAGAGAGAGAGAGAGAGAGATTACTATGCACAATCATAGTTCTTTACCTGGATCAAAGGGCCCCAAAACAGATTGGGGAGATAGTGTGGCAATCTAAGCACCTGCCTGGCAAGAGCAAAGACCCAAGTTCGAGCCCCAGTATCACATGCCATGCCGGCCTGGAAACCCAATGTGGTGGTGCACACCTGTAATCCCAACACTGGGGAGGCTGAGACCAGAGAGGATCACTATGAGTCTGAACTCCATGGTGAGATCCTGTATCAAATAAATAAATAAATAAATAAGCAAAAAGGAGTCCCAAAACAATACCTCAGTAGCAAGTCACCTAACATCCCTATTTTAGGTATTGTGATAGGCAGATTGATTTTAGCCTCTGTGCTAAAGCCATTACACTAAGCACTTGTCTCTGTAAACCTGTGTCCCTCCTCACCCTATGCAGCCCAGACACTGTCCTGAAAGGGCGAAGCAGCAGCACCCCAGTCCCAGGAGGAGAGGGAAGCAGGAGAGGCTCTTGTCAGACGCAGAGTCAGTGTTCGAGTGAGGCCTCAGAAGTGCACAGACGGTGTGCCTCAGCCTCCCTGCCAGCAGCCTAGCCATCATTCTTCCCAGGCCATGCCCTGGGGGCCTGCACTGTTTCTGTGGCTCAGTGGAACAGCTTTAGCATGGAGTCCTGGCTGTAATGAGCTCTGAGGTTGCTTGTAGCCTGCACTGGTCTCTTAGTTGGAAAAGAAACAGTCCCTCTGCCCCGCATGTGTATCCTGAGGGCGGCTGGGGAGAGGAAGCCAGAGGATGAGCAGCTCCGTGCTCCCCACACACAGGGGAAAACTGGGGCTCCACAGGTTTCGTGGCTCCTCGTGAAGTCGAGGCTGAAGACGCATGGAGCAGCAGCCTGGGCCACACTGCAGGGCACCTCAGTGGTGGTCTGGAGACCCCTGTGTGTCCCAAGGCATAGAGGATTCATGAGAGAAAAAGCCCCTAAAGAGGAAGCTTTGTTGCCTTTAAAAATAAAGCTACTAAAGCTGACAAAGAACTGAAAGAAGGCACAAAAATAGAATTCTTTTACACAGAAGAGCCTACGTTCTGTTTTCAGCCCAGCCATGAGGGCTGCTTGCTCTTCTTCTATCCTCAGTTGGTACCTCAGGGCTGCAGGAGCTTCTCTCCACATGTGGAGCTAGGTGCAGGCTGAGGGTGAGCCCTGCCCGTTGTTGGCAGCCTGAGCACTGCTGCTGGGCGTGGGTCACCCACCTTCAACCTCCCCACCTGGCCTCAGGAGCTTAGGGCTGCCATGACATGCGGCTGCCAAACCCCATTTGGCTCCCCCATGTGAATCCTGGGCTGGGTTAGTCCATTTCCCATGGCTTTGATCAGACCCAGTGAGGCTGAGTGCCTTATAAAGAAAAGAAGCTTATTTAGTTCACCATTTGGGGGCAGAGAATGAGCCAGGGGCTTGGCTCAGCCTGAGAGGGTCCACTGGCCTACCACCTTGGGGGATGGCTGCACCACTGCAGGGGCATGAGTAGGAGGCATCCCTGGTCCAGACAGGAAGCCAGAGAGGTAGGGGCACCTTGCCCGCCATCAGCCATCTCCTGACAACTAACCGGGCTCTGGGGAAACTAGTTAATCCTTGAGGCCAGCACCTCAGTGTTACAGTCACCTCTTTCCCAGCCTCGCCTGATTATTCACCTCCCACACCATGTCAGGGGGCATCTAGCTTCTGCAGGTGACCTTTGGGGACAGGCTGACACTATGTCCAACCCAGGCCCCAGGCCACTTGTCAACAGTAGATACACTGGTGCTTCTTCCAGGAGTTGGGCAGAATGGACCAGGAGAGAGTCCTGTCCATTCCCGGCCCAGGACAGAGCCTCGAAGACCTCCTCACATCTTCACTCCCTTGGCGTGAAGCTACCATGTCTTTTCTTAGCCACTCATGAATTACTTGAGTTTGTAGATTTTTTTTGTTGTTTTCTTGGCACATAAAGTCCTCAGCGACACCATTTCCAATTTATCTCTCAGCTGTCATCCTGCCATGCTGGGGAGGGAGGGGCCGGCGGAGGCCCAGAAGTGTCTTACTGATCTGTGATTCTCATCTGAGCCCCATCAAGGGACTTCCCAAGCACAGAAGAGCTTAAGGCATGTAGGGCTCCCAAGGATCCGGGTCCTGGACAGTTCCTGCTCTGTGATAATGATGTTTTCCCAGCACACCCTGGAGTCTGCACACCTCACCTCTGCCTACTGGAGCAACTCTACAGCTCAGTGTGGGCTCTGTTCCCACGTGAGGGTGAGAACAGGACATGTGAGGGGCCAGTGATGTCAGGCAGCAGGAGGCTGGGATGCAGGACACACACAGCTCCTCCATGCTGCTCGCTTTCACTAGCGGCCTCCCTACAGCCCTAGCTCGGTGGCTCGGGAGCTGCAGCTCCCTTGGGGACTTGGGGTCAGGAGAAGACCACAGGCCAGGCAGGTGCCCAAGTTCACTTCCATAGACTGAAGAAAGTGATTTGTTCAATTCCCACAATGGTGAATCCACTTGCCATAGCTCCCTAGCTTTCTCATTGTTTCCCATCAGCCTCAGCTGGCTCCAGGCCCCTGGCACCACCAATATGGACATCACTGAGTGCCCCAGGGAGAGCCCAGAGAGGGCCAATGATATGGACAGGGCAAGTAAGCCTGAAGCCCTATGCCCTGATTCCTGTGTCCCCACCTCTGACAAATCCATCCCTGACCCCTGAACTCCATGGGGTAGGCGCATGCCCCATGACAGGAAGGACTTCCTGAGGCACCTGAAAGTGATCTCCTCTCCTTCCAAGGAGCCACAGACACTTGTCCCAAGGATGAGCTGGTGCCCTCAGAGCAGTTGCCCTTCCGACTCCCCAGATGTCTAGGTTACTTTTCTCTCATTTCTGGGACAAAATACCCAACCCCCAAAATTAAGGAAGGAAAGATTTGGGAAAGGTTTATTTAGCTCACAGGTAGTGGAAGTTTCAGTCCATACTTGGCTGGCTCCAAGGTGGAGTGGCACATGGCAGAGGGCAGCAGCTCATGGCAGAGGAAAACAGCAAAGAGCAAAGGTAGGTGCAGCAGCAGCAGCAGCTAGCAAGCCCTTCCCCCTTCCTCATGTTACATGCAGATCACCCACCCCAGGGCTGGTGGAGCCTTCACACCCGTATTCCCAGCATTGGATCATGAATTAATCACAAACTCCAGAAGCTGCCCCATGACTGCATAAGGCTTTGGATGGACAACCAGAAACAAACCATAACATAGGCATGCTGTGTCCATGGTGAGTCCCCTCCTCGCCTGTGTTCCTCCCCTCCTGACCTTCTCCATTCCCTCTCACCTCCCTGGGCCTCCCTCCCTGGCCACCCTCATGCACTGCTCTGCAGACCTGGGCCTCACCGATGCCAGGCTCGGAGCGCCCCTGAGCAGGCTATGCACTGGCTCGGGTGCCCACAGCATTTCTGTCTGGTGTCATTTACTTCTTCACTGTGCTCATTGCTAGTAGCTTCATCCTCCATTTGGAAGGCTGGGACTCTGCTGCCTTGTGGGGGAACCCAGGCCCAGTGGCTCCTCCTGAATCACCACGGACCTCTGTCAGGCCCTTCAAAGAGGACTGGGACCTCATTTGCTAGGTGAAGACCAGGACAAGGCAGAAGCAGACCTGTCCTCCAGGATGCCAAAAGGACTGTGAGGTGCCAAGTGCCCTCCTTATTTCTGTCACACCTGGCTTGGTCACAGTGCAAGCACTGCACCGTCCTTCTGGACTGTGTCTGAGGTTGGGCAGGACCTGAGGGCTGGAGCGGCACTGCCATGTCCCACAGCGGTGTGTGAGACATGGATTGCTGAAGATTCAGACACCCCAAGAGAATTATTCAGCCCCATTTCAAAACCCCATCAGAACCAGGCACGATAACCACTGCACAGCGGGGTGAGGAGGAACAGAGCTCCTTCCCCTAGGCCGGCCTCCACCAGCTCCCTCTGCCTCCTCTCCTGTCCAGCATGCTCCCTGCCAAGGGTGCAAAACCAAGATGTTTTACTGCCTGGCAGAGAAGCACAGCTAATCTAGAGTCTAGACTCTGAAAAGTCTGAGTAATCTGAAATCCTGACCTCAGAGAATCACAGTTTTGGAAGGAGCCCAAGATGAAATAAGGACCAAACAATCCTGATGTGCAGGTACCTGCAACTCCAATGCACAGCAAACCTTCCGAAGATGCTGCCAGGAGGCCAAGCCCCCAGCCACCTCAGCCAGAGCCCTGTGGCACTGGAGTCCTGGAATTATTCCCTTCCTGTCCTGCAGATTCATCACTCTCATCTGTGACATGGACAAGGTGGAGCCAAGGGTCCTCCTGAGGTCAGAGGCAGAAGCGCTGCGGCCAACTGGGCTCAGCAAGTCGAGGCAACCATAGGCTCTCCTGGCTACAGCAGGACCTCCCAGCCATGGGCAGCCAGCTCTCAGGCCCCAGGGCCCATCTACAACAAAACATGCAGAAAGACCTTCAGTGGGTGGAGATCGCCAGTGTGGGTCATCAGCGTGGGTAGAGAGGGACTGTTCTTGAAACTGCTGCCTTTGTCATAAATTTCACTCCTGTTCTGCAAGATGAGTGAGGACATGAAGTGGACCTCAGATTCTCCTCATAAAAGAAATCATTACGATCCGACAAAGAAGGCAAACTGGCCAGCCCAGCAGCAGGCTCTTACAGGCCTGGGGTGGGGTGCAGGTGCCTTCCTGGCTGTGTCCCACTCCTGGAGGACTCTAAGGTGCTCAGCAGGGCAGCACTGGGCCTGGCCAGCATGGGTGCCCAAGGTGAAGCCTCTGCACCTCCCTGGGACGTGCACCCCAGGAACCTGGTGAGTGACACCTGGGACTCTGCGATCCCCCTCAGATCCTACTGAGGTCCCATCCCCAACTGCAGTCCCTTCTGCCTGTGAATTGTCTGGTCCTGGGTGACTGCCTTCTCGGAAGGCTTTGAGATCCCCACATGGAGTGTGCAGCTCTGCCAAGCTCCCCTGGCCACCTCTTTCTTTGGCAACAGAGACCCTGCGCTCCTTGCTCCCAGACAACGGGCACTGAGAAGAGTCCAGGTCTAAAGAGGACGCAAGCAGCCACGCTGGAGGAGACTGGCACCACCCCAGAGGTGAAATCCCAGAGGCAGCAGCCCAGAGTGCATGCCTGGTGTAGACATCCTGGGCAGCTGGGCAGGCCCTGCCCACCTCACCAGCCCAGGGCATCTCCAGTCCCAGACTTGGGCCAGTGCTGGAGGCCAAACCCTGTTCACCCCAAAGCACTTGAAGCCGGCTGGAATATGTCCAATCCGACTTGTGCTCCTCGCAGGGCTCTGTCCTGTCCTGCTGAACTGTGGGTCTCTTTCTATTTCTATGTATTAATTGATTTTATTAATCAATTTTATTAGTTTCTTTGTGTATTCTAGGTTTTCCACGTCTTTGGGCACTGGTCAGCTCAGTACCCTTCTGCCCCAACCCCTCCTCTCCTTGGGACTAGGGAGGCAGCGGTTACTGAGCCTGACAGGGGTGACAGTGTGGGGACACAGCTGGCAGGAGGAGTGAACAGGGTGACTACACCCACACCAGTGGATTGTGTAGATCACAGGAGGGAAAAGAGCGGACTTTTGAGTATTCTCTTACTAAAGTTTGTGTGGAATTGCTGCTTTTTTCATTGTTACTGGTTTTTCTATTTAGTGCTATCTTGACATTTTTATTTGATTTTATTTTCACCCAATAATTGAGAACACTTTCAAGTCCATCTTATAAGTATTTGTGTGTGTGTGTGTGTGTGTGTGTGTGTGTGTGATGTCATGCTATTATATTCTGGGGGTTTTAATTCTATCAAATACTGTACTTCTGTTTTTCAGAATGTCCTGAAGTTGTTTCTCCTCTGACACCTCCCTGATCCTCCCCGTGACCATCCTGTGGGCCCTCCAGGGGCCTGATCCCTGTCCATTTCCAGAGTCCAGGGTCCCGTGACACTCGGTACTCAGCCCTCCCCATCTGCCACACACTGCGGAGTCTCCAGGGACACCCTGCTGCTCCCCACCGTGCTTGGCCTCTGTGGCTGTCCCATTCCACACAGCCCCACGTGGATCTCATCCCTTGGCCTTGGAGGGTATCCTTTTCTGTCTTCATCCATGAGTCTTGGAGTGGATTCAGTCTGATCTGATGGTAAAATTAATCACCTGCTTCCTCGCTGCATACACATGCGCTGGCTCTCAGTTCTGTACACCCTTCTGCATTCGGATTTTAATAACCAATTTTGTCTAGTTTCTTGTCACTAAACAAGGCTGGCTTTCATGTTTGTGGATCATTCCAGTTCACTCACTTATTAAGACAACAGTTATGTTTAGTTTTAATTCTATTGTTTCATGTTTTCTATTTTTATAGCTTAAAATTATTTCATTACGGCTTGCTTCCATTGTGCATGATTTTTTAATTATAAAGATTTATATTTTCATTTCAACGGGTGCCTCTGCAGGCATGGTTTTGTACAAGGCCTGTAATTGTCTGTTTGGGGGCAGTTGACTGCCCTGAATCACCAGCTACGAGCTACAGAGCCATGAACCCAGCCCTTCGCCCTCCTTTCACCCTGGTCCCTCTGTCTGATTTTAATTGATTGCAATCTCTTCAATTGTTAAATATCTCATGCACCTGGACTCTTCTTCCTGCAGTTTTCAGCCTGTGGAGTCCCCAGCACACACCACAGAATGTGAGGATGTCCGTGTCACCTTCGCGCCTTCCCTCCCCCCCACCCACATTGTCTCATTTCCCACCCGTCTCTCTATTCCCTGTTTAATTTTGCTCCCACAGCCCAAATAAATTCGCTTTTCATAAATGAACTCCTTCACACTGAATTTCACTCATGTGGGCCCCATCATAGCATGGTCTTGTGCCCTCCTGCTGGTGGCCAACCCTTCCTTGTCACTCCACATTTTCTCCCCCTGCAGGGCACCCTGAACCCCCACCCACTGGAGCTGGAGCACCATGCCCTGCTGTGCACCTCTCTTATCACATGGGGGCTCCAGGGACTCCTCTCCAGGACCCTGGTGTCCTGAGTGAGGAACTGGACAAGGCACACAGAAAAAGTAGCCAGGGTGTGGATTTATTCATGGCAGCAGAGACTACACTTGACAGGGTGCTAGTGGCTAGGTGGGAGGCTCCCAGCCACCATCCCCCCCCCATGAGGGGAAGGGGCCATGGTCATCAGACACCTAGACCAGCCCGAACTCACAGAAAGGTGGCACCAGGATCACCTCTTCCATCCAACCTCTCTCAGCCTCTGGTCACATGTGAACGAAGGAGCAGGACACATGTAGGCTGGGCCATTTGTACCCAGAGTAGGAACAGCATCTCCTGGCCAGTGCTGGGGGCCATTTTGGTTCTGTGTCCCATGTGTACCTTCTCTCTCTAAGAAACATCTCTCAACTGGGCAGCCACAGATCTGTGGCTTCGCCACGTCTGCGCCCAGTTGTCTGCTTTGCCCCAGCCCTGCTCTGCCCTGGATGCATGCTCTTGAGCCCCTTGTTTATTCTCCACCCCTGGGGAGCCTGCATAGCCTTGTTTCTTGTATTTCTGCTCTGTGCTCTTGCTCCACATAGATGAAGCCTTCTTTTGGAATGTTTTCTATGTGTGGTCTGCATTTGTAATTTGTTCTTTCCAACTCCTCTCCTCTTTATTTCTTGTGTTCTTTACAGACCCTGTTCCAGTGGTTTGTTTTGCTTTGGTTTTATGATAATTCATTTTTTAATCAGGTGTGTGTTTTTCCAGATTATTTATTGGCAGATTATTTAGGTGTGGAAAGTTCTAGAACCACCCTCAAGTTAGTTGTGGTTTTCCAATATTTTTTAAAGTGTTTAATTTGCTAATCAAGAGAGAGAGAGAGAGAGAGAGAGAGAGAGAGAGAGAGGTCCTGCACTGGGAGCTGGTCACAGTACAGAGGAAGAGCCCATCCTAGATTGTGGTGTCCCCATTTAGTGATCCCAGGCCACCTCAGTATTACAGGGTCAGAAGTCACCTTCAGTTAGCAAAGCCCACTGTTATGGGATGACCCAGTGATCTGGCTTGAGGCTCCCTGTGGTGAAAAATCCATTTTATCTGATCAGACCTTCAGCCAAGCACCCTCCCTCCATGGGCCCCAAGCACACCATGGTCACCCCACTGCTCTGAGCCCCTTCCCATCCTCTGGAATTGGGGAAGAGTTTGGCTCCCCCCCCCCATTTTGTAGAACATGGAATGTGTGCTTTGGTCATTCTGCTTGCCACTTGAGATATTGTCCATGAATAAGACAAGTCCACAGCTAAGTCTCAAATCTATATGCCCTCTCTCTCTCAATGTTTGGTTCTGCAAATGCCCTTGCTCCTCTGTGTCCATACAGGGCCTCTGTCTCTGAGGTTTTTTTTTAATTTGTTTTTTATTCAGGTGTGTGTTTTTCCAGATTATTTATTGGCAGATTGTTTAGGTGTAGAAGGTTCTAGAACCACCCTCAAGTTATTTGTGGTTTTCCAATATTTTAAAAAGATTGTTTAATTTGCTAATCAAGGGCCAGGGAGATGGCTCAGTGGAATAAGCGCTTCCCTGGCAAGCGCAAGGGCCTGAGTTCAATCCCCAGTTCTGGAAAAAAAAAAGAAAAAATAAATTAAATAAAATTAAAAATAATAATTTGCTAATCAAAAGAGAGAGAGGTCAACATCACCCCCTCAAGTCTTGTGCAGAGTGTGTGTTTTGTGTCCTCTCTGATCACCACCTCCACACACGCACATTTTCCTGTGGGGATCTGCCTTCTGCTCCCTCACATGCTCCATACAGGGTCTCTGTGTAGGTAAGGAAGACAGGAAATCAGTGCCCTTGGCTTCAAAGCTACCCTGCTGCCAATCTTCAAAGTTCTTCCTGTCATTCTCCCTGGTCTGAGCCTGGAGCTTCATGTGGATCCCGCTTGGCCCTGTTCCTGAGCCTTGGCTCCCTCACACATAGGGCTGAGCTAGAGCCACACAGGCTCCTTTTCCTCAAAGAGGAAGCCAAGTGCCCAAGGGGTCCTCTGGGCTCCCAGGACCCGCCTCCATCTCTGATCCTCCCCTGCAACCGTGGGCCTGCTGTCCATGCCCCTCCAGTCACCCTTGTTTCTTCCTGTCACTCCCAGAACACACAGACAAGCCCTGTCTCTGTTTCCCGCAGGTGCCCCACCTTCCGGAACATTCTGTCCTCCTTTACCTGCCTAGCCTATTCCCTCATATCCTCAGCTCTTGCAGTTTCCCCTGAGTGGCTAACCCTGAGCGGCTTGTCAGACTGTCCACCAGCTGTCCTCACACACCAGTCTAATTCATCCTTTTCTCTAACACTTTAATGTGTGAGGGCACTACCGCCTTGTCACTTTCAACACCTGCCTGGCTGCATGTGTGTCAACACTGTGCCCAGGGGGCCTTTGCTTTGCACTCGGATGCACTGGCTGGCATATAGGAGGCTCTCTTACATGCTGAATCAATCAATGAATATGTCATTTAAACAACACAAAGAAGGGCTTGCTTGTAAAATTTAAGAAGTCCACTCATGAGGAGGTTCAGTTTCAAGATGCTCTAGTCCAATATCGAAACAGATATAGCAGCTTTGATTTCCTTCCATGCGGCCCACTTCTGCTTACCCCTTCCTAAGGGTTTTTAGTGTACAGCACCCACACCAGGTGGCCCTGGACCCTTCCCAGTGATCATTCAAAAAAACCAAGCACCGCAGGTGCCGAATGGATGCAGGTTCTCCAGAATCCATGAATAGCTCCTCAGGGCCAAATGCCTCAGTCAGACAGGTGGCAGGTGAATCCCAACAACCACCTTGACCTCAAACTAGAGAAGAAGAGAGGTGCATGAGGCTCATATTCACAATGAGGTGTGGTTTCTGCTTCTAAGGCCAATGTCTTCAGGCTGCAGCAGCTGCTAGACCTATGCATTGTGGCTGGCCGGGCTGTGAGCTATGGGTCGGCCTAGGAGGTGCTAAGGGCCCAACAGCCCAACTGGGACCTCGAGAGCCATGTGCCAGGGGAGATGGGTTGGGTCCTCACTGACCAACACCCACTGGTCACTGTGCTGAGACCTCAGATGACCAAGACAAGGGTGGGACAATAGTTGCAGGTCACAAGCTTGAGCAGCCTCATGCACTGCTGAAACCTCATGTGGCCTTGTGAAGGTTGATCCTATTGTCAACCTGCTTGGGCAACAAGGACCCAGACATTTGGTCAAGTGTCAGGCTGGGCAGCAGAATAAGGAGGCAGAGGGCTGTCTCAGGACAAGCAAGCGTCTTCCACCCTGGGGAGCCAGAAAAAGAGGAGGAAGCAGGTCTTCTACCAGCATTTCACAAGCCAAGTCAGCAGCATCTCTTGCTCCTGGGCCGGATTAGGTGGGAAGAGCTCTCACTCCTGTCTGCACTATAGACTGCAGAGCTGTGATGCCTTACACTCCATGTTCATCACATGTGAGAGACAATTCCTCATCCTCTTTCCCCACATCTCTCTCCCCTTTCTCTGAAGAATCCAGCCTGATAAACCAAGACATCTGTTACTGTGAAGCCTTCTATGACTGAGAAAGGTAGCAAGTTAGGGTTCATTTCTCCAAGTGTGTGTGTGTGTGTGTGTGTGTGTGTGTGTGTGTGTGTACATGTGTGTGTGCATGCGTGCATACACCTGCACACATGTATGTCTGTCTGTCTGGGTTTGGACCTTACAGTCCCTTCTCAGGGACTGCTATGGCCACAGACCAAGCCCCTGGAAGCTGTGACAGTGACCATCACCTGCTGCTCATAACCAACCAAGGCCTTCACCTGGAGCCCAGCCAAAGGGAGCACTCTCAGCAGAGCACTCAGGAAGAGTGTGGCTTTGGCGCCACCATGTAAGACTGGGAGGGTCAGGAAGGGATGAGGCAGCACAAGTAGGTCAGGGCCAGGACATAAGAAAGGGCCCCAGTGATCTAGGCTGGCAACTGCAGAAGAGGGCCTGAAACTTACTGAAAAAAATAAAAGTCAGAAAGCCAAGCTTGCAACTGACATCTCTTCTTCAAACAGCATAACTCGAAGAGAGGACTACAAACATCCACCGTGCACATAGATTTGGGGAAGCCACCAGCCCTGTGTCCAGCAGGGCCCTGCAACTCCTTCCAAGGACACAGCCTGCCACTGGGCCACCAGGCCTCCCAAACGACTCTTTCTACTAGGTGGGCAACACCTCATAGCATCTGACAGCCTGGGTGCCGTTCATACAACATGCCGGAGCTAACCTGGAGCTAGAAGACTTCCAGGAGAGTCAGACCTGCTCAGAGTGGGGAAATGTCAGCCAGGGCCCCAAGAAGCAGGTCGTGAGCTAGCCCCTATATCACTCTGAAACATGACCAATTTAACTGCAAAACAATGTGTAAGATATTCACCAAATATTTTCCAAAACCCTGTAAGGCTTTGTTAAGCCACCCAGTTCCCTGCATGGTGATGACCAAGCAGTGACTCTACTGTCCACTCAGGTTCCACAGCCTTGGCCTGACCACAGACCCATGTCCAGACAAGGACGGGGTTGTTGGTACACAGGCACAAATGTGGCTCTGCCAAAATGCCCCCAGGGTCCCCCATGAAAGTAGTGTGTGCCCCATGGCCCTGCCCTGCCCTCAGTCTCTCTTCTGGGTTTCCTGAGGCAGAGCATCAGACACATAGCCCCCGCCTCTGTCCACACCCTCATGCACACCACACCCTAGGAGAAGCAGCCAGCAGTGTGGAGCTGAGCGGGTCCCTGTGCACCTTGTATACCTCACACCTTTCCTCACATGCTTGATGGTGTCTTCAGATTGGGAAAATACTTTCCTGGATAAAAAATGACCTAATCTGCAGCCCTGCACAGTGCTCCTCTCCACCATGGGCCTTTCTGCTGCCCCTCCAGTGTTCCTCCTGTCCTTCCCCAGTCTGGGGCACTGAGGGGCTAAAGCAATATCACCTGCAGCTGTCCCAACGCTGTGACTTCAGGTGCAGGAATATTACCCTCTGCCAGGTCACCTCTGCCAGCCCAGGCTGTCCTGCCTACATAGCCAACCCTGAGAGGGCATCTGAGAGGAAAAATGAAACTTAAAATCTTTCACTCAACATGCAATTCCCCACATGGCCATGTCATGAAATCTGCCCTCCAGGAAGCCTTTTAGAAGCACAATGTCACATCTACTACAGAAAATGAGTGGCAGAGGACAGACCAGGGAGGAGGTGGTGGCCACTGCAGGCCTTGTGCCTTCTCAGGTGCAACACCAATGTCCCAGCCACTGTCAGCTTTGAATGGGAGAGAAACGGCAGGAACAGAGAAGCCACAGCTCCACTACGCAACACATCCCAGAAGTAGGAGAGGGTCGTTGGACTGCGGAGAGGTGCCAGACTTGGGAGACCTCTAGATACAAATTGCAGCCTCGGCTCATTACTCCTTCACCTGTTCAGCGCCTGGCACCCAGCTTCGGGCTCCCTGCGGGCACTGGGCTTGCTTCACAGCGGAGAGAAGGTTTATCCTCAGCTCCCACGCTTCGCCCCACCCAGACCCTGGTCCCACAGAGCTCCGCTGGGGAGTGACGCCAGGGCCACCAGTGCAGTTTCCACAGAAGGTGATGACTGATTGTGCACGGGGCAGTGGGGTGGCAGGAAGGGCATTTGCTGACACTGACCACCGTACCCTTCCCAGGACCTCAGAACTGACTAAATCGCAGCAAGATGCTGGCGTTGGCAGTCTCACGGTGAAACCTGCATGCATTATTCATCTGGGTACACACGGGGCTGTGATCACCTCAGCCCAGAGTCTGTGCTAGAAACCCCTCCTGCCATTTCTGAGGAAGTCACAAGGACCCCACATACAGGACAATGCGTGAGTCTCTTTGTCTCCCCCAAGCCCCAGGCCTCAGAGCTCCTTCCAGTCCAGGAGCCCCCAGCAGAGCCTTCAGCACAGTCGTCCTGGCCACCCTCTTTCAGGTCACCTGCCCTGTAGTTCACTTCTGTGCCAGTCAGCTCAGTGTCACTGTAGCAAAACTCTCCAGGAGGCTGCATTTAGGAAGGGGAGAGGTTTGTTTGCCTCCCAGGTTTGGAGGCTTTGGCCCATGGTCACTCGGCTCCTGCTGGTGCTGAGTGTCAGTCAACACAAAAGAGGAAGAGGCGGGGCCTCCATGACACTCACTCCTCCCCAGCAGCTCCTTGCTGAGGACCTGTTCTGGACTCGTGGACCTTGGCACAGTCTATGCCCAAACTATAGCACCTATGAAGAAGCACCCACACCAAGTGTGCAGCAGGTGGGCTTAAATTAATGGCATCTGTACCACTGTTGCACTCGGCACAGCGCCATCATCCCCAAAGGTCTCCTGTTCCAAAGCCAATCCCTTCCTGTCAAGGGACCAGGGAACAGATCAGCCTTCCTGCACTGCATGTTCAGCATGTGCTGTCCAGACCTCTACCTGCAAGGTCACATGACAGGCACACAGCCTCTCCTCCTGCTAAGCAGGACCTCACCGTGTGAGCAGGACACCACTGGCCCATTCCCCAGGTGACACATTTGCCCCCTCCCTAGATTGGAGCTTCGATGCACACAGGTGGCACGGACATTGCCACTGGTCCTCACATGAGCAGGCTTGTGCTCCGTGCGGTGAGCAGCAGGGGGAAGGATGGCTGAGTCCCAAGGCATGCACTGAGCTCCCAGGGAGCTGCTGGCTCTCCGAGCAGCTGTACTCAGCCTTGGGGCTCCTATCCTTCTGCAGGTACAGGGGCCCTTGACAGCCCTCCTACTTTCACCTGGCATGGCAGGCTTTATTGGCAGACACCAGAGGATCAGCAGGAAAGGCTGTGCTCTTGCAGAAAGAGCACTTGTTTTTTATCTTTTATTTTGGATCAATGAATATAAATTATGCACATTCACAGGGCTCTGCGTGGCACCTCCCCACATCCACATAGCATAAGCACTGGGCTGTCTGGCTTTGCTCCTGTTCTTCATTTACTTTCCTTTGCTAAATCCATGAGTTAAACAAACCACATAGAGATAGATGCCCTGAACTGGCCAGCCACCGCCCCACCGCCCCGCCCCCCGGAAGCGACCCTGCCATCACTGAGCCATCTCTAACTCGAGGGACTTTGCAGCTGGTAGGTCTTCACACAAACCTTTCGTCTTGATGGTGTGCGGGGAGCTCTCCTGTTTCCTCAGCCCCTCCATTCTCAGTAGAGACAGACTCCAGGGACAGCAAGAGGACGCACCACCGAGCTGTCCACACCACACGCACAGCGCAGAGCTCCCCAAGCCTCTGCTCTAGCGCCTCATGCAGCCTCCCAATCACAGATAGGATGGCAATGGGAATGGATGTGGAGCTGAGATCCAGGAAGGAGCAGGCCTGGGGGTGCTGCAGGCCAGCAGAGGTGTGATGGTGAAGAGGGGGAGGGAGGGAGCCCGCTGGCCTCATCCGCTCCTCCTACTTCCTGCTTTCAGTCACAGAGGAAAGGCAGAGTGCCCCTACAGTCTGGTTGTCTTCAGCCTCGCATGCCTTTCTGTTTGAGGGGAAATATGTGGTTTCATCCAGGTGTTACCTAAACAGCCCCTGCCCTGTCACTTCCTGCAGAACAGAAATGTAACTAGCCACTTCCTCCCTGCTATGGCTTGTGCCTAGGTGGCCCCCCCAAAGCCTCATGCACTTATCAGAGAGGCTTTTGGGAGGTGGCTAGATCTAGGGTGTGTGAATATGGGGTAAGGAGGTAAAACTGGGATGAAGGATGTGGATAGTGGAAGCTCTAGCCTGGGTACGGGTGGTACCAATCCACGGACTTGTAGCCTGGACGGAATATAAAGGGACAGAAAGAAGGCAGGCTACTCCACTCGCTGCCTTCTGCCTGCTCTGCCATGGACTGTTTCTTCTCTAGGATCCTCCTCTGCCATGCCTCCCTGCCCTGGAACCAGCTAACTATGGGCTGAAACCTCTGCAGGCTGAGACAAGTAAGCTTTTCTTCTTTTAGCTTGTGAATGTCAGCTATTTTGTCCCTGCAAAAAGAAAAATAACTAAGACATTCTCCTTTACCACATCTTCATGTCCCACAGGTGCCTGCCTCCCCAGGCCATCCTCCCAAATGTCCCCTTCAAAATCAGATCTCAGACTCTTGTCCTGGGAAAGACAATAACATCCCTAGACACAGAAGGTCAAGTGCAGAGTGTGAGCAGCCCCTGGAAGACTGACACAGGACAGCTGGCTGTAGTGACCCACATTGTTCTCCTTAATGCAACTACAAAACAAAACTTGTTAGACACCCTGCTAGACCCAAGCAATTACAGACTAGTTTGTGATCGTGTGTTTATATATCGGGCCTATATGTGCATGCATGTGCCTGTGGATGAATCTATGCATAGAATGCATGCATTTGTAGATGCACACATGTGTGCGTGAGGCACATGTATGTGTAGATGTGTACATACACACTTGTGTGTGTGTGTCTGTTACATTGTGTAGATACACACATGGACACACACGCTTGTCTCTGTGTAAGGCACAAGCACATGCAGGCACACACACAGGTACACATATGCGTCTTTTATGGGAAGCATTTCCCCCACTCCTCCAGCCACTCCAGCAAAGGCTGCTCAGCCCTGATAAGCGAAGCTGTCAGCTCTTCTAGCATCGATCATGCTCTAAGCTGACGTGACTGCAGCTCCTTGAAGATTATTTAACTGATGTGCCAGCCGGCTTCCCACTGCCAAGGGGCCTGCTGCTTGGCCTGTGTGTGAGACGCCACCTGCTTTGCTCCACCGGGCCACCGCTCTGCCTGGATTTTCTGCAGCTGGCCAAGGGTGGGGTGAGGGCTCCAGAGCAGGTGCAGGTGCGTGCGGTGTGAGCAACACAGACAATTCTTCCCATCCTCCTGCCTTCTGTTGTTCAAGATCTGGACTGTATTTGCAGACGGGAGCAAAGGACTATTCTGTTTCCTAGAATAGTAATTTTGAAGAGTAAGAAGCTGCTAGAATATGATTGAGAGAATACTCTGTCACTTTAAGGAGAAGAAAGGGCTTCCTAAACGTGGACAAATGCACAAACTGAGACGAAGGGGAAGACGGTTAAATCACACTTGGTCTGCTTATCAAAGACACCACTGACAAGGGAGAAGACAAATGGCAGAGCAGAGAGAGAAAGACATACAGAGAACTGTTAAAAACTCTACAAATCAGCAAAAGAGACAGAGAACCTAATGGAAGAGGAAATAGAAGACTCGCACAAGCACCTGATAAGTGAGCTATCCAAGCACAGACAGACTTACAAAGACAGGATCACTATCATTAGTTTCCAAGGAAATGCAAGCATGAACAAGAGTGGGGAGTCAGTGGACATCTCCACAGGAGCCAGGACCAAACAGCACAGGGATGCATGGGGCAGGTGCCTGGGGACAGGACGACCTGAGGTGGAACGAGCTCCCTTCCCCGAGATCGCCCACAGGTCCAGCCTGTGCCTCTGCTGCAGGGATCCAAGATTCTGCCCCTGCTGCTGAAGGACTGGTGACGAAAGTACAGTCCCCAGAGAAGAAAGACAGAGTGAGGGACTGGGGTACCCTAGGGTGGACCCCCGGGGAATTAAACCGTCCTAGGGATTACATCGTGCTCGTGGACCTGAGTAAAACAGGCATTGTGGAAGGAGCGCGTGCACAGACCCACTGTTGTTTAAGACAGAGGGAGCAGTGGTCCCTCGGCTCCCACAGGGCCCACGACTGAGACTGCCCCCCTGTGGAGGGGTCTCTAGCATGCCATGGGGCCCTGAACATGCAATGCTGCCCCTTCCTGTCCCCTGCTTGGCTGCTCAGCCTCCCCACATACACCTCAGCCATTCTGGGGTCTTACTCTACGCTTCCTTCAAGTCTCTGTTGGTGGCACCCTGAGCTTGTCACAGGGCTTGTCTTGCTGATGGATATGGGCACTACAGTGGGGGTCACTTCTCAGAGTACTCGTCAAACCTCAACACCCATGCACCCATGACAGGACAGCCCACTGGCTTGTGTGACGTGTGCAAGTTCATTCATGGTGTCCCCGTTAATACTAGCAGGAAAACAGTGGCTTGCAATCCCAGTTATGCTGAGACGGATATGCAGGCAGAAATTATACAAGCTGTGCAATGCTTGTAGCACCAAACAGCAAGAATATACTCCGAGTGCAGCTACTTTTGGCTGCACGGGGCCTGACAGAAGTGGCTCCCGTGATGACATGCAGAACTTATCCTTGCAGGAGTCAGAAAACCACCTGCTCTATGCAGGGCTGGCGGGCATATGGGGCTGGATCCGCCTCTTTGTTTGTGTTAATCTAGAGATTTAGCGAAGCACTAGGAACTTAAGTCAGAACAGGAAAGCAAAGAGAATAATCCCCGAAGACAAGCATTCCTGTAGCTGCCCCAGGCTGCAATGATGCAATCACTGAACCAGAAAAATAGAGTTGGTTTTCAGACTCCAGGGCAACCTCCAGAGTAAGCCTGAAGCCCCAGACTGGCAGATGTCCTCCGCAGGCACGGCAGGAAGGAGCTAGCATCTCACCTGCTGATCTGCTCCTGCGGCTGGCTTGGTACCTGCGGCTGTGTGCTCCCAAGATCCTGCACCTCACTGCGTGCAGGTGGCTCCGGGCTCACCTGCATGGGCACACTTGTGTCGCATCTTCAGGAGCCTCAACCTCCAGGGGCTGCCCCTACCTGTACTTACTGATTCTGGAAGAGAGATGTTTTTCATTTTGATGTGGTCTACGGACTCATCAGTGTTTTCTCGATGGCTCTCTCTTTTGATCTTGTTTACAAAATCATTCGCTATCCAAAGATAACATATCCCCCCACATCTCTGAAACATATCAAACTTTAGCGTTGCTGTTAAGTTTCCAGTCTGCCTTCCTGGCTGACACCCATGACACCGACTGTGTCACTGAAATGGGGGCAGAGCTCTGTAAGGATGTTCTCCATAAGATACCTTCCAAGGCCACCGGGCCTCCTGGAACCACAGCCCTCAGGAGATCCCTAGCTGTCAGCAGCAGCAACTCAGATACCCAGCGGGGATGTGGAGCAGGAAAAGCCACTGGGGAGCAGAACAGTAAAGACGCCCAGGTGCGCCAGCCGGGCAGTCTCCAGAGTGAACCTGTGGATCTGAGGACGCCATCGCCACTGTGGTCGAACCCCTCCACCCCAGCAGATGTAGCTCCCTGTGACCCTACTGTCCATGACAAATGAGGGTGACTGCTCAGGGGCCAATAAAACTGTCATTTTTTAAATTTATTTATTTATTCAGTACAAGGTCTCACTACACAGCTTGGACTCATAGTGATCCTCCTATTTCAGCCTCCCCAGCGCTGGGATTACAGGCACGAGCCACTATGCCTCAATTCAGTGGCCAGCATAATGCCGTGGGTTTCAGGGCCAGCACAGCATGCCATACTGGGGATCAAACTTGGATCCTTCCACTTGCCAGGCAGGCACTTAGACTTTCAAGCTATCTCCCTAGCCCCAACCACCACACTTTAAGTACTGCAAAGAGGCTCAGAAACTGGCTGTAGATGGTAAAGACTTGCAAAGCACACAGAGCACTCAGAAGAACTATGTTGGGCTGGTGAGATACCTCAGTGGGCTAAGTGCCTGCTTAGGCAAAGGCAGGGACTGGGGTTCGATCCCCGGCACCAAATGCCACGCCAGCCCCACTCTCCAGGTGCGCTGAGCCAGCCACCGAGACCTGACATGGTGACACACACCTGTAATCCCAGTGCTGGGGAGGCTGAAAAAAGGAAGATCACTATGAGTCCTGGCTGAGAGAGAGCCTGTACCAAATACATAAATTAAATTATGTCCAAAGTTACACCAACAGGGTATGTGCAGATCAAGTCTTATCCATGCTGGCTGCACAGGATGCCTGCTCTTCTGAGATCAGCAGCATCAGGCACGAACACCTAACCAGGATGTTCCCAATCCTGATGGAAGTGCCGCTGACCTCTGCACGCCAGCCCACACTGAGAGGATGGGCTCTTGGCCCAGTGTCTCTCCACCTTCACCGACATCCAGACACAGACCTCCAAGAACAGCGGTAGCCGACAAAGCATGCGGAACCTGGAGGATCAGGCAAAGAAATCATTTAAATGAATGATCATGTACATTTTACAGGCAGTAAATTGATACATGTGGACTTTATTTGTATAGTCATAATTTTAAATCAGAAATGTGTTTGGCATAGCCTAGAAGTCTCACACCCACTCAACTGCAATCAGAGTCTTAAATAACAACTCACACAAAAAGCTGCAAAACTTTATTAGCAAAAAAGTGAGCAGCAACTCTGGGGTTTCTGGGGATTTGTAGCTCTATATAATGGTTTCTTTCCTTGCATTCCTATTTTTTACTTGATGGCAGAGTTTCTAAAATATGTCCACAATTTTTGCAAATTACCAGTATTCCCATATTTTCAGTTCCTACTGCTACTGACAGGGTAAAATGGATCTTTAGGTGTTAGGACTGTTTTCTGTGAGAGATAAGCTGCTTCTCCAACTGCCCAAAGGGAGCAGAAGGCATACACTGCCAACCCCTGCTCTCCTGACCTCTCTCTCTGAAAGGAACGTGCAGGTGCAGGAGTCCACCCTGGAGGTCAGCTCTGCAGGAGCCTACCCTGGAGGCCTAGGCTTTCCTTTCTCTGGAGGAGGAAAGGAGCTGCAGAGAGCTGGGGTGTGGCTGGGTGGAGAGTTCCTGTCTGACTTCTCATTGTACCTGGTCCTTGCACCCCCACACACCTGGACACAGGCAGACAGAGTTTTCAGGCGAAGGCTCTGTGTCTCCCTTTGAGCTAACCTTCAATAACCCTTCTTCTCCTTCCCCCCAAGACTGCCTCCTGGGTTCAGGAGTGAAGGGAAGTGTGGACTTAGGGACAGGAATGCCACAGCCAGCCTCAGAGTTTGCAGCTCTGTGTTCAGACCGCCGAGACACAACACCCGTGCAAGTGCATGTCTCCAGTCCCTAGACCTGTCCACTCTCTGGATCCCATGTTCTGTACGACAGGCTGGGCTCCCAACCCCAGAGATGGCTCCTTATTGTGGGTCTCTGCTCTTTCTAAATCTCAGCTGCCATTGCTTTTCCCTTTCTGTTCTTAAACTCATTTCCTCCTCTCCAGAACCAAAGCCATTCGGCAACCCTTAACAAAGAACCAAGAGAGCCCAGGCTGGGGTCTCAACCTTGACTGCGGCTGCCTCTGTTCACTACTCCGTGCACAGGACCTGGACCCCTACAAGCTCCTGGACACCCCATTTCTCCCATACACACCTCAGAGTGAAAATCAGGGTTGGCTGAAGAAGAACCCTCTGACTGTTCCTGTTCCAGAAAGCCTGGGGCCCGCTATGCTTCTGACCTTGGTCTATTTCCAGATGCTGGGGTATTTGAAATACAGGTGAGCTGTCTGAGACATGAACCTAAATTTAAACACGAATTTATGGTTTCCTATATACCTTCTGTCCACACACAGTTTTTTTTTCTACAGTTTTATTGATAAACATATAGCAATGAGACAGTTTCAAATCAAATCGGAAGTACAGTTTCAACAAATAATACACTGCATATATTCTTCT
>NW_004524649.1:2716751-2727166 GCF_000260255.1 Octodon degus | reverse complement strand
GAGTGGTGGGGGGCGGCCCGAGGGGCTGGGAGAGGGGCCGGCCCACGCTGCGCCTGGGCTGGGACTGGTCCCGCCTGCGCAGGGTAGCAGGAAACTCTCCGCACACTCACCGGACCTGGGCTAGGACTCCCACACACAGTTTTACCCCATATTCTTAGTGCACCTGTGCTGTGACTGTGACCAATTGCCTGAGTCAGTGTGGAATTTTCCCTGTACTGCATGTCAGTGGTCAGGAAATGTCAGGTTCTGGAATGTTCCAAATCCCGTGTTTCTGCATTAGGGATGCTGAACGTATTGCCTTCCTCCTTCGGACTCACTCTTAAGCTGGTGTCCTGACACCTGTGTAGCAACGCACCTGGGAGCGCCTCCTCCTGGTCGCTGTCCATCGTGGCCACCTGTGTGGAGCCTGGGGGTGCACAGTGCACAATAGTATTGTGGGGAGCCCATCAGGTCCAGGTGACCAGCCCTGCCAGGCTCCATAAGACTGCTGGCACTCACTAGCCCACACCCAGCCCTCCGCTCTGAGGGCTGCTATCCCGCAAGCAAAGGTCTGAAGAACCAGGAACTCCCGTCTCGCGCCTGCCAGCTCTGTGCCAGCCAATCACCAGGAGAACTTCCCTGTCCTCCCTCCTCTTTCCTGTCTGAATCTGGCCTTTGGGAACTTACGTGGGATCTGTCCTGAGGGTTTATTTTGTTGGGCTTTTTTTTTTTTAACTCTATTGCTCTGTGTTTTTTTAAAGCTAACTCCATATTAGATTTTCTAAACTATTCCTATAGTCCTTGACCTATTTTGCTTCCCTTACTATTGAACCTGTTTTCTATGATTTTCCCTTTTACTTTGAATTGCAGTTGCTCCATTTTCTTCTTTGGTTCTTATGCTAATGCAGCAGGTGCAGTGCTGGCCAGACTATTAACGTCTGGATATTTTTCATCTGCCCTATTTCACAGTGCCTCCAGGCCCACACAGGAAGGGGTGCTTCACTGCTGCAGGATGAAGATGAATTTCCATTAAAGCAACAGGAGTCACTGACCAGCTTCGGCTGTGAAATTAGATGGTGTTTTTAGGTCTCTAGTCTACAGAGGCCACAGAACTGAAGGCACAGAGAAAAGGGATTTAAAAATCTCAGATGCTCCCCTTGAGTTTAGAGGAGCTGCGGATAGAGAGCTTGGAACATGAAAGGATCCCTGAGTGCTAGGGACAGGCTCCTCCCTGGGTAGGGTGGAAAGAGACTGCAAGGAAGAGATGGAGGAGAGTGCAGGTGGGTGATGTCCAGCAGGTCCCAGCCCCTAAAGAGGGAGGGTAAGGCCCAAGGAGAGAGAAACCGAGGAAGGCTGGAATTGAGAGGCTCGAGGCTCCATAGGAGCCAAGGCCTGTGGCCATACATGCCAGACAGACAGTGTGGAATGTGCAGGGTGGCACTTCTGCTCTGGGATGGTGCCCCCACTCCTGGCACTGCCCCAGCCTCCAGGGGACCTTCATGGCACATAGTTAGCACAGCATCCTAGAAGCATGCTTACTAATCTCACTGCTTCCTCCCCAAAGCCCTCCTCTGGCAGGGACCCCATTAATGGTGGGGTCCCTGAGAGCAAAATCCACCATCTCTCTGCCACTTGAGACCCCCGCCCATGTCAGATGCTGCATAAGATTTGCTTCCTGTGGACGACTAAGCTGGGGGCCTCCACAATGCTGGCACCAGGGTCCCATTTGAGTTATGTTGCTCCTTGAACAGTAAAGTGGCTCTTGCCCATCTCACTTGAAATCACAACAAGTGATCCAAGCAAGCGCATCTCCATGCCTGTTGGGGCAGCTACCCGGATTAGAAGGATGTTCAGGTAAGAAGACCTGCAGAGCCTTGCACGGTCACCTGCATCCTGCTCCTACAGTCATCACCATGATGCCCAGGGCCTGCCCTCAGGGCCACCATGGAGTTCCCAGGCTCGGGTGCATGTGATCCTCACAGCAGCCCTGCCACACAGACTACACCAGCCTGTCTCCCTGAGGCCACTTCCCTTTACTCTGTAAGCGGTGGGTACCTCCTTAGTGATGAAATGCAGGTGTTTCCTTCTGTGCTTTGCTTTTTGTCCCTCCAGTTGTGAAGCAAGACCTTGTTATTCCCATCCAGTATTGACTTTGTTGTCATTCTTCTCTTCTGCCGAGATTCCACACCCCCAAATAACTTTTCAATTTCATATTTCATTTGGTAAAGCCCAAATCTAATCTATAATTCTCAGTTTATGTCCTGAATCCTCTTTGTTCAGCCCCGACTGGGAGCAACCAGCTAGAATCGTGACAGAAAAATACCACCAGGATACACTTAGGTTCCCAGGAGAACGCAGAGGTGCCTTTCAGTCTCGTGTCACTTGCTGAGCTCCTGCAAAGTGCGAAAGCCTGAGCTCAGAGGTCAGCATCTCCGGGTCAGGACAGGCCCAGGCTGGGAAGGCCTGCATCTGCACTCAGATGGACTGCAGCGCTCAGCTCCACTCCGACCCTTGATGACTCTGTCTCTTCTGTGCCTCAGTCTCCTCTGATGGTGACCACGTCAGTGACAAATCCCAAATAGTGACCAGCACCACAGCAACGTGCACTGAGCATAGCAGCTTTCACCTGCTTCAGAAGCATCTTGAGTGACCAAGGGCAGCGAGCCTGTGGATCCTGAGTTCGGGACAGGTAGGGAGGCACCAGGATCCAGTGGGTCAGCTCCGGATTTACACTCTCAGAGCCACGGAGGACCCCAAGAGCTTCTATAAACTTTGCTTAATGTGTTGGTCAACATTTCCCATATTCTCAATGAAAACTTTCTTAACAATGTTTAAGCATGTTTAAGCAATGTGCCAATCCATCTTCACAGAGCAGTAACAGATTCATTCCATGATAACATAAATTCCATGTTTTTTGCTAAAATTTTATTAAAAATACATTTTCCAGAATTAAGAGAAAAGTATCATTTTGTAGATTTGCAAATCTCATGTCACGCCGATTGCAGCTGGGCCTTCAAACCCACTTATCCCTCAGTCTGCTGTGATATGGCATGACAGTGAGGACAACGACCTCACTATCACTTGAAAGCATCCCGGAGGCTCCCAGGGTCCTTGGGCCACCTCAAGAACTGCTAGAGTAAGGGTGCATCAAACACTTGAGGGACCCCAGCATGTTAGGCCACTTCTGCTGCTTTAAACATGTCAGTGAAATGTGAACACCACAAGAAGCCCAGGCCCAGTGGGCCCCAACACTGAGGGATGTGGTCTGGCCCTGCCCTCTTGAGGTAACTCAGCTTAGTAAAGCTCCCTGTCAATCTGGGCATAGTTCCGAGCTGATCCATGAAGCCAGGGCTTTATTCACAGCATCAGGGTAGATGCCACGGTCACTCATGGCGGTAGAGTAACACAGCCTGGACAGTAAGTCCACCCACACCCCACGCTGAATCCAGGGTCATCCCACAGAGGGGAGAGAGTGGTCTTTGCAATCCCAGGCCTGGACCTGCTGCCAGAAACACCCTAGAACACAGAACCAGGCACCCACTGCCTCAGCAAAAAGCAAGACTTCACTGGCACCAGACGGGCCAGCTTGTGCCACACAGTCTAATGGTTTGGAGTGTGAATCAGAAACCCCTGAGTGAGTCCAGGGGCCCAGGCTGCTTGGCCTCCACCCACAGGAGCCAGCCCAGGATGGAAAAGAAGTTGAGTGGAAAGTTTTCCTGCAACAAACAGCTGCTGAGTCCCTTGTGTCTGCATGGCTTGGGCCCCAGGACCTCAGGAGGCTCCAATCTGTGGAGTTCAGAGCCCTTCGTGGAGTGGCTCAGTATCCACACTTAGTGGCCAGCATGACCTTCCTCCCATGAGCTGTTCATAATACAGCGCTCCACATGAGCTCCACACCCCTTAGCAGTTGGCTGAACACTGCCACCCTAGAGCCGAGGAGACGAGGACAGATAAGTACACGGATCTGCACGTGGATGAGCATGTTCATGTGTCTTCATTTTTGTCTGTAATTTGGGAAACACCTATTTCTGTACACTCATGTACATTTGTGTGCACATACGTGTGTGTGTGTGTGTGTGTGTGTGCATGCGCTGTGGATGCACACTCACATATGTCTGCTGACCCTGGTCTGCCCAGCAGCAAGGGCACTCTGCACCCAGGATGCAGGGACCGGTGCCCCACTCACACGTATAATCAGTGCCCACCAGTGCCCCGCACTGCCCGGCTCCCTGGGCCTCTTGTGCCACCAGCTGCCTCCCACACACGCAGCTAAACAGATGAGCTGGGAGCCACATCCCCGCAGTGGCGCCGTCTGATCCCACATTATTTTCCAATTCTGGGTCAGTTTTGGTGCATGACTTTTTAAAATTATTATGATTGTCCTAATTATTTCCTGGAGAATGCAACTCTTTGCTGCTTGAGTTCATTAAAGAAATTATATCCATTCCCAAACTGCAACATTGGTAAATGTTGAATGTTAACTTAATCTACGTGACCGACAAGGGAGACGTTTCCCGAGGAAACCAGGAATCTGTTCTGGAGAAACACTGGAGAGTGAGCACTGCTCCTCGATTTTCTGCTTCTCTGTTAACCGTTTCCCAGGATTTTCTTCCTGTCTCTCTTCCCATTGAGACACTGACACCATAAGCCAGGGCCGCTGGAACGCCAGGCAAACGCTCTGTAAGTGGCCCCAGGTGCGCGTAGCCCCATCTTGTCCACCCTGTCCTGGTCCTTCCTCGTGCCCCATGATGTCTCTGCAGGCCCTTTAGCCCCATCCCTGCCGCACTCACCCAGCTGCCTGGGAGCAGCAGCCTGGTTGGTCCTGGCTCTTCTTCTCCGAGCTTGCCCGACTTTGCCCATGGGATCCCCACCCATCTCTGCCCTGGGATTCTCTTCCCTCTTGCAGACCTGACCTGTGTTTACCCTCACCCTCCTGCACTGTCCCCTGGGGGACACACTTCGGCTTTGCACTAGCCTGTTTCCTCTGACCTCATTACTTACCAACTACAGATGAGGAAACTAAGCCACAGCATAGTCAAGATGCTCACAAACTGCAGCTCGGAGCTGCGCCCCATCCACTGCTGTCCTGTGGCCCAGGAGGCAGCTCTGACCCTAGGAGCTGGCAGAGAAACCCTGGTGAAGCCCTTAAATGTTAAACAGGGGATGAGATTGAGTCTTGAGAGCCCACCGAGCAAGCTGGTGTGTCTCCTCAGCCTTCTTGAGACCAGGTCTCCCCTTCTGCATAGAACTCCACACAATATTCTCCCTGCCCCTGCCCAGGAGGCAGCCTCCACCACCTTACCTCACTGGCTTCCTGCAGCGTTTGTCCTGGGATCCTGGCTGCTGTGTCTCCCACATTCTTGTTGATTCTAGCTTTACCCCCTTCCCATGGGATGCAGCTGTGCCTCTCCTGGGTATCCGCTTCAAAGAGTCGTAGATGTCATACTACAATGGTCCACACACAGCAATGTTTATAAAAGCACATGAGCTAAGCTCTGGAAACAGCCCACAGGCCCATCAATGAATGAATGGGTACTGAAAATGTGGGTATATACAATGAAAAAATGGAATCGTGTCATTTGTAAAAAAAAAAAAAAAAAAAAAATGAGTCGGACTTGAGATAATACAAATAAATATGTAAATTAAAAGAGAGATAGTAATGAACAAAAGGGCAGTTATTGGAGAGCAAAGGGGCCAGGAAGGGGAAGGAGTAGACTAGAGGAAGGGTAGGAAATGGCTACAGTGGGCTGCACACACGCACCAGCTCCCCCAGGCAACTGTGACCGCGATGTGAGCATCAATGAATAAAAAAGAAAATAGATTCCTTTGTCAAAGAAATCTTTTAGAGTACACTGTTAAAGAGGCAGCCAATATTTTGAACTATTTTTATCGTACAAAAATATTTAACTCTTCCATTACCAAAATACTTTGTCTAGTGACAGAATTTCAGTCTCTGTCTTTCCACCTCAGACATCATTTGAACTTTCAGCCTTTGCCTTCCTTCTCCGGAGTCGGGTTCTCACAGATCTCAGGGGGCCTTAGGCCAGCGCCCTGCGCCCAGGTCTTGGGCATCCTCACAGAGCCGTGGTTCTCCACAGTACAGTCATGTCCTGTCCTGCTCTGAGAATGTCTGCCTGGCTTCTGAGCACCCCTGTCTCTCTCCTCCGACCAGAAGGTGTGACCTCATTGCCCTGGGCAACACGGCAACCATTCCTAAACTGCCCAGGGATGGGCCCGAGGATTCTGAATCCAATTGGTCCAACTCAAAAAGGAAGTCACAGGATAATTAAATTTCCATTTGTAAATTGGCTTGTAGAGGATTAAACGTTGAGGGTCAGCTTAAGATTAATAAATCATGGTTTATGAGAAACCTGATCATTTTTTAAATCAGACCAAGCTCTCCTTCCTGGGGCAGAGGGCAATGAAGGGAGCTAGCAAATTCACCCCCAAAGGCTCTTGCCCTGGGGCCTTTAGCTGCCCTGATTCCCTCCTCTTCTGCTGCGGTTCACCACCGCTCCTACCTGTGGGAATCTCGTCTGTCTCTCTCCCTTACAGCCCGTGCCCACTGACCTGTGGAAACACATCACCCATATAATTTGAGAACCAGGCTTCGGTGGAAAAACCATTCATTCATTTTATGGGGCACTTGAAGTTTCACACAGAGGCAGCTGATGGTTATTAAACACATCAATTATTAATGCATCACACTTAGGAGCCTGGTTTGCTTACTTTCCATATTCTCCCCATCTAGTAGTTGAGTTAAGTTGCTTTTACTGCTCAGGTTTATAATCTGGTCATAAAACATAACCATACTGAGAGTTCTCAGGCCCTATCCTGCTCCCACCGTATCATCTCAGGACTAGAGTTTGGGGGTAGATTGGGGTAGAATGGGAGAGAAAAATCAGACAGAAGAGAAAGGGGACTGAGGATTGAGGCCTTCATCCTGCTCTAAGGTGAATCTGAGAGCAGGGCCTGAACCAGCTCACCAGCCCTGCACTGCACTGCACCGCAGCCTGTTCCAGGATCAGTCACACTGGACAGAGCCCCCATCCCACCCCTGCCCCCACAGCAGTGTACCGCCCTGCCTCAGCCTCTCCCCTGTGTCCTGCTTTTGTGTCCCTGGGGATCTCTAGCCACGTGGATTTGACTGTCTTTGAAGGCACCTGGGTCCTCCTTGGCTGGTAAGTCTTCCCTGGAGCTTAGTTCTCTGATATTTCTTTTACCCACACACACTATAGATGCCAGTATTTTCTAAATCATTTCATGATATAGTCACTCAATCCTTTCATTCACAGCTGTACAGACAGAGGCCTGCAGAGTGGGGTGGAATCCTTCACAGGTCCACAGGAGACCTGTGGCAGCACCCTGGTCTCCCAGCCCTCGGATAGTAGCTTACTATAGCCCGTTTTACGATGGGGAAAGGGATTCCCCAACACCTGCTCCTGCACCAGATGGGTCTCCTCTCTAAGACCACAGGAGACGACACCTGTGTGCAGCTGGTGAGCCACCTACAGACCATGTGTGCCTGGGGCTGATTCTTGGGGTCGCCCCACAGCTCTCTGCTCCACTCCCATCTTCTCTCAACGAGTGAGCTGTGCTCATGTATAGGACTCCACGGCAACAGAAGTTCGGGGCAGAGGGCTTAGGGAGGGGCGGCCCCATTGCCCCATCTGTCCTCAAGGTGGGGTCAGACTCGACAGGGCAACACCCTGAATCTGCCTCTTCCTGTTGTGTGATTGCCAGGGTTCAGACCTAAAATGTCTGCTAAGGGCACCTACGTGGAAGGCTTGGTGGGTCCCCACGGTAGTGATACTAGAAGCAGGACTTTGAGGGGCTGATGTGACCTCGAGGGCGCTAACCACACGTGTGGGTTAATCCAAGCATGGACTAAGCCCCTGAGAGATTCCAAGGCAGTGTCACCGGGAGGCTGACCCCAGTTGAGGGGTGTGGCTCCTGGGAGCGACCATAGAGGCCGTGTTCCCATCACACCTCCTCCCGCTCTTCTTTTCTCACCTTCTCTCTATTCTGGCTCCTTAACCTAAAAGTCTCTCTCTTCTGCCCCATACACCTACCTGATGTTTTTGCCTGGCCCACTACAAGACTCAGTCTTGGAACTGCTGGCCTCAGCCCAGAGCTTCAGGAACCTTGAGCCAAGCGTGACCTTCCCACCTGGAGCTGACTCCTCAGGCAATGTGTTATCACAGTAACAGAAAGCTGGCTGACACAGGGACCTGCACAAGCCATCTGACCTACCTGTCTGTCATCAGTTTCCTCTTCCACACAATGGGTAGTATGGGGACAGACATGCCACTCACCCTGCAAGCTCACAATAAAGTCATTTCTGCACCTTCACTGAAGTTACATTGACGCCCTAGGCCAGGCTTCTGGGGATCTGCAGAGGCCGCCTTCATGCCTGACATTAATTTCCCTTCAAGTTGCCACATGCTGTTCCCTCCCACAGCAGCTCCCCCACCGGGCAGCATCCTGATGTGGGCCAGCAGCTTAGGAGTCACTTAGGCTCCAAATCCAGCAACCCCTTCCACACTACCCCAGCCAGTGAGTCCCACATGAGCTCAGACCCAAGATGGGGCGGTTCCCAGCTCCCTGCAGGATGAGCTGCCAGAAATTATACCATTTGCACTCCTCACAGCTGGGGCCACATATGTAAGGGGAGCACCTTGGGCCTCCTGCGGATGGCACTGCACAATACACCTGCACAGGAGTTGAGCCTCCTGCTGGCTCTGAGAGTCCAAGATGCCCAGTGCTCATGGAACTTGGAGCCACAAGAGAGGCACAGTAGGAAGGGACAGAGATGGGCACCTGTGCACAACTCTGGGCTGCTGCCTCAGGACCTGTTGGTTTCATTCACAGCACTGTGAGAGACAAGGCAGACAGGCCCTAGGATACAAAGTATGTCCCAGGATGCATAGGACGTGCCTGACAAATGCTCTCTCTAACATCCTCCACTCTGACTCAGAGCAACAAACAGCAGCTACAGCCTGACACCCCTGACCCTATGCCTTCATCACTGTAGGCCTGGGGTTCCAGGGTGTGGTGGGGAACTTCAGCAGTACTGGGTGAGAAGCAGTAGGACCCGGGCTTAGAGAACATCTTTTCTAAGTCAGAATATACTGACCACTGAACCACAGAAGTGAAGTAAACGTGCATACACACAGTGGGGTTCCTTTCACTCTGAGCAAGTCAGCCCCGCTGTCTGATCAGGAGTGTGACACTCTCCACTCTCTACTCTCCGGAGTGATGGAGAGGGGACACACAGGCTCCCATCCTAGTCCTAGATCCAGACACAGCTCCACAGCTGTGGTAGTTTGTGCAGATTCAGCAAGCTACACATTGATGGCCAGTGTACCTCCTATTTGTATATATTACATGTTGGTAGAGTTTGGAAAGCACCTGTGTCGGCAGCATTTTCATTAGTGACTGTTAGTAAACAGATGCGTATGTTAGCATTCGCAATGTAATACATGTATTAGTAAAACTTGCAGAATTAAATCGCATTTAGCCAGGAACTTAATCATCAATTGTTCAAATGAACATAAGAGACCTGCTCTGGGGATCCCGAAGTTGCGATGTCACAGTTCCCAGAGCTGCTGCCGGAAGTCCCAAGTCCTCACCTCCAGCCCAACCACACAACTTGGGGACCTTGCATCCTCACCCCATCATAGCTGGTCACTACAAGCTTTATAGATTACAGTGGTTCAAAGGTCAGCCATTCTCCAAGGTCCCAGCTTCTGTTCTTGTTCTTTTCCTGGATCTGATGGTCTTTTGCTGTTTTATTGGATGCTGGTAACGTCGTCTCTTTGCCCCGGTTTCTTTCACTAAGTGGGAAGAACCACCCTGATACCGTGCTGTGTGGGACAGCACGGGGACTAGGAGAAGGCTGCTGCTGCACTGGCACTCTCCCCGCTTGCCAGTATAGCCCAGCCTGAGGGAGCCTTCCCCAAACCTGAGGCTTCCCTGTTTGTCCTCCAAGCCCAGGGAGGGCTGCTCTTCCTGCTCCCTCCACATCCCTTGAGCAATGAGCAAAGCAAACCACTCTTTTCCTCCTGGTTGCACAATTAGCCAGAGGGGTTATAAACATGCTCTGGACGATTGTCCTGAAACACTGTGCTCCTGTCGGACCCTGACACAGTTAGTGATGGCCACATCTTCTCCAACAACTCCAAATCTGACCTTATCCTGGTTCTAGGCTCTTTCAAAAGCAAATCCTGGGACAGCGTTCCAGTCAGGGAAGACACCCAGGAAGACACTCTGGTAGATACCCAGAAGGACACTATGAAGACACCCAGGAAGACACTCTATAGACACCCAGGAAGACACTCCAGTAGACACCCAGGAAGACACTCCAGTAGACACTCAGGAAGTCACTCTAGTAGACACCCAGGAAGACACTCTAGTAGACACCCAGGAAGACACTC
>NW_004524649.1:2697365-2716651 GCF_000260255.1 Octodon degus | reverse complement strand
TAGTAGACACCCAGGAAGACACTCTAGTAGACACCCAGGAAGACACTCCTGTAGACACCCAGGAAGACACTCTAGTAGACACCCAGGAAGACACTTTAGTAGACACCCAGGAAGACACTATGAAGACGCCCAGGAAGACACTATGAAGACACCCAGGAAGACACTCTGGTAGATACCCAGAAAGACACTACAAAGACACCCAGGAAGACACTCTCACAGACACCCAGGAAGACACTCTAGTAGACACCCAGGAAGACACTTCAGTAGACACCCAAGAAGACATTATGAAGACACCCAGGAAGACACTCTGGTAGACACCCAGGAAGACACCCAGGAAGACACTCTCGTAGACACCCAGGAAGACACTCCAGTAGACACCCAGGAAGACACTCTCATAGACACCCAGGAAGACACTCTGGTAGACACCCAGGAAGACACTATTAAGACACCTAAGAAGACACTATGAAGACACCCAGGAAGACACTCTCATAGACACCCAGGAAGACACTCTGGAAGACACCCAGGAAAATACTCCAGTAGACACAGGAAGTCCAATGAGACAGGCACAGGACAGGGAGAATTAGGTTAGGAAGCCAGCAGATGGGGTCAGTGCGAGTGGTCGTGTGGGTTCCACCGTGCTGCAGGAAGACACAGCAGCAGTGCCCACAGTGGATGCCACCCTAACTGATGACAGATGCCCTGCAAGCCTGAGCCCTTGGCACTTGCAGGCAACATGGGCTATGGAACCTCTAGGGAGAGAGGCATGCAGACCTGGGGTGTGAGAACAAGTGCCACTAGCTCATCTGGAATGATGCAGCAAGGACAGGCACACTTGGGGATGAGTGACAGGGTTCAAGTCAGGCAGGACATACCCATCAGGCCTCGCACCTGAGCACCGCCTGCACAGGCATCCACGCCATCCACATCCCACTTGAGTGTGAAGCCCGCAGTGGAAATACACATCATTACTACCAGGCCCATGCAGAGCAGACAGCACATGGTGCCCACCCCACTGGAAAAGCGGCAGCTCCCAGTGTGGACTGCAGGCTGCCTTCTAGCCTCGCCCATGCGAGCTTGTGCAGAAGGCATCAGCGCGTCACGTCAGTCACCAACAGGAAATAGCACGCCAGAAGAGGAGCTTCAGTCTGTGCTAGACAGCAGCAGCCTGTTCACACGTGACAGTGACAGAGAAAAATCCCACCCGAGAATGTACTCTCCTGGGCAGGAAAACAACTTGTGAAGCCAGAAAAAAAAAAATCACCTGAGTACGCTTGCTGTGCATGTGGTCGGGGGGGAGGGATTCTCCTCCTAGTCTCACCATCAGAATAGTCATGGTTTTTGGCAGTGCTAGTTGGCTGCTTTTTAGTCTTTAAAGATTGAAACATTAACTATCTATTTTGGAGAATAAATTCATGCACAAGGAACTCATCCAGCCCCATCTGTTGAAGTCTGTGTTGGATGCAAGTGATCAGAGCAGCCTGACAAGAAGTGCTGACAGCGTGAAGGGTCTCTGGGGTGTCGGTCTGGTCACTGTGGCTGTGCCTTAGGCAAAGAGGGAGCTCAAGGTGAGCTGGGTACGGGCTCAGCTCCTACCACTGGCAACCAGGGACCCTATCTAGATTCAAGGTCACCGCAGGCACCCTGCCTGTTGCTGCTGCCCACAGTAAGGAACTGCCCTGCTGAGTGAAGTCCTCAGGCTCTGGCCACAGGTGGCTGTACCAAGCAGTGGTTACCTTCACCCAACCTACGCTGGCCATGGCGCCTCAGCTGGACAGTCTTTCCTGCAACCCCCAACCTGACCACACCTCTGGTCTTCCTCCTGGACCCACCTGCCAGTGCAGTCCATGCCCTGCCATCAGTAGCCCAATCACAAGAAAAAAGGCCATTAGGGAAGCAGCAGGAGCCCACAGTCTAGTCCCAAAGTGACAGCCACCAAGCAGCATGCCAGCAATGAAGCCTCGAAGAGGGAGGGGTAGGAAATTCTCCACCCCAGTGACCCACTGGGGTGACAGGGGCTCATGAAAGACCCTTGACATTCGGTCTCTTTGCCAGGAACCCTGACCTCATGAGTCTGCAAGTGCTGAGGCTTGAAATGTCCCTAGAGGATGCCGGTGTAGAGCCAGGGTGGGAACCCCAGCACCGGCCAACAAGTACAGAAAACGAGGTCACCCCTCTTCTTCCTTCCTCCATCTCCCCGTGGGCAGTGTGCCAATGTCCCACTCTGTGATGGGTCCACCAGCCACATGTGCACATCTCACTCATCCTGACAGAGCCTCAGGACCAGGGACAAGGCTGACTAGTTGCCCCCTCCTGCTTGAGGAACCCAGGGTCCCACCTGCCTTGTGACCACTGCCAGCCAAGAGCCCAAAGCCACTGGTCACTCTCGGCTGCTGTTTCTGCTGGACAGTGGTGGAGGCTCTCTCATGGGCTCCACCATGTGTTTCTGGCTAATGTGAGGCTGTAAGTCCTGTGAGAAATAAGTGCCCTAAGCCACCCTGGAGGACACCCTGCGCTCACCCTGCCTGGCCAGGCCCTCACTGCTGTAGGTGCTGAGGATGTTGCACAAGGCCCAAAGCCCATGCTCTGAGGGGCCAGGGATCCCAGATACATGGAAGTACCCCTGCAGCGGAGGCAGGTTCTGTGTGAGAAGTGATTTCTGCTGTCATTTTTGGTGAGCGTGTCTACCAGCACCATGGTAAGAGCTGAGAAGAAGGGCTACAAGGAAAAGTCAGGAGGCAGCAGCCACGGCCGTGTGGGTAAATACATGACAGAACCAGGCAGAGTTGGGCACAGTCTTCTGAGCCACTGTCACTGTAGCAGAGCTCATTGTTGCCCTCCAAGCCCTCAAGGTATGACAGGTCATCTGTCAGCCAAGTCCTGGGACAGCTTGAGGCACCATCGACTGCCCTCAGGGGCCCTCACCAGTGAAGGGGCTCATGTGGCTCCATAACTGTGACTTTGGGGGCTCAGGCTCATGGCACCACATTGTGAGTGTCCCTGTGGGAGCATCCACTGGTCTGGTCACAGGTTTCCCTCTTCTCTGGGACCTGTAAGTCACATGCGCTTGTCACTTCTTCACTGGGCCCTTCTGAGCTCTCAAGCTCCTGGGCAGGAATTTCCAGAAGTGGACACTTTGGAGGAACAAGCTGGACACAGAGGCCCCTCCAGCTCTTCTCTGAGGGATACTGGCCACAGCCACATGTGTCAGTGTCAGCTACTCCCACAGATGGAGGCCACACCGTGAGCACTCTGACCCAACCCATGGCTTCCATTGGGGCCAAGTTCACAGCCACTGCCCAGAAAGACCCAGTGAGAGAGCAGGAGACCGGGGTGGAGGAAGCAAGGGGAGGGGTATAGGAAGGGTTAAGCTGTGCCACACACATGCGCCACACCCCACAATGGATGTGGTCATTGTGTACTGCAAACACAGAACAATCAAAATTAAAATTTGAGTAAAAAGGCCAAGTTAGAGGGAATCGCAACAGTCAAGATCACATCTGTCCAGCAGGTCCAGAGCACTTTGTACAGCAGCCCCCGCCCCCAGGATGGCAGAATCAGGCCCCTCCAGGCCGCCCTCCAGGAAGAGCAGTGCAGGACACCAGGGCCATCACGCACTGTCCCCAGCATTAGCACTGTGCAGCAGGTTGTACCGAGGCCCCTGCCAAGTGCTCTCTGTGAAATGGCCTGGTACTGAGGCCCAGTGGCCAAGAGGTGGCCACTGCCACATGGGCTCTCACAGCAGCCCGGCCAGATGTCATCCCCACTGTGGCCCTGTGGGAGGTGACCCAGCACTGACCGCACCTCCTCCTGGTACCCTGGTGGTGCTCGCCATTTCTTCCATTTTCTTACAACACTGTGTGTTCACATTACACAAATTTAAACCTGGACCATCATGGAAATCATTCTGCTTTTGGTGCAAATTTGGAATAATGTAGAGGATAGAAATTGAAACTATCTGAGAATAACAGTAGCCCATGCTGCAGTGGTCTGGGTCTCTGTGACTCTGAAGAGCCTGGGGGTGGGGGGACAAAGGCTGCTGTCCACCTGTGAGGTAGCCAGTAGGGCCCCAGGTGCCCTGGGACACAGCACCCCTACATCCCTCCAGCCCGGCCTGCTCCTAGCTTGGCTCAGGAGGGACTACTGTTTCTGTCCTGAGTTAAGAGTGCAAACCCAGGATAGAGGAAGAACAGGGTCACCCGCTGTATAATTCTGAGTCTTTTGGCAGTTACTATGGATTGAACCCAGGGCCTTCACACTGAGAAGCAATTTTTTTTTAAATGTATTTGGTTGTTACAGGGTTTCACCACACAGTTTGGACTCATGGCAATCCTCCTGCTTTCAGCCTCCCCAGTGCTAGGATTACAGGCATGCTCCACTGCACCCAACTCTCATTTTTTTATTTTGAGACAGGGTCTTCTTAGGTTCCCCAGGCTGAGCTCAAACTTAACCATTGTGCCTCAGTCTCCCAGAGTCTAGGATCTCAGGTGTGCGCTCCCACCCATGGCTTATTTTATACTTACCTCTTTTCCTTCTTTCTCTGGCTTTTACTTCCTATAGAAACTTAAAAGTGGCTGATGAGGGACACTTCCTTCACTACTAGCAGTGAAGATTGTCTTTATTTTTATTTTTATCTGTTTATTTTTTGGGGGAGGAAGGGTCTACAGGGTGTTCAAGGTCTTACGACTAGATTGGACTCGTAGTGGTTCTCCTGTTTACAGCCTCCCAAGAGCTGGGATTACAGGTCCACACCACCACACCCAGTCTCAATCACCATCTCAGCGTGCCCTGGGGATGGGGCTGGAACAGCAGGCCTGGGGATCGAACCCCTCACCCCCACCCCTGTGCTTGCTTGCAGGTGCTTTAATCCACTGAGCTATTTGGCCGGCCCTTGAAGATTGTCTTTAAATTCACAGGTGGCAAAAAGCAAGAGAGAGCAAGAGGAAGCCAGCAGAAAACAGGTTCTGGAGGGTCCAGGGAGATAGCTCAGTAGAATAAGTGCTTGCCTGGCAAGTGCAAGGGCCTGAGTCCTATCCCTGGTTCCAAAGAAACAGGCTCTGGAGATGTTGTGACAACTTACGTTTTCTATTAGAAATACAAGAAAACTCCAGAGCAAGGAAGTGAACACATATAGGGCTATGTCTACTAATCTGGGTGAGCAAAGAGGAAACCAGAGGGAAAGAGGAAAAGTAGAAATAAACAGCGTGCAGGTGATAAGAAAACAAGCCTCCTTCTATAACAGCACAAAGACGTAGGGTGGTGCTGTGTCTGTAACGTGGTTCTGACAGGGAACGTGTAGACAGCGATGTGTCTTGATTTGGTGGCAAAGGTGTCATTTCTCCAAAGCCACCAGTGGGCTCAAGTTAGCATTCCCTATTTTTAGTAACTTCAGCAAATTCTTTTTCTCCCCTATAACATGATTCTGTTGGACTCTTTCTCATTGCTAGTAATTTTTGTCAACAGAGCTGTACATCTGGCCAGGCATTGCCCAGCGGTTTGAAACCAGCAGACCCGGCAGAGGGTAACAAGCCAATGATGCAGGCACCGCACCCCCCAGGTGACTCTTCTATGGAAGAGGAAGTCAAATCTACTCCATGACTTCTGAGAACACACATCACCATGGTTATGGACACCCACCCAGTGCCACAGGGAAGGCTGCGGGGTTAACAATGGTCACCAACCTGGGCCTCTCCCAACACTGGCTTTGGGCTAGAATCTGACAGCTGTGGTCACCCAGCCACTCCACACAGAACCTGCTTTCTGGCTGGACCCAGACATAGATTTGGGAGTGACCTGGAGACCAGAGCCCAGCCTACAGTCCTATCAAGGACTTCTGCTTGGGCTTCAGAGTGTGTGGAGGTCATTGCCACACAGGGTCCCCAGAGCAGGTCCTTGTGCTATCCCTGAGGATTTCCCACAGGTGCAGCTCATGTCCATGCCATTGGGTCAGGTGTCAATATGACAGGATGCCCTCTGTAGGGACACAGCGCTATTTAAACATGATAAGTTAATGTTCAATTTCTCACCATGCCAATTTCCAAAGGCTGTCAAATGCACGGTCTCCTCTACACTAAGCACCATTCATGAAACAGTTGTGTAGGTCAGATGGTGACCACCCTGTGGGTAGCACTGGATTACCTGTGTCCTTGTTGGATGCAGAATGGGCAGCCACTATCCAGCTGTGGTCACAGAATCCAGAGTACATGGTCCCAGGACAGCCTAGAAGAAAGAGCTCAGAGCAGGGGTCAGGGCCAGGAGTGGGAACTCAGCTCAGCCCTGGAGAGCAAGGCCCTCTCTGTGCCCTGACTGATGGTGGCACTAAGCTTCAGTCAGTATCTACCTGTATTGAGCACCTGTGTTATGCCCTGCAATATGCCAGCTCTTTCAGCTGTTACCCTTGTTCCTATTTAACACTTAGGAAAATGAGACTCAATACTGTCAAAGAACTGACCAATCAAAAGCTTAGACCTCAAACTAAAAAGTTTTCAAGGGTCAGCCAAATAGTTCAGTGGATTAAAGTGCCTGCAAGCAGGTGTAAGAGCCCCAGGGTGTGATCCCTGGGCCACCATGCCGGCCCTGCTCCCACCCCCGGGGCACGCTGGGACTGCAATTGAGACTGGATGTGGTGGTGTGCACCTGTAATCCCAGCTCTTGGGAGGATGTAAACAGGTGGATCACTGTGAGTCTGATCTAGTAGTAAGACTCTGAACACCCTGTAGACCCTTCCCTAAAAATACAAAAGAAAAAAGGTTTCATTCTCTGATTTACTACCCCCATTTAGTTTCACTTACTGTCTTGACACAGGTAAAGATAGTTCCTTAAAGTTTATCCTGATCTAAGAGTTTTAGATTCTATGCTGAAAAATGGCAGGGAGAAGCAGCTATCCTTATTTTCCTACCAACTTCTTTGTGATAGCAAAGTCCTAGGCAGCTGACCTAGAAGCTGGTGGGACGAGGGCATCCCCTGGCCCATCCAAGTGCAGATGTGACCCAGAGAGTGAGGTCCAAGTGGCAGAAGGCCACATCCTAGATGATGCTGTACTGCACAAGGTTCATCTGCAGGTCACCACGCCCCACGTTGAGGACCCTCAGCCTGAGCTCCAGGCTGATGTGCAGCACCACCTCCAGGATGTGGTAGCACCTACCGGGCCACTGTCAGCTGCTGTGTCACTTTAGCTGCTGTTGCTGTCTCCATATGTGACCTAAGGGGTAAACTGTGGGTTGCCATTTGCCTTGCAGACTTCTCATGCATGGGCCTTCTTTGTGTCTTATAATGCAATTTCTGAATTATCCCTTTCCTCACCTCTTAATTGGAGAGCATTCTTCTGTCTTTCTCCACCAAAGGTAATAGTTTAATAGACTTCAAAAGACTGACAAAAGTGTTATCGAAAGGAGCTGTTTTAATTTTCAAGGTGATGCGTTTCCTCTTGTATGTTGAGTAGGTTCTTTCTGATGTTACATTCTGAGCTATTTTCCCTTTTATGTCCTAGAGTCCAATTAATAAACATGTAGAATAACCAGTTTTTTTTTAATCTGGCCAATAAGTTGTACATAAAGAAAAGTGAAATGTGAATTTTCATTCAAGAAAGTTAGCAAAGAAATTTTACTGCCTCAAACACAGGCCTCAGCTTTTTACACAGGAGTCTGTCACTGCAGTGTCATGCTGCTTGGTGACAGATGGGAGATCATACAGCAGCCCTGCCAGGCCAGCACTGCAGGGGAGGGCACCACGGGTAATTACACAGCACATATGATGAGCTGGAATCTTCCAAACATAGTACGTACTCTGCAATAGCTAGCTTACAATTAAAAATTACTAGACATACAGAAAACAAAAAATTATCTGTAATCTAGGAGAAAAAAGATGGACCAGCCAAATAGCTCAGTGGATTAAAGCACCTACAAGTAGGTCCAGGGGCTGGGGGTTGGATCCCAAGACCTGCCCTGCTGGCCCCGCCCCCGCGGAGCCCTGAGACAGCAGACTGGGCATGATGGCGCACGCCTGTAATCCCAGCTCCTGGGAGGCTGTAAACAGGCAGATCACTAGGAGTTGAATCTAGTAGTGAGAACCTGAACATCCTGTAGACCGTTCCCTAAAATACAGGGAAGGAAAAAAAAAACTTTGGGCTGAGGAGACAGCTCAGTAGAATAAGTGCTTGCCTGGCAAGTGCAAGGTCCTGAATTCAATAGTTCAAGGTCCTGAATTCAAGGTCCTTGAATTCAATACCACAACAAAAAAAGAGAAACGATCTGAAAGAAAGAAAGTACTGCAAAGCTCAAAGCTCAGAGCTACAGGTCCACTCGAAGAGCAGCACCTCTGTACAGTGCTCCCCCAGGACTGAAGAGCTGTCTGCATCAGCAGTCCCTATTACCAGTGCACCAGCCCTACCTCCCAACAACAAGACGGCTTCAAGGAACAGACTTCAGAATTAGACAAAGCAAGAACATCGGTGTTATCAGACAGCAAATTTAAAACAACTATGGTTAGCACACCAAGAAGACAGTCGGAAGTCAGGAAGAACAGAAAGCAATGCCAGAGGCCAAAGCCCTTGATAGCGCAAGAGTGCATCAGACACAGCTGAGTGAGAATCTTGAGTCCCAGGGGGTGTCTACGGAAACCTCAAAAACTGAAACCAGGACCAGAAAAAGAAGAACAGAATATTCGAGAATCCAAGGACAATTACTTAGTTACTTCTCTGATTATTGAGATAAAATATCCAACAGCTGACATTAAAGGAGGAAAGCTTTTATTTGGCTCAGTCTGTACGGGTTTCAGTTTATAGGTGACTGGCTCTGAGGCAGGGTGGGGTGGCAGAGAAGCGTTGCAGAGGAAATATAGTTTATGGTGGGCAGAAGGCAGCAAAACAGCCAAGTGGTAAGAAGCAAGATGACAGCAGCCCTACTTCTGTCCTTTATGTCCTACCCAGGTACCCATCCTTAGGGCGGGTAGCACTCATGCCCAGGGAGAGCTAGCCTTCATCCTAGCATCACCGTGAATCAATTCCAGCATCACATCCTTAATCCCAGCATCACAAGCCCTAGACCCAGCCACCTCTGAAGTGACCACACAAGGCTTTGGTGTACATCTAGACACAAACCGTAACAGCTACTAAAGGGTTAGCATGCGTGTGTAGTGAGGTGCTAGAAGGGAGCGAAGGAAGAACACAGCCCCACATGCTGTGGTCAGTTGATTTTTGACAATGAAACAAAGACACTACGATGGAGAAGAGGTGATCTTTCCAGCAAAATGGTTCTAGATATCACATGAGAAGAGAAGAAGCATCTGCACACAGCTTTTGACCCTTTCATAAAAATTAACTCAATATAAGTCACAATCCTGCAAGTGCCATGAAAAATTATAAGCAAAAGAGAAAATACTGATAACATAGGAGAAAATCTAGATCACTTTGGGCTTTTTTAAAAAAGTATTTTGTATAGGGTCTCACTACACAGCTCAGACTTGTAGTGATCCTACTGTTTTAAGCCTCCCCAGTGCTAGGATTACAGGCCTACACCACTATGCCCACTCTTGGTGGCAGGCTCAGCATGCCTGGGGGGAAGGCTGGCATGGCATGTGGTGCCAGGGATTGAACCCTCGTCTCTGCGCTTGCCTAAGCAGGTGCTTAGTCCACTGAGCTATCTCACTGGCCTTCACTTTGGGCTTTTGGATAGGACACCAAAAGCACAATCCATGGGGGGAAAAAGGTTAGATTTCATCAAAGTTAATATTTGTTTTTTGTTCTATGAGAGACAATATGGAGAAAATAAAAAGACAAGCTATAGACTAGGAGGAAATATTTTTAAAGACCTTTTCTGATAAAGAACTGTTATCCAGAGTGTACAAAGAAACCCTGAAAGCCAACAAAACAAAACAATCCAACTAAAAAATATCTCAAACACCTTGACAGACACCTCAGCAAATGAGGTCGGTAGAAGGGAAGTAAGCAGATGGAAAACACTCCAACCCCAGGACATCAGAGTGGGGCAAAGAGAACAACAAGCAGACAGCACCACACCCCGATGGGAGAAGCCCAAAGCCAGGAGGCTGGCAGAGCGAGGTGGAAGTCAGAGGAGCAGGAACTCGGGCTGGTGCTGTGGGAGCACAAGTCGGTTCGGCCACTTTGGGAATGCTTTGGCAGTTTGTTTGTTTTCTTTTACAAAACCAAAAATACTCTTAAACTATGATTCAGCAATCACACTCTTCGGTATTTAAACAAAGGAGTTGAAAGCTTATGAACACACACACAAAAAAGAAAACCTCCACACAAGATATCACCGCAGATTTCTCCATAAATGGCAAAGCCTGAAGCAGTCAAGATGTCTTTCAGGAAGTAAACAAACAAACAGGCTGTGCAGCACCAAGCAATAAGACTCAGAGCCACGAAGAGAAACGGGAGGGTCTGTAAGCACGAGACCATTGGTCTCTCTCCTGCCCTTCCATGAAGAGAGAGGACTGGCACATCTGGCTCATGGTCTGGACAACTCTAACTTGTGGCTTGAGGCCCATGTTGGGACAGCGACTCATGGTGGGCCACATGGCAAGACAAAGCTTGCCATGACCAAAGGACCGGGATGGAAGAGAGAGTGCTAAGGGGCCGGGTCCCACTGTCCCCTCAAGGACTTGCCTCAGGAGAGCTAAAACCTTCACCTCTCTTACCCCCAACTATTGGGGGCTGGCCAGGCTCCATATCCTAAAGATGAGCACACAGAAAAGAGTTAAATAAAAAAAAAAAACACAGATATGATTTGTGGGGAGTCCAGGACGGTCAGAACTCGCTAGGATTAAGACTTCTCTGGATGGCCCATTCTTATCAGGGCCTCAATTCAGGTGGGTGCAGGAAACGGAGGGTGCAGCTGAGGCAGAAGCCAATGCAAATGAGCCAGCCTTGAGAAGTTAGAACAAAGACACTCCAAGCGGTGAATCTTGCTTATTAAGGGAACTGTCTCCTCTCCAAGGTTGGTAAGTATTGGTCTTGAACTGGAGTGAGAGCCAAATGTCCTTAGCTGCCACCTTATCCTGCCCTCTGAGCTTTTCCTACCTGGCCAGAGGGCACTATGGTCAGCACCTTAATACTTACACAGCCCAGGTCCCAATATCCCATCACCTCGCAGAGTGTCACCCTGAGGACCACACCGCCGGGCTTTTTGGGAACAGCCCAGGTCCCTACTGCACTGCAGCAGGAACTTCCATGCCTGTGCCTGCGCATGACTGAAAGGAGCACTCTGAGAGGCTGAGTTCCAGGTGACTCCAGATGTGGAACCTCCAGAAGAGGCAGAACCACTGGACAGTGGCTGGGGGCAGGGCAGGAGGGACGGACAGGCGTTGCTGGGACATTACACAGTGAGGACGCCGCACATGACATCACCACAGTACATGTGCATCATCATCTCTCTGTCCAGCCCACAGAGCATGCAGTAATAGATGAGCCCTCAAGTGAACTGTGGGCTTGGGGGCTGCTAGGGTCCCCTGAAGTCACGCATGTACCTCTCAAGTGGAGCTACAGATAGGGGAAAGCTCCGTGACTGTGCCTTCGGTTTCCAGGGCATCCTCTGGGTCCTCGCCTCGGTGTTACTAGGGACATAAAACTGCTCTAAAATAATAGTGTTGGAAAAACAATACAAATACACCCAAAGTTGTCCCTAATGTAGGAATAGCAATGAAACCACTTAAACTGTTAGGTATAAATGTGTTGAAATCTTAAAGGGAAAGTTGGACAGTGGTGGCTGAATGTGTCTCCGTGGAAAATTATAAAAGCATCAGATGGACATTCGGAGCTGGAAGGCGCTGCGCACAACTCACTTCCTCCGGTTCCTAAGCTGCTCAGAACCGGCAGAGGAGAACAAGTGGAATGTAAATCAACAGTGAGTGTGGGATCTAGGAGAGAAAACAGGGAAAGACACAGGAAATCACCCACCCACGCACGGTGTCACCAAAGAAAAAGAGCACAAGAATAGAGAAGCATTTGAAGAAATAATGACTGAAATTTTGTTTGAAACGGGGCAAAATATCAACTTACAAATAGAGGAATATGTGCAAGCCCCAATGGGAGTAAATACAATGAAAACACCAGATTTAGGTGCATCTTGCAACCATCCTGAGCAAAGAGGTGGATTATGAACAGTGGACCCACCTGCTAGAGAGTGGGCACTTGTCTGAGAAACCAAGGGACAGCGGAGTGACTGCTTGCAGGAACTGAACTTGACACAAGTGCGCATCCCACACAACATCTTCCAAGTGACAGGAAGAAAGACACACACAGGGGAGTGAAAGCTGGGACGTCCCCCTAGACCTTCATGATGATGAACACAGAGATTTCTTCAGGGGTGGCACAGAGCCCGGTGGGGACCTGAACCCAAAGTGGGAACACAAGCAGGAGAAACACTAAGGGGGAAATGCCAAAGATTATGTCTCTTCTTACAGTTCCTCGATAGGTACTTTGATATTTAATAAAAACACAATAGTATCATGCCGAGAGGTTATGGTACATTACAAAAGGCAGAAGAAATTATTTTGTTTTAATGTCTGAACATTTTCATGGGGTGATTCTGTTAGTGATAGAGTTACCACTAAAAATCAGAAGACAAATAAAATTAAATGCTAATAATTTGAAGGCCTAAGAAAAGAGAAAAAATGTGAAACATAGGACATAAATATAAAATGAAGTAGGGCCAGCCAGATAGCTCAGTGGACTAAGGCACCCACTTTGGTAGATGCAAGGACCAGGGTTCAATCCCCAGCATGCTGCCGACCCCCAGGGCACGCTGAGACAGCACTGAAACTGGGCATGGTGGTGTGTGCCTGTAATCCCAGTGCTTGGGAGGCTGAAAACAGGAGGATCGCTACAAGTCCCATCTGTGTACTGAGGCCCTGTAGACCCTGTACTAAATACATGAAAAAGAAATAAATAAGATGAAATGAACTGATTGATGCAATTTATTATGATACACAAAATATATAATGCATCCTTATGTACATTATAAATATTTTTGCATTTACATAAATGAATATATATGTTGTATGTATACTTATATACAAATACAGCCTGTGTTACACCTAAAAGAAGCCTCCCCCAGGGGATGACACTTGTGGCCCTTCACCCTCAGTTCTGAGCTCTCTGCAGAGCCTGGGTGCCCCAGGCCGGGCAGCACTAGGACCCACCTCATCCCATCATGGGAAGACCCCAGCCTTCCACCAAACCCTCCTTCCCTGCCTATTTCCATGCTCAAGTTTTTCCTGAGCAAATTGAGTCATGGTGAACACATTCTCTGAAAGCAATTATTTATTTCTGCCTTTGCTCCTGGCTGTGAAAGTACCCGAGGCAAAACTGTTTAATGGAAAGGAAATGATTAACAACCTTAATTTGTGTTTCTGAAATTCCAACTCCAAATATTTGTCTATTTAAAAGCACCAATAGAGTCAACTAACCAAGTACTAGAACTAATAAGAGCGCTGGGCCAGGCAGCTTGGTAGCAATTCAGCCCAAAGAGATCAACTGCTCCACAAAGTCAAAAAGGAAGCCACAGGATCAGAGGTCAGGAACGCATGGATGGAGACCAAGAGGCCGTGGCCCAGAGCTGAACACATTGAGCCTCCTGCCTGCCGCAGATGGGGAGGCTGGATGGTTCTGGAAGGGCAGCTCGGTGCCACAACCTGCGCTCCTGCTCCGAGCGCCTGGCAGGGCTCTCCACTCACACGGAAGAGAAATATAAAGCAAGAGTGAAGAACTTTAAAGTCAGTGGTCTTAATGAGGTGCTGTGCCACCAAATGTGGAAACCAGCCACGAAGCACAGGAATTGGATCTGTGTGGCATCTTCACAGGGCTAAGGAGACAGGAAGTGACAAGAGACTGCTGTGGACAGAGGCCCTGTGACAGCCACAGGACATCATGACACAGTGAGGAAGGAGGGTCCCACGGGAAAATTCCACTCTGCCAAACTCTAGGCAGGATCGCAACCTGAGACATCCACCCTGGTTGCTAGATTTCACACTGCAGAGGGGACTTTCTGGATCCTGACACGGAGAGGCGACCTGGACGACCAGCTAGCCCAAACTCCAGAGCAAAGGCTCCTGGCTGTGCGCACTGGTGGAGACTCTGGAGAAGAGCTGGAAGCTAACAACTGCTGGCCCTGAGGATGAGACCTTGAGCTACGGCATGGGGAGGCCTCGGCTGGAGACAGAGGTCCTGTCTGGTGCTTCAGGCCTGGGGCTAGGGAAGGAACTGTGCAGCTGGGCGGCAGCAGATTCAGGGGCAAATTGGCTGATTCCTTTCTTACCCCTCCCCCCAGCTACCCTTTCTTCCCTTCCCTCCCATCCCTTTCCTCCCTGTCCCTTCCCTTCCCTTTCCTACCTTCCCTCCCTTACCCTTCCCATCCTTCCTGCCCTGCGCTCCCCTTCCTTTCCTACCCTTTCTTCCATCTTTTCCTTCCTTTCCTTTTCTTTCATTCCCTTCTCTTCCCCTTCCTTCCTTCTTTCTCTCCCTTCCCTTCCCTTTCCTCCCCTTCCTTCCCTCCTTCCTTTATTCTGATCTGAGAACTACCCCATGGCTTTTGTACATTAATCTAAGCCACAGAGTTTTGGGTCATTTTATAGCACCAAAAGAAAACTAAAACAATTTTGAAGAACAACAGGATTCCTACTTCACATCACATACAGAAGCAATTCCAGAGTAGCTACGAGGCCAAGCACAAACAGCACTCAGATCGCTGTCGTGGAGCTGTGGGAATCCAGAGAGAATCCCTTCTGTCAACCCTGACAAAACATATTGGAAGCGTTCCCATGCAGGACTGCCTGTCAAGAACTTACACTGGGCAACCACAAGTCTGTCTCTACCCGGACATCCACAGCCCCTGCTGGGTGCCTGGAAACCTGCCACTGTCACTACTCGTTGTGACAATGGATGCTTTCCTCCATCCTCCTGGCTTTGTCTGAAGCACTTACCCTGCCACTTCTGAACCCGCCCACTGCCACCTAGGGCTGTGTCCCAGCACCAGTGGAATCCAGAAAAGAATGATCTTTATATTCCCTTCAGTCAACAACAACAACAACACACACACACACACACACACTCACACTCACACACACACACACACGATATGTAAGATGGGATGGGGACAGAAAAAGCTCTAGTTGAATATGTGCATACATAAAGCACATGTCATATGAGATGCATATGCTTAAAATGAGGGAAGACCTTTAAATAACTCACAAAAATCAAGAAACAGAGGGGTAAATTGGACTTCAAATAATGAAGAATTTATTGAAAGACAAAAAAAAACCAGATTAGAAATAAAAACAGATTGAGGGAAGAAGAATCCCGTGTGTGATTGGCAAAGGGAAGATGGCTTTGCCACAGAAAGCAGGTGCCACACGCAAAACAAGGCCAAGTGGCCCCCACAGTAAGCAGATGGGTGTCACCACCGGCACTCGCAGCCTCAGCTGTCCCTAGCACTCGCTGCTGAGCTCAGGGAAGAAACTTTTCATTTTCTCTGTAATGCATAAATATATGAAATACAAAGGAAATAAAATGAAAGCAAACCTTGTTGTACACAGCTTACACCACAATTAAGCCATCTCTGCCCTGTTTTATTTCCTTTCAGAGAAAAGGTAGATGTTATGGCTTGTGTCTAGATGACCCCCAAACCTTGTACAAACCTTTTAGATGGGGCTTTTTCAGAGGTAGCTGAATCTAGAATTTGTGACTGACTCATGGTTCAGTGCTAGGATTTTTTCAATTTTTTATTTTATTTATTTATTTTGATATAGGGTCTCACTATGCAGTTCAGACTTATAGTGACCCTCTTGTCTCAGCCTCCCAGCACTGGGATTACAGGTGTGCACTACCATGCCCGATTTCAGTGACTAGTATGGCATGCAGTACTGGGGGTCGAGCTTGGGTCCTTGTGCTTACCAGGCAGGCACTTAGACCACTGAGCCATCTCCCCAGCCCCAATGTTGGGATTAAGGGTGCTAGGAATAAGGATGGATGATTGCTGGATCAGTCCACTGACTGGATTGGACTACCCTAATCTCAGCAGTCTGGATAAGATAAAAGGGCAGAAAGAGTAGGGGTTTTTTTTCCTCTCTTTTGCTTTCACCTGTTGCTTTTGCTGTCTTCTGCCACCATGAACGGTTGCCCCTGTGCCATGCTGCCCTGCCTTGGAGCTGGTTCATGACAGACTGAAACCTCCACAAACAGTGAGCCAAAGTACTCTTTCCTCCTATCATCTTGGGTGTTGTGTATTTTGTCTCAGCAACAAGAGAAAAGTAACTGAGACAGATACGCAAGCACACACTTGCACGCACAAGAGCCCCAATGTGAGAAGCCAGTGTCCCTGGCATGACTGTGCATCTGAAAGCTGTGCCAAGCCTGCGTTGCTGGGCAGGGGACAGGATCTCCCCTCCTGCCTCCCACAGCTGCCTGTCTACTTTTCTTTGTCACGCGGTGCTATGTGGTGCTTTGCTTTTGCTATTTCCTTTCCTTAGGGAGCCTGAAGGGTCCTTCACAGTGGCAGGAAACACCATTACTGTTCATCAAGCTGAGAACCAGCCTAGGAGATGCACCAAGCATGAGCAGAGTCAGAGGCCAATAAACAGAGACCCCGGGACACACCAGAAGAGGGGGAACCCTCTACATCCATGGTGGAGAGCACTAGAAGCCCTGACATAGGAAAGAAAGATCTACACCCAAGGGTGTCCCTGCCCCTGGGCTCCTAGGAAGAGGCCAGAAACTGGGTATAAAGAAGGCACTTACCAATGATGCTATGGCTATGCTGTCACTCTGTTCCTCCTATTGGATGCTATGCTCTGAGGTCCACACGTGGGCATGGGTGTGCATGGGTGTGCATTGGGTGTACTCCTGTTTGCCACCCTTGAGCACCAGGCTGGGGTTGATGGAAGCAAATTCTACTGCATTTTCAGCAGCTATCAAGAGCAAAGCCAGCGTGTTTAAGGTACACCAAGCCCCTGGTGGCCACGCCTATGAGAAGCCGTGCTGTGGGCACACAGCTCCTGGCACAAAGTCCTCGCTTGGTGGGAGAAGGGCAAACACCAAAGTCTACCCTGAAATAAGTCAGGAGTGCCACAGTTCTTAGGTGTGTGCCAGAGCATTTCACTCGTTGTACTAGTCCACTTCCGGGGGCTGGAAGCATGAATTCTCCAAAATGAACAGAGAGTACCTGGCCCTGGGAGCTTTGGGCTTGAATTACTGTTCTGTGGCTGGCCATGCAGGGGACATTGGCTGATTTATTTCTCCCTGAGCCTCAACCATCTATTTTACGGAGTTGCTGGGAGCACTAAGGATGCCTAACACTTGGCAGATGTCGGCTGCGGTCCTGTTTCTAGCATCTCTCTCTGGAGTCAACAGCCTGCAGCCTGTGGGTCCAGCCAGCCTCCCATTGCATTTGGGCACTAAGTGTCCAGGACACAGCCAGGCCTTCACTCCTGCACCTCCATCTATAGCTACCTCTGTGTCCAGCTGTGGTGGAAACAAACCCTGGGGAAAGAGCCCCAGACATTTGCGCTCTGGCCTTTAGGTAAGGCTGCTGGTCTTCCTTCTCTCTGCTCCCCTGTGAGAGTTATGAGATTATCAGACCCAGGCAGAAGGAAATATTGGTACCAATCATACACCACACACTCACGCACACGCTTGTGAACAGGACCTGCTTAAAGTTTCTATTGCTAATTATACTTTCCAACTTCATCTACATCTATAGAAATAGAGCTTCGCATAGATTAAAATAAGCTGGATTTCCATGCATCTTGTATTTCATGTATCTTTTCTTAGAAGAAAGACCCAGTTCTTCCCCACATTCCTAACAAGGCAGCCTGATCACCCCACAGGATCTGCCAGAGTTCCTCTCATCCCAGGGCCAGAACAAGCTTTGGGCGTCAGGGACCTACAAGCCCTGTGAGGCCACATGGCCACTTCAGGCAGCAGGAAAAGCTCCCACACCTCCCATGCTCTCTGGCTTCTTCTTGAATTCCACAGTGGACTCATTCAGTCTAACATGACCAGGTCACAGGACCCTCCCACTGCCCAGGTGCAGAGAATCCAACTAAGGTCACTGTCATTTCCACCTCTCCAGGGCAGACTGGAAAGGCCACAGGTGACTGTGGGCGACTTAAAAGGTGCCCGACCGCACCCAGATTGCAGCTGATCCTTCAGGCCATCTTCACTGTCTGTCTCTGCTGGCTTCATTTGAACAAGGCCACTTCCCCCCCACAGCCATCTCAGCAGCAGTCCATATCATGGCCACAGAGCATCTGTTCCATCCACCAAGTATTTCTGTGGTCCCAGGAGGGCTGTGCAAGGTGTCCCTTTGCAAGGGTGACCAGTGGCTGGAGAGCAAGGAAACAGATGTGCACAGAGCTTAGGCAGCCTCTTTGTGCTGTGAGGGTTACTCTGTCCACTGCCCTGGAATGAGAGGGCAGGGTCCTGACCAGGAGTCCTTGGCTCCCCACTTTGCAGGTAGAAACAGCACCCCTCAGTTCATCTTATGCCTGACACACTCGTTCCTCTTAGCCCAGTCTTTCCTGCTGCCAGTGGAAGCATGTGTGGTTTTCCTTCCCATTGAATTAGACTCCATTCTGCAAAAGAGACTTCATTGCTTTTGGATGCAAGACCAACAGGCACAGTCATCCCAGCTTCCTGGGGATGGGGTGCAGGTGTCAATGTGTAAGGATGACCCTTATATCAATGAGGGGGGCATAGGATCCAGGCGCATCCTCCGCAGACTGAACCATTGCATTGTTTCAGGGATGTTGCCGAGAACAAAGACTGTACTTGTTCAGTAAAGATCTTTTTTTTTTCCTCCAGAATATTTTCCATCTCCAGTCAGCTGCTTGAATCTGTGGATAATGCAAAAACCCACAGACACAGCGGGCTGTTTCCGTGTGTGCTGTGTGATCCTCACAGGTGGGAGAACTTCAGAGAGGCTCTCCGCGCACAGGAGCTCATTTCGTAACACGAAGCTAGTTCTGCTGACTGGGAGGGCCGGCTGCAGTCTGCTCTACTTGGAATTCAGGCCACTGACTCAAGGGGCCCCAGAGGGTGGCTGCCGGGCACAGGCGGCCCAAAGCACACCTTAAAATACGGCCCGAGAAGTCTGGCGAGCCTATTTATTTTTCATCTTCAAAACAATATTTTGCATAATTAACGTTTAATAATATCTTAATCGAGGGATGCAGTACAAAGAAATATAAGAAGGCGATCTTTATCCAGGGCTGTTAAGAGGGGCGGCTAGCATAGGTGTAGGCAAAGAGTTCATGGACAGAAATCAAATCGCACGGGT
>NW_004524649.1:2620874-2695201 GCF_000260255.1 Octodon degus | reverse complement strand
TAAGAATATATGCAGTGTATTATTTGTTGAAACTGTACTTCCGATTTGATTTGAAACTGTCTCATTGCTATCTGTTTATCAATAAAACTTTGAAAATTAAAAAAAAATTTTAAAAATTAAAAAAAAAAGAGGGGAGGCTAGGAGGGCAAGAGAAGCAACACCCAGGCCAAGCGCAGAGGCTGCTGGGAGCCCCAGGCAGGTTTGCAACACACCACATGGGAGCCGCGACTTACTACGCCCAAAGGAACCTCTTCCTTCAGCGCGCAGAAGGTCTACTTTTCTTCAGCAATGATATCTTGGCAGCTAAGGCGCTGTTTCTGCCCTGGTGCCATCAAGAAATTTGAGCCCCAGCCAAATTTTACCGAAACCACGTGTGGTTCATTGAAAATAACAGCTACAGGGAACTGGGAGATAGTTCAGTGGACTAAAGCACCTGCTTAGGCAAGCGCAGGGACCATGGCTGGATTTTCCGCACCACAAGCCGCACAGGCCCCACCCCCAGGGCAGGCTAAATCCGCCACAGAGTCTGGGAGTAGTGGTGTACACCTGTAATCCCAGCGCTGGGGAGGCTGAAAACAGGAGGATCACAAGTCCAAGCTGCATAATGAAGCCCTGTAACAATCAAATACATTTAAAAAACAAAATAAAATAAACATAACAGCTATCATTTTCTGAGAACTTGCCCCAAGCCAGGGCTGTACTCACCCCTCACCTCATACCCAGTGGCTCATGGAAACAGAGGTGAGGTCCTTAACATTCAGCCCCAATTTGTCTGGTGACTTCCAACTCCACATTCTTTCTCTGTCCTGCAAGAAAGAGCTTCAAGCAGCAGCTCCATGACTGCCTCTGAAGCCCCAGAATTTCTGAGTTGGACAGTGTCAGTCCCTTTCTGTCCCTGTGACATGTATCTGAGGTGCTGTACAACCGGAGAGAAGAGAGCATCAGGAGGAGTGTTTCCACAGCCGCAGCTGCGCCACTGTGGTAGTTGATATGTTGTGTCAACTTGGTTGAATTGGATCAGGCAGTTACCAGCGTGGGGGCCCAGCCAGGCAGGCGTGCAGAGCCCAACCTGGGCAGCTACTGGGCCAGCACCCGGTGCAATTGGTTCCACCCTAGTGCCATGGGCCGCCCCAGAGTGTCTCAGCACAAAAAGTGTATATAAAGGAATTGAGGAAGGCTTCCTGGGCCTTGCCCTGCTTCCGTGCAAAAGTCCCAGTCTTCCTTCTCAGCCATGCCACTTTGGAGGAGCACGGATGGGCTTCGCAGTCAAGAGAGAGGCTTGATGGACGCCGCAGCTGCTGCTCCTCCTCTGCTCTTCATTGTTTTCTGCCGCCATGAACTGCTGTTGTTTGCCTTGCAGCCAGCGGGGTATGAACTAAAACCTTCACAAACCTAAACCTAAACCTTTTCTTCCTTCATTTTGAGTGTCGGGTATTTGTCCCAGCAACGAGTAAAAAAGTAACTACGACAGTGACCTCGAGAGGCCAGACCTCTGTGGGCCTGGGAGGTCACATGTTGAAAGGCGGTAACACTGAAACAGTTTCTACTGTACAAACCGAGTTTGCTGCCTCACAAAATCAAGGAAGGAAACAGCACACAAAAGCAAGAAGTTAGGTGAGGGTGTACTAGAAATATAGGAGGAGAGATAGCTCCTGGAGGGGTGCGCTCCTGAGTGGGCCACCAAGGGCTTTCTTTGTCTTGGTCTTCTCTGGATAAGCAGAGCACAGGAGGCTTTGTAATGCAGAGTTTAAGGGAAACAAATTTGAAGAAAACTGGTTGTTTTCCACTTCTAATTTGGGCTGAAAGGTAGGGATTGCTAGGGTCAACTAGTTTAGCATATTCTGCCTAAGAAGTTGTTTTCTTGGAAGTTACAGTTCTTCCCTGCCCAGTCTTATCTTGTGGCTATTCTTTTTTCAGTTTAACTGGTTGTTTGACTTGAGTTAACTCTTAACTGGGGGAGGGAGGTGCCTGCCTTTGAACCCAGTCAACTCTATCATAAGCCCTGCCCTTTACTGACTGTCTACTTACAAGCTAACTAAACTGCGTTCTATAGCACCAAGGGGCATCCTCCCCACCCCCAGCAAGGCCTATTCTGAGGCTCAGACAGTGCCCCTCTGCCAGCTTCCAATGCTCAGAGCTCAAGTCCTGTGTGACGCTACACTCAGCAGCTCTGGGAAACTCGCAGAGAAGCCCCCAAGAAGGATGAGCCCAGGCCCCAGCCCCACCCACAGTAGAAGTCGAGGGAGAGGGCGGCCCACCTCAGCTCAACCTCCACCCTGTCTCATGCTCTACTGAGGGCTCGTGAAGCAGCCCCACCATAGAGAGGGCCCTGCCTGCCAAGCTGTCACTTGTGTAGCATGCTCCGCAGGGAGGTGAGGCAGGAGCACACTGTGAATGGTGAGCAGGACCCAGAACTCCTGAGGGCAAATGCAAACTGCTCTCAGACTCACACCAGAGGGTCCAGTATATGTTCTCAAATGCAATGAAAGAGATGGAAATTCCTGCAGGGAATTTCAGGAAGTTTTTTTACAATGACAAACCCTGGGGGTGTCAGCTGCTGTTTAGAGGTGCATTTTCTACATGGATTCTCACACACTGCAACTCTCAAAGGTGAATTTCTGCTATGCATATTGACTTTTCACTTTTGATTTTAGTCAACCTAGGAGGATTCTCAAAAATGCATATTCACCCATGCAATGGGAGTCCCTTTCCATGTAGCTGGATGACCCCAAGGTCACCTCTTCACATACAAGACAGCGGATTTGGTGCAAATCCAGTGTGGTGGCGAAGCCAGGAGACAGAGCACAGGGAGAAACCAGCAGGACATATACCTACCCTCCAAAGGCAGCCTGCAGAGAGCCTCTCCTCTACCCCTCTCACAGCACACTGTAGCCTACCAACAGGTACAGCAGGCTCACCATCCAATAACCTCTGCAGGTGTTTCTAAGTCAGACAAGTTGATGATCAAGGTGAACCATCTCATTCCAACCCTCGTCAACTTATCTCCAAACATATCTCCTTGAATCATGCTTAATCTTCAAACACAATCAATAACTATGTCATAATTCTACCTAGTAAAATGTAACTATTCTACATACAACCCAAAGGCACAAGCCCCTTCCTCAAAATCTTAATAGTTCCAGCATTGCTCAAGCCCAAGACAAAGTTCCCTCTGAGACTCAAGGCATACTCTTAGCTGTGAAGCTCTGAGAAATTCAAAAAGTAAGTTACCAAACCTAAAATAGAATGGCACACAACATCCCCAATCCTACAGAAAGAGAGAGAGGGGTAGAAAAGAACAGAAGCAAAGCAAGTCTCAAACCTAGCAGGGAAAGGAGAAGTCTTGTAGCTCCACGTACAGCAGCCTGGCAAGTCATGGTGAGATGTGAACGCCCAAGGCTTAGGTGGCCTCACCCCTGTAGCCTTCATGGCTGGCCACACAGCCGCTCCTTGTGCTGGCTCTGCTCACAGCCTGTAGCTTTCCTCAGTAGACTTTTCATGTGCCTGTCATCTCCAAATTTCTCTGCTCTCCCATGTATTCTTGGCTTCACTCTTACCGCTCCATGCGCTGCCTCACCTCTCAGGCCTTCCTTTGAAATCTGTGTGGAAGCTTCTCAGACCCCACAGGTCTTGCATTCTGCATGCCTCAAAAAACCAGCACCACATTGATGATGCCAAGATCTGTCACCAGGGCAAGAAGTAGCTGGACCACTTTGGGCCGTGGCTGCAGTTGTGAGCAAGGGAAAATGAGCCCCAGGGAACCAGTTCCCCAGAGGGCCTCTCAGGCAAAGGGCCCATGGGCTCTCTTCTGCAATAGAGAGTTAAACCCAGCTCTTCTCAGGAAGGTCCAGGAGACCTAGTTTGAGAACAACCTGCCTGCTCTGTTAGCATGCCTCCTGCTCATGGCAGCCTGTCTGGTCTGACACGGTGAGGGCTGAGATGCAGCCCCCTCCAAGGTTCCTGTCTCTTCTCTATGGGAACTAGGCCAAGTTTGGAAACTGCTCCCTGAGAACTGGTCCACTTGCCCTGCAGAGCAGCAGGAGCCCCCAGGCAGGGACTGGGCTCTGGTGGGGGGATCTTTGTGGGGAGCCTGGAGGCCTCATGTTCCCCAAGATAGAGCTTACACTACACTAGGCACAGCATGGTATTTTCAAGCCAGGTTCTGAGATCCCTGTCCCAGCAGGAAGGTCAGGTGTTTTCCACACAATGAGTGTGAGAGTGGGAAACACTCATCCTCTCTCCACTTCCACTCACAGCCTGCTGATCCTGCACTGTCAGGCTCCTGTCACAGAGCTGTAGACAGCAAGGCACCAAGGATGAAGGTTGTAGGCTACGGCTTCATGGGGAGTCTTAGCCTTAGCAAAAGTGAAGGCAAGAAGAATAGAAAAGCTTCGGGCTGGAAGGACAGGGTTCCTGGGATTGTGGGCTCTGAGGATGGGTAGGGGAGTGTGGTTGGATGGAGCCCTGGCCTCAGCTCACAGAGGGAGGTGACATCCCAAACCTAGGAGTGGGAGGGGTTTGCAGGGAGGTCTGAGGGTCCCAGAGCAAATCTCCTGTGGCTGTAGGAGGCCATATGGCAGTCAGGGGACTCCCTCCCCTCCTCTTCCCAGGCATTAGTCTTCCAGGGAACTTCCTGAATTGAACATTTCTACTTTTGTAGATCCTAATTTCAAACAACTACCCAAAAAGGCCACACACTAAGCCACTCCCATTTCAGGGGACCTGACCTCTGAGGCCAGGACAGCCAGGACACAGAGCACCCAGAGCAACAGGATGGGGACTATAATTTCAAAAAGGGGAGAAAAAAACCAAATTCAAGAATGAAGAAAAAAATAGACACTAGCATCTCATTTTAGCACATGTTGAAATTCTGAAGCTATTTTTATTGTGCTAAAACCTACCTAAGACCCATCACTTTAATCACTTTGAAGCACACAACTCATTGACATTAACTGCACTCACGAGTTCTGAGGCCAGCACTGCTGTCCCTCTCTGGAACATATCAGCCTCCCAGGCGGAAGCTTTGTCCTTACCACACTCCAGCTTCTTCTCCCACCCCATCCAGCCCCAGGCCACATTAGGCTGCCCCCTCTCTCTAGGAATCCAGCTGCCCTGTGTCCTTCAGTGAATTCCCACTCTGGCTGGCCTGTTTCCTTGGCATAATGTCCCATGTCACGTTCCCCACACCCCACCCACACTTGCTGCCCTCTGTGGGGCTCATAGTAGCCTCCTAATCTGTGGAGCATCGACTCAAATTTCCTCAATGATGAGGACATTGGGGACACGGGCTGATTTCTCCTCGCACATCCTCTTTGTGGAAATGTTTCCTTTGTCCACTTTTAATTGGGCTGTGTGTTCCAGCATGTGTGGCCGCAGGAGCTCTGCCCATGCTCTGCTTGGCAGCTGTCACCAGGCACGGTGTACAGCAGTTGCCTCTCATTCCATACCACTGGTCACACTCTCACCGGGGACAGAGCCTTTTGATGTAGAATGGGGCTAGCTTCTGAGAATGGAGTTAGCAGCTGGTCTGGATTTTCTGTTGCTGCTCTTCTTTGTTGCGCTGTGTGTGCCCGGCTTCATGGACCCCGAGGTCCGGTGCATTTCTCTCACCCCAGCTTGCCATTTCTCGGCTGTCTCTCGCCTTCCTCTCACCCAGCCTGGAGAGTGTCTGACAGGGAGCCGCGGCTTTTCACATTTCTGTACCTCATTTCCTGGGAGATACCCCAGGCCTCAGTGTACTCTTCAGTTAATTAGAAAATCAGCCTTGCTGTGATTTCTGTGTTCCCCAGAAGTCCTCACTTGTGTCGGAACCTCAGTCCCCAAGTCCCTTGTCTTTGGTGTTGGAGGTGGAAGCTTTGTGGGGAGATCGGGATTAGTCAAGTGGTAAGGAGGGACCTGGATGGTGTCAGCGACTTCCTGGGAAGAGAGTGAGAGATTGAGCCAGCGGCTCGGTTGGCCTATCCTGGGAAATCCTCACCACAGCCTGATGCAGAAGTGAGCCCTGGCAGGTGAAAGCTGAGCCAGCACTCGGCTCTTGGACTTGCCAGCCTTTAGAATGGAGATCCAAATAAACTCTTGTTATTTATTTATAGAGTATTTTATTATAGCAACAGAAAATAGACTCAGACAAAGCTTTTTTGTTTTGTTTTTATATGATACTTTTACCAGACTTAAGTAGACAGCTACGTTCAGGGAAATGGTAGGCACCTCAGGTTCTTCAGAGTAAGGGACAAGTTCAGCCCCAGGAGTCAGCTGGGACAGCATCATCCTGGAGCTCCCAGCCACCAAGCTCCCACTTGGCACATGAGGAAGGGTCCCTGAGGCCCTCTCAGCTCTGCCAGAGAAGCCCAAGCATAAGCTCCATGCCTGCAGCGCTGGGCGTGCCCCTGCTGTGCTACTGCATTTGGGACCAGGGCCTTGCCTGGCTGTCCTGCTGCTGAACGCGGCCCAGATTCTGCCTGGCCCAGCCAGGTGCCCACGTGAACCCCCAGCCCTTTGGGAGCCCCCAGAATTTCTGCATCCCTTCTTGGGAACCCCCTTTACAACACGTCCAGTGCAGCACATCCCTTGCACACCAGCAGCCAGGCCACTCCTGCTGCATTTGTGCTCCCCTGAGCTTGTCCTACTGAGCTTGGGGCCAGTTTCACCTTCTTAAGGTGATTTTCACCCTGCAAGTTTGAGGGGAAAATCAGCACTGCATCCCTCAGCCTCTGAGCTTAGTCTGCTGTGTAGCACGCACCACCATGCCAAGTACTGGTGATCATCGTGTCCCAAGGGGCAAGACTGGCCTACACCTGGCCCTGGATGTCCCTTCCACCCTGGGCCCTCCCCCTCTACTGAGACATACACACACATATGCATACACACATGCACACTCACACCAAACTCAAATCCAGATCCACAGACACACACACACACACACACACACACACATGCACGCACGCACGCAAGCGTGCATGCACACACACAGATACACAGACACAGGCTCACCATCACATGCAGGTGCACACACAGTCTTACACACATGCACATATATGCTTACACACTCACAAAGACACTCTGACCTTTTTCCTTCTCTCGGACACACACTTGAGCTCATATACCCCCTGTACACCCCATCCTGCTCCTCATCAGCACTGGCTCCTGAGTCTTCCCAGCTGCCTCTACTTTGTCTGAGGACTCCCCTGAGCCCCACTTGGGCCCCACTTGGGACCCTTCCTCAGCAGATCCCAGCCCCTGACCCACTCCAGCAGCAGCACCAGGCATGATACCTGTGTAGGGCTGTGCCAGCTGCTCCGGGAGATGCCCTGGTTTCCTATAGTGAGGCTGCCCTGCCTGGCTCCCTTCTGCTCTCCCTTGCCTGTGTGGCCCCCAGCTCCCTCCTGCCCTCCTGCTCAGCCCTTTGGGGCCCCTCACCCACTCAGTCCCTGTGATTCTGACAAGACTATGCTGGTGCCTGGCAGAGCAAGGCCCTCTCTTCTGGATTCACAGGCACGGTGACCTAGCCCGTCCTCCATGGCCACTGGACTTTGCGTCCCATGTCCCACCTGAATAGCCTCTGTCCAGCGGGAGCATGGTGGCAGGTTCAGTTCCTGGCCCAGCCCTCCATAGCTGCCAGCTATCATGCTTCTCAGTGCTATGGCTGCCAACCCCCAGGACGGGTCCGATCTCAGCCCCATTGCATACCTCCACAAAAGTCCTTATCTCCCTGACAACACTTGGAGAGGAAGTTGTCACCTGGAACCCAGGGCTTAGCCACACTCAGACCCTCATGCATCCTCATCCCCAGTGTGGATGGTGGAGTGGTGGGCAGGGTCAGGCAGCTTCAGTAAGCAACAGAGGTGACAAGCGGCCACCTCTGCCCTCTGTCCTGTCAGGACCTCCCTTCACTTGGCCTGGGGTGTTGCTGGTACTCCCTTCCACCACGGGGGTCACTGTATTCTCACCTGACCCCTTGCCAGTCCTTCCCTGCCCCACAGTCCTCGAGGCTCTATGAATAGCCAGAACCAGCCAGGAGCCTCCTCTATGGCACTCTCCAGACCCTGAATCCCCCAGGTTCCCACACTCCCACCCGTCCCCCAGGCCAGGCAGCTCTGCACAGCTGTCTGTGCCCTCCACCGTGCTCCTGTCATCACTGTCCTGCTGCGCACCTCTCTTCCTGCTTCCTGTCCAACTCAGGTCCACACCTCGCCTGCCCTCCACCTGGAGCATCACCTCCTAGACACCCAGGAGGCTGCACCTCCTCTATCACTAAGCCTCAACCCAAGGTCCCCTCCTCCCAGGTCCCCCTAACCATTCAATGGCTCAAGGAACGCTGTCCCCAATCACTTTCCATATGTCACACTGTCTGTCTCCCTGTGACCTCTTAAACTCAGGCTTCCCTCCTCTGTGTCCCAGAGGAGCACCAGGACCAAGCCAGTCATGCCCATTTCCTGTTTCCAGGGTCTGGCATGCACAAAGCTGATGATAAACATTTGTTAACCATGAATGGTGAGTGATCGAGTGACAATGGCCAGCCTTTCCTGCCTGTGATTCTCAACCCCAGAGGCTCACAAGTGTCCCATTCAAAGCTTAAAAAAAAACGTGAGCCCCATACCCAGACTTTCTGATTTAGTTACTCTGGAATGACCCAGACACCAGAGTTAAAGCTGCTGCTGTGAAGCAAATGCACAGCCAGGGCTCACGGGCACCGTCGATGCAAGTGTCACCCAACAATAGTGGTAGTCAGAGGCTGAGAACTCTGAGTCCTCAAAAGGGTCACCTAAGGACTCCCAGGCAGGCCACTCACTGATGGCACTGGAGCTCAGAAGGACAGAGTCTGGGGCTGGTTGTGACCAGATATGAGGCCTGGGCTCAGCAGGTAGGTGCTAGGTGGGTCCCAGGAGCTGGTCTTGGGTATGCAGGGCAGACAGCAGGGGCCAGAAGGGAATAATCTGCAGCCAGAGTATACCTGCAGGAGTACTGGGCCCGTCTTGTTCCCCTCTGAGTCAGCGTGGCTTGGATCCAGGTCCCTGGGACACAGGGACAGGAAGGGGCGTTGGTTTCATTTCTGGATATTAATCAAAGGTGGGCAAAGAAACAACTTTGAGTTCATACAAAAAAGGGAGAGATCCAGAGAGGGCATATAGAAAGCCCTAGAGGAGAGAAGAGCAGGAGGAGTTGGGCTCGAAGCACTCCAGAGCTCTCCGGTCCTCCTGCATTAGCTGCTAATTTTTATTTTAATATGATGCCATTCCATGATTAATAATATAACTCATCTGCTAAGCACAGTTTAATGAATCAACCTAATATTTTTTTTACAAAGAAGATGCATGAAGAATATGAATTAGTGACTCAAATGACTTATTCTCCGTAAAACAATACAGTGGTACTACATCCAATTAGAAATTAAAATCAGCAAACTGATTACAGACAATCATGAAAACTTCCAATTTTGTTAAATACATGGCAGAGAGGTTTGGGACAAATATAGGACCTAACTTAGAGTGGTCCCTTCCGGGAAGCCATGGGGCCAGACAGGACCCACAGTGTCCAGCGCGAGGCTGAAAGGCCACAAGTGCTGCCTCCAGAACCAGCCATGGGGACAGCAAAGGGACCTCCCTCTCCAGTCTGGATACCCTGTGATAAGCCTCTCCATTCAAATCCTTACATGCACTATTCATGAAGTTACAAATAGAACTTCCTTTCCGGGAAGAGGTTTTATATCCCAAGCAGTTTAAGTCAATCACAAAGTTAAATGAAAATATAATAAAACCCAACATCTCAAGAGGCATAATCATTTGTTTTTATGGCTCTAGATTGTGGGTCTTGTGGGCTCTGGGCTCTAAGCACTGGACCCCGGGGCCATCCTCACCCCATGCAGCTTTTAAAGTTTTTAGATCAAATGCTTAAGGACAAAGTTCTTAAGGAGACAAAGGACCTGATCCCAGGGGCTCCTTCCAGTTGCCTAGCAACAGCTGGCTGCAGAGAGACCATCCCATCCTCCAAGGGGCAGTGGGGAGCTACGTGCATGCATCCCAGCCTGGAGTCAAGAATAACCCTTCTTCAACCCAGACTCCCACTGCCCCGCAGTTCGGAAGGCACTTCTGGGCTTTGAAAATGCTCCTCTTAATCTCCGCTGCAGGGTCTCGTGCCCTTACCAGGCAGAGGCTGCACTGTAATTATCTTTTTATCCTCCGTAGTGCTTAAGGTGACATCCTGCACTTGCTAAAGGCATGTAGAGGCAACGGAGCCTCTTGCTGCCCTCAGAGCTGAGGGCAGGTGTTTGCTGCAGAGTCCGAATCTGCCTCTGCCAAGCATGTGTCTTGACTGCCCAGCTCCAGGCTCAGCTCACACATGGCCAGGACTCCCCACACTGGAGAAGTGCGGCCTGGGCCGGCCACCATGGAGACTGCACAGGAAAGCATAGAAGAGGCATTGCCATCTTCCTCGCTGATTGAAATTCAAAGCAGCCCCTGGGGATTTATTTTCTAAAGGGCTTCTAATTTCCCTAAGTGTTTTGTCCTTTTTCTCTTGTGCGGGCATCCAAGGAATAGTTCCCTGCAGGAAATTTCTGACGTGCTTTCCTTCCCTGGAAAAATTGCCTAAGTGTAAAGATGGCTGGTGGCACAGCTGAAGGCAGACTAAATGTCTTCACTTCTGCTGTCACCAGAAGATCCAAGGCAAAGCCACCCTAGCTGTCCCTGGGCAAAGGCCCCGTGGGTGCCCTGTGCTCAGCACCTCACCCTTCCTACCCCTCTTGGAGATGGCAGTGGCTGTGAACTCCCTTGTCTATTGCAGGGGTCAAGGACAGTGTCTCACCACTGGGAGTCTCCTCGAAGATCCCCAGCTTCTGGCAGCAAGAGAAGGGTTTCTTATGCTCCCAGCAGGGGTAGAATTCTCGGAAGGGCACCCTGGTAAACACCAGCGAGTATTTGAGGGTCATAACAGCCAGTGCGTTTGGGAAGCTAACATGGGGCTCCTCATGGTACAGGTTACACAGAGGCCATGAGATTCCCCCAGTGGACTCACCAGGAGGCAGCTGTGTTCATCCGAGTTGTACAGGTTTAGCTTAAGTAGTTGCCGGAGTTAGTCTCTCTCTCGTATCAGTACCCACACAGGTGTACACAATGCTGGTGAGTACCCGGGCAACCTTCTGACCCCAGGTTCTCTAACTCTGAGCAGGTGGTCATGTCGTCCCATCCCCTTGAAGCATCTTCCTTTATGTGGCTTGCTACCGTCTTGGGAAGCCCCAGAACTTGTTCAGCTAACAAATCCAGGCATAGAAGATGGTGAGCCATGAGCTCGGCCAGGGTCAAAGGGATGATTACCCTGGCCTAGAGACGCAGGGCGCATACTCACACACAGCCTCCAGGGAGGCCCAGCCCTAGGCTGCCCATCTCCGGCAAGTGCCCACCGGTGGACAGAAGCTACAGGCCCAGCTAGGCAGCCAAGCAGTCCTGGTGCTGTGACCCTGGGACCCTGTTTCATATATACATACAGTATGGGAATCTGGCCTGGAAATGGTGCTCATGTATGTGGTGAAGTCAGAAAGGTCAGAACATGGATTTTGGAAAGAAGGTTTACAGAATTAGGAATCTTGGTCTAAGGGGAGCCTTGCTATCCAGCAGCGGAGCAGGTTTGTAAAAGACTGAGTGCGAGAGCTGTTTCAGACCCTAGAAGTAGAGCGAAGGAATCCGCAAGAGAAGGAGTTGGCATTAGGCTCAGAGCAGAGAGGCTGGTGACTTCTGGAGATTAGTTTCTCTTTGACAGATATGAGAGCTAGCAGGTGAGCATCCCCACCTCCCGGCCTGCAGCAAAGGCAGGAGGAACTGCCCTGTCCTCCCCCAGCTCTTGGGCTCCTCGGTTCCTGCTCCCGCAGCCCAGCCTGCCAAGGGCAGCACCCCTGCTCTAACTCCCCATCTCCCCTGCTCACTTCTTCCCTCCCTCTCTCCCCATTTTGCTCCTGCTGTAGAGATGAAGCTTTTTGCAGGCCCCATGAAGCAGCAATGGAGGAGCACACAGAGGAAGCCAGGGGATCTTGGGGGTGGGGGGCATTCTTGACCTGGTGCTGTCAGCTCACACAGCCCAGTGCTATCCCTTCTGCACATGGTCACCCATCTGATGGTTCCCTGAGGCCAGAGTGGCACCAGCTGCTGGACCTGTCATCTGTCCTTCACTGATGCACAGCCCTGCTGTATCAAGCCTCACCAACATTAATCTTTCATGTTTTTCTGGTCATAAGTACACTATAGGGGAACCTAACTTCCTTCATCCAGGCCTGAGGCCTTCAAGGATCAGACCAATGCCTGCTCCAGCCTTGCTCACACAATCTACACTCTGTGCTCCCTGCTTTTTCCAAGCTTAGAATCCACAAGAGCCCCTAAGAGTGCTGCCTTGCAGGCCCAGTGGGCTCAGACACACACGCAGGTAGAAGCCTGGCCTCTCCCAGCCTGAGTCATCCTGGCCACTCCCTCTCTCTGTTCTGCTATATGCTCTGTTTCTTCCTCCTCTAAGCATCCCAGGCCATACCTGTGGCTACACCTGTCCCTACCACCTGCCCAGAGCAGACATCTGCAAACGCTGCCCAGCAGTACAGACAGCTGAGGGTTGGTGCAGAGCGCACCTAGCTCAAGGGTCCCACGGTTTTCCCTGTTCTGGGTCTCACATGGATCCTGGCTGCCCTTCCAGGGCTGTGGGTGGGGCAGCAGCATTCAGAGCATCTCACACCTGAACCTCAGCCAACAAAAGACCCCCTGCTCCACCCTGGGTTTCTAGCCATCCTTGAACCAAAGGACACTGTCTGCTTCTGCCCAGATCAGACTGCACTTGCTCTGCACCTCCAGGGTGGACAAGTTCTCCTGGCCAAGCTTCCCATCTGTGTAGGAAGGTGACCCTCAGAGGCCTGGGCAGTGACATTGGCCAACCACATGCCATGGACCCTGAAGGACAGCTGCAGCTGGCCTTAGAGGACACATCAGGGGTCTTGGGAGTGGCTCCTGCCCCGGTGGTGTCCAGAGACCCCCCTCTCCTTGCCGCATGAGGGCTGAGCTGGAGTCTCCAACACAGAACTGCTTACCTTTGTGCTTTCCTCCTCCCGTTCCACATCCTGCAAAATGACAGAAGCGGTTATTTTTACAGTACATTTGTACAGCAGAATAAAGCAAATGCAGCAAGAAACACATGTTCTTGAGCCAAAAATGAGTTCTCGGGCCTTCTGGAAAGCACCAGAGTCCACACTGAGCCCTTGTGGTGCAGTGAGTGGCCAGCCCTATGCAGCCTTGTGTGAGGACCCAGCCTCTGTGTTCACCAGGTTAGGTTCATACGCAGCTCTGTCCAGCAGGGAATTGTGGTCCTGTATCACTGAGTGAGGAGGCCACTGTCTGTCCCCTCAGAGTGGGGTTGGAGTGGATGTCTACACCTGCTTTTGATGCTGGCATTTTAGAGCACAAGCTGCAGATTCTTGCCTTACAGCCCAGCCTGACAGCAAGTTTTTGTGAAGCTCAGCTTTTTCTGTTGTTTTTTTTTCCACTCCCTCTCTCCCAAAATCCTAGGAACAATTACACTTTCCAGCTCTCAGCTGAAGTAAGATTTTCTTGATGATAACTGGTGGTTATGGTGGTGCATCCTGTCCTACTAATGAGTGTGTGATGTGGATAATTAACCAGGTCACAGGATCATTAGCTGGAAAGGATTCAGAGGGAAGCCATATGCCTGGGCGGGATGGCATGCACAGGAAGGTGTCTGCCACCTCACTGGTGATGCTGGGCTTGGCGCAGGGGGCTCTGCTGTGGACAGGTGATTGCTGTCCTCCATGGCTGCAAATGTCTGGTGAACACAAAGCCACATCTGGGCTCAGGTTCAGTGAGGAGTCAGGAAGAATCTGCCATTTGGGTCAGGAGGGGACTGCAGAGGGAGGGGTCCCTAGTGTTCGTGTACAGCTGGGTATGTGTCATATGAACATGATTCTTTCCTACCCAGCTGCCACTGCTGTGTCATGGGGACTCTTGCTGGTGGGGGCCAGGCTGTCCCCACTAGAAGCAGTCATGGTACTTCTTCTCCCAGGGCTGATTTGGTCTTCTGCATAGGATGCTGGGTGCCTTGGGGTCAGTTGTCACACAGGGACACCTTCCAAGAAAGATCAACTTCCGTATTAAGCCTTTTGTGTTTTTTTTTTTTTTTTTCAGGATCTCACTACACAGCTGGGACGCACAGTGATCCTCCTGTTTTCAGCCTCCCCAGCACTGGGAGGTGTGCCCGGGGAGGGGCTGACCCAGCTTGTTGTTGTGGGGGATCAAACCCAGGTCCCTGTGCTTGCCTAAGCAGGCACTTAGTCTGCTGAGCTATCTCATCGACCCTTCTCCACCTTAAGTCTTGAACCAGAATGAGATATTGTTTTTTGGTCTTTCATTTTTACATTGCTGTGGCTCAAAACCCAGGGCCTCACATGCACCAAGACAGCACTGCACCCCAGAGCCACCCTGGGCCCTGCGTACAGGTTGTTGAAGTCAGATGGGGTGGCAGAAAGTGGGCACAGTGCCAAGGACACAGCTGCAGGGTCCTGGTGAGACAGCTCTGCTGTGCCTGAGAGAACCACATGCCACACTCAGGTCTTCCCCAAGTTGCATGGCCTGTCCTCGGGAATGGGAAACCTGTAGCCCAGGGGTCCTCAGTGTACAGCTTTCTCATACTTCAGCTCCTCCTCCCCTGCTTCGACCCTCATCCCCACTCCCTGAGCAGCCAGCTCTGCTCCCAGGAGAGGTGTCATCTGTCACCTGCACTCTGAGCACTTCAGCGCCTCTGATTCCTAAGGGATGACAACACTCACCCAATTCAGGACTTGGAAATTTGAGCTGAGTGCAGGGAACACCACAACCCCCACTCCCACCCTACCCTGCCTCTGGAGATGCAGACACTGAGGATAGCGAACAGGTTGCTGTCAGCTCTGATCGGGTCTGCAGGGACATCAGACCTTGGCCATTTCCAGGCCAGGACATCAGACCCTGAGCCCTGATAACACAGTCCGGCTACCCAAGCAACCGCTGCCTGAATATGCACTCCACATTTAAGGTCTTGCTGCTGACAGAGAACCCGTATCCCCAAGATACCCAGGAGTTTGTTGATTGTCTCCCAGATAAAATATGGGTGAGCTAGAGTGAAGTGGGGTCAGGGTCTTTCCCACAGGACCTTGCCCTGATTCCCACCGTCAGCCATGGCCTGCTTTGGTGTCTCTCCAGCTCCAGGCTCCAAGGACAGATAGCCCATGCTTCATGCTCCTCAAAAGATATCAGAACCTCTCAGGAGCAGGAGCAGGACTTGCAGGCCAGCCCACAGAGGTGCACAGCAGCCAGCACATTGGCACTACAGGACGGTGCCCCCTGCAGCAGGAGGAGCCTGGGTGGAAGACAGGACCCCAAGTGCTGCTGTCCAGGCTTCTCACAAAGACCCTTAGCATTGCACCCAACCATGCGTAGGGCTCAGTGTGACCACTAGCTTTCTTCCTGGAAAAAGCACCCAACAGCCCCAGCTTGCCAACTGTCTTTAAGAACAATACCCACTGACTCTGACCAGAGAAACACACCCCTGCCTCTGCCACACACACCAGGCAGCTGATGAGATTATGGTCGTTTCAGCTCCACAGAGTCCACCATCCCTCTGGGCAGAGTGATGGGAAGTGGCAGGTGCCTGCTGCCAGCCCTGTCTGCCTGGCCCCAAGGCCTGGGCTTTCAACCTCTCTGCTGAGGTGTGGCTGGCCCAACAGGACCCAGCTGTTCATGCTGGCCCCGGGGGATCCAGAGAGGCTTGGACAGAGCCATCAGCATCCCTAGCTGGGCAGGGACAGGGAGCACACAGGTTCCATGCTCAGCTAGCATCTTTATTCCCTGGGCTCAGCCTGAGTAACAACTGGACTTCTGCTCATGACTGAAGCAGAGAAGGTGGCCATGTGTGCTGTCCCTTCCACACCAGCTGGGCACCAGGAGCCCTTCCCTGCCTTCTTCAAGGCCTTTGTTTCAGGCCCAGGGAGTCCAGGTACAATCCCGCCAGGCTATTTAGGAGAAATTTACCTCATTGCCTTAGATGCAAACTCCTGCATTCCCTCCCCATGCATAATCCCTAGCCTAGCTTCACAGGTCAAGCAGCAGCAGGGAGCGCCCATCTCCCAGTCTCTTCCAGCTGTGCTCTCAACTCAAGGAGCCACAAGACTCCGAAAGAGGAGACCCCATGGCACTGCCAGCCAGCAGCCCCAAGTGTGAGCCAGGCTTGACAGCCAGGGGCAGCACAGGGGTGGGCACAGCCCACACTACTCAAGCCAGTGGGCTTCAATGGGGAGTCTGCGGCAACCCCCGACTGACACCCTGGCACTACATGCAAGGCAGACACGTTTTCCTTCTCTCTCCCTAGATTCTTTCCAAGCAGACATCCTGGAATCAGGCAAGACAGCAGATGTGGGGTCAGCCGGCTGGACCTGCATCCCAGGGCTCTTGGACCCAGCCTGCAAGCCACACCCCTGCATCCCTGGGTGGACAAGGAGTCTTCAGCGTGTCATGGGATGGGAATATTCTGGCATTCAATTGCATCCGTGTTTCCTGTTCTCAACTGATGCCAACATTTTCCTGGACTTCTTAAGATTCTGAGTCTTTTCCTTTTTATTTCTGATAGAAATCTGTGTTTTCATCAGCACCTCCTCTATCAGCTCTACGCCAAACGACAGCATCTTCTTACCCTAAGTCAACAAGCAGCAACTTTCACAAGAAAGACTTTTGATTCTTGGATCTCATCAGTTGAATAACGATTTGAGGAAGACAGGGAAAAAGCAAAGTTAATTACGTAGTTTTAGAACTGTGTGTTGGCATTTTTCATCCTTGGGGTTACAACCAATGTGGGAAGCTGAGCCTCTGAGAGCTGAGATGTGAACCTGGTCTCTGATGGGCCACCAGCGCTAACACCAGGCACAGCAGCCTGGGGCCTGCCCCGCCCCTTGCTCTGGAGGCTTTCAGCTCAGGCCCACTGAGGAGCAGCTCCTATCTGGAAAACTCTAACTCTGTATTTTCTCTTATCTCATCACGATCTCCGCCATGTAGCAGCTCCTTCTGAAAGTTGGCTGGAGGCCTGACAGCTCTCTGGGTGCCTGAGTGACAGTTTCTTGAAGCACACGAATCAGCCCTGTGACCTCTCCTCACTGAGAGTTCTGTAATCTCTTTGAAGAGATAAGTGTTGTTGAGAAGGTTACCAATTTCCAGGGGCTTTGGCAATTTCTGCCCTGCCCTGTTGCTGCCTGATACGTGACAGCTCTTCAATGGCTTTCTTGAAGACCTTTATTTCTGCACTACGACACAGCAAAACAATGATGATTGGTCACGTTCCAGATAACAACTGCGCTTCCATGTGTAACCAATGCAGAGACCCTGGCAACATATGCTGGCATCTTCCGCGTCACCTGGGCACCACCTGGGCATCACTTGGGAGACCTTCCTGGAGCTGCCACCTGCCAGGAGCAGGTGACAGCCAGCTGCCTACCCTTGGTGCCTATACTCTAAAGACAGAGATTCTTCGCAATGCCATGAGGCCCACACGGGTCACAGAAACACTAACCCGGATGGGGGAAATCCTGTCAAGAAAAATAAATTGCTAGCTTGGGGTCTGGAGGCCTTGGGAGTGCATGGGAGAAATCATAACTTCAAGTTTAAGTCTCTGACATCGTGTAATTTTTTAGTTTTTCTTTCAGACTGTCCTCTTTCTTCAGTGGACACCCTTCTCCTGGCCACAACCCCCCAGATTTTTTATTCTCTCTCCAATGGCAGGTACTCCCATGGGAGGTGCCAAAGCAGAGTGGTGCAGGGCCACCACAGCAGGGAGAGAGAAGCAGGACCCTGAGCACCGACAGAAATAAACTGCGAGGGCTCAAGTGCTAAATCAGGCACAGCAGACTCAGAACCGAAGCTCAGACTCAGGAGTGTTTTTAGGAAATGCAACCTACTTGAATGTCTCTGTCTCTCCATATATCCACATTCAACACAGACCCCAGAAGGCCTGGGGGACAACTTGGCACTGCAGGGTTCTCAAGAGCTGGCACTGGAGCAGTCGCCCTCACTTTTGGTGGTGCAGAGTCAGCAGGACCCTGGGGCCCTGTAAATTGCTGTGCTCCACAGGATCCTGCCTGCTAGATCAAAGTTTCAGTCACGAAACACTCTGTGGGCAAATGTGTAACATTCCAGGGATTCTGGCCACACAGCAGGCTCCAAAGTTTATCCGAATGATGAAGCTGAGCGAGCCAGACCAGAGGAGAGAAGCAGCCAGCTCCCAGGTGGCAGTGGGACTAGGAAGCCCCTTCAAGCCTCCACTCTTCTCCGGAGGCACAGTCTCCTGCTGACTCCTTCTGGGTTGAGTCTCCAAGGCCAGTTCTGCCCTGTTTGGCCACAAGACTGATCTGTCCCATGAAAGATGAGCTGCCTGCTAAAGTAAGGTAGTGTCTTCCTCCCGTTTAATACTTTCCTGCTGGAGGGGAGACGACGCAGGGCCTTCCCTAGGGTACCAGACCAGGGCCTGATGCCCGTGCACAGAGGACGCCAGACTGCTGCCTGCACAAGTGGAAATGGGCGTCCCACAGGTAGGAGTGGGGACCTCAGAGTCACCCAACAAAGAGCTGAGGACAGCGGGCTGCACTGACCTGCTCCCGGGTGCCCTCTTCTGGCCGCAACGCTCTCAGGGCCATAGAGGGTCCCCAAGAGAAAGAAGGACCAGGTTTCCCACACAACACATTCTGGCCCTGGCTCCGGACAGTGACAGACACTGCAATGGGGAAGTCTGCCCCGGGGAGCAGCAGACCCCACTTTCTGGATCCCTGGCCTGACCTCCCGGGGACAACCAAGGCTCAGGACTGGGGCCCCCAGGGGCTGCTCCTAGTGTTGAAAAGGGGGCGCGTGGATGTGTAACTTTGACCTTGCTGGTTGCCTAAGAAACTCCACAGGCTAAAGCTCCTAGGCCCTCCGCCCGCCCGTAATGTTAGAAATGCCATTGTCCTGATCAATGCCCCCAGCCTCCGCCACACTCTGAGCCTGTGTCCCAACGCAGCCCCTTTCCTCCCGCACCGCCCACGAGAGACGCGGGCCAGGGTCTTGAGCTTTACCTGCTGTCTCCTGGATTGTGGGATGGCAGGTTGGAATGCCAGACCTACGGGTGGGTCCCTCAGAACCCCAGCCCAAAGGAACCTAGCGAGGCCTTTAGGACCGAGGGGAACCCTTGCTTCCCGGAGTCACTATGAATTCCTCCCCGCCCCGCCTCATCCCTCCTAGTTCCTGACGAGACCCCCCGCGTGGCCGGTGAAGTTGGCGGCCGCCTCCTCTCCAGTATCCCCTACCCTCCCTCTCCTTTTTCCTTGTCTCTCCTCCCGCCGCCAGCCTCAGCCGGAGCTGCGCCCCGGCCTCCGCGCCCGGATCGCCCCCTCCCGGTCCCCTACAGGGGCGAAGAGAACACGACCCCGCCCGCCCCGGCTCCTGGGCTCCTGGGCGCGCGGGGCGATCGGGACGCGGGGCGGGGCGCGCGGGGGAGCAAGAGGAGGGACTGGGGGAGGGAAGGAGGAGGAGGGGCAGGAAGGGACAGGAAAGGGGGTGAAGAGAGGGACGAAGAGGGAACGGAGCGCTGGGAGCTAGAGGAGGCGGGCGCCGCGCCGCGCCCCGCACCGCCCGCACGCGCGCCCGCCGGGGAGACGCGGGGCCGCCTGGGCGCGGGTCACCTTGTCCCAGAGGTGAGTCCCTTACCGGGGGGTTGTCGGGGGCGGCAAGCACAAGGGACACGGGGATTTCCCGGCTCCGACTCGGGAGCGCGCAGCCCCGGGGACGCGGAATCCGGTGGGTCCGGTGGTCGCTACGGTGGGGTAGAGCGCGCGGATGCGGAGCTTGTGCGAAGGTACAGAGGGCTCGGCTGCCCTCGGTCCCAGAGTCCAGAAGCGCAATGGGCCGGGGTCGCCCAGTGCGCCGCGGGGATCAGGTCCCCGCGTGACCCCGCGAGACCCCTAGGCTGGAGAGCAGCAGCCGCGGGGCTGGGGACCCAAGCCACGGCGACGGAGAGGGAGGGGACCTGGTTTGCAAGCAAAAGGGTGAAGAGGCGAAGCGAGAGCGCGCGTGGCTGGGAATCCTGGCGGCGCCGGGTCGCAGGCCAGGACTCGGAACCCCGCAGCCGCTGTCGCGAGCTGTGCTCTTCGCTAGGCGACAGCCCGCAGCCCAGGAGCCGGGATAGGAGCGAGCTGAGGCGCAAGACCTCCAGTCCACCCTCGTTTCTCTCCTGTGGCGCCCTCCGAGGGTCATGGAGGAGTTGGAGTCCCCTCTCCAAGAGAAAAGGCTCTGGGTTGCGCGCCTCCGCATACTCCATCGGATGGGAGCTTTGAGGAGCCTATGAAGGGTCGAAGAAGGGATCTACCGGTCGCCCTCATTCCTGGGGTCCCAGTGGATGTAGAAGCCCGGCTCTGGGCACTCACACTCCAGGATGCATATCCTATAGCCACAGATGTGCCGCCCTCCCTGGTTTCGCGGCGGGACTATGCGCTCGCGCCTACCCAGCCAGGCCGGTGTCAGCATAGCAGATGGTAGAAGGGGTTTGGCTAGTTTGGAGACGTGGGTTGGGGGAGCTGGCTTCTTTTCTGGGTGAATCAGGCCGTGGGGCACGCGCATCTATGTCTTCAGGGATCCCTCCTGCAGGCTGGCATGTTTAGCTCCAGCCCACCAGGAAGGGGGCTGTGGCGCAGACCTGCACCCCAGGGGTGATGGCCTCAAAACAAACCTAGGGAGCCAACTTTTCCTGCTGGTGAGCCGCGGCTGGGCAGCCTCGTTAGTGCCGGTCAGGATCCCAAAAGAGTCCCTGCCAAGCCTCAGGTCTGCGGGTTCTGGAGAAGACAGGGCATCTCCTGACCAGCGGCAAGCAGTGAGCTCCCGCGGTGCTCTGTCTTTGGAGATGGACCACAGGTGCCAGGCCTGTGGGATGTGAGACTTGGCCCCCGCTGGGAGCAGGGGGGCTGGGCTGATGAGGTGCCGCTCCCCCTGCCCCAAAGTGGAGCCTTCCTGACATTCATTGAAGGAAAAAGGGGTAAAGCTATTTTTAAACTTTTTATGATGGAAAATTTCAGTGCACAAAGGTAGAGAGAAGGGTGCACTGCACCCTGGCCGGCACCCAGCCACCGCGCAGGAGGGAGGAGGCCATGTTTGATGAGCAATGCCAGACCTCCTTCCAAAAAACGTCTGGGCCAGAGGGACGGCTGTCATGGCCCGGTTCGGTCCTGCCACATTCCGTTCACAGTCACAGCACCACTGTGTACCTACCCCACAGGCATGCACAATTAGAGTCTATCCGTACCCAAGAAAATTAATTAATTTAAACCCCAGATTCCCTTGATTCCTCACTGGCTTCACCTGTACACCCACCCACCCTCCTGTCTGTCCTGAGGACCACAGTTCATTTCACTTCCCACGACCATCAAATGCCTGATGTTTGCTGCTGCTGTTGTTTTGCCATTAGTCTCTTTGGGAAGGACCCCAGTGCCTAGACATGCTATTCCCTGGAAAGAAACGTTGCTAATCATCCTTTGAGAGTGTAGGTAATGTGAAAAGTGAAGGCACCCTCCTTCTGTTTGGGGACAGACAAGGGCACCTGCTGGTAGAAGGCAGAGTCCAGAGCCTGGGCTAGCTGCAGCTCTGACCCCTTGGTGGGGTGGGCTTGGGAGCTTGTGAGGTACCAGCTGAGCCTACTAAGCCCGAGAACTTTTCCTCTTGGTGCAACTTTAACACTCAATTCACAGATCACAAGCAATTAATGCCTTCCACATTTAGCGTTGATGTAGAAGAGCTACCCTGCAATCCACTCATGGTTCTTGTCAGTTTTGCTTCTCGAGCTGTTACTATAAAGAGAGGAGAGAGTTTTCTGAGCATTGCCATTCTGAGGCCCAGGCTCAGCACTGCAGCCTCGTTTATTAATGAAGCCTCGGCTCGTCACACAGGACATGCCGATGGGCTCTCTGCTTGCTAGGGCTTGACATCCAGTGCGACTTGTGCTCACTGGAGAGGCACATGGTTCACAGGCAAGGCCACTAGAGGCCAAGGGAGGGGACGTTCTCTCCCGCAGGGCCCCTCGCACCCTGCACACCTCTGTGGCTGACCTTCGACAGAAGTTGTTCCTCCCGATAGTCAATGGCAGCTGATGTTTGAACAGCTTTGTGGGATGCAGCTTAAATGCACCCCCTGTCAATCTGTCCAGTGAAGGACTTCTTACAAGTAGGTGGTTACATCCCCACAATCACACCTTGGTCTCCGTGTCCAGCATGGCCCTGTGCCCCTCGCTGTGCCACTCCAGGGCCCTGTGCCCACTGGAAAAATGCAGATCCCTGGGGACAACAGGATGCTTGCACACCGTAGTTAGAATGAACATGGAGTTGTGTGCACAGTGTTCTTTGAAGGGAGTACAGGCAGCAAGCTTGAAGGACTGAGTGTTCATTTGTGGACATCAGCAAACCAGGGGACAGAGCAAAGCCATGCATGGCTGCCTGCTGCTGCCACACAGGATGGCTCCACAGGAATGCCTGGGTCTGAGAGGCTCTCAGGCCATGCTGTTGACCTAGCATCCCTACACTGGGAGCATTGTGCCAAAATGTCAAAACAAGCAAAGGTATCCACATTGAAACCCAGCATGGGGCTTTCTACACAGGTCACCAGGACTGGAGTGAAGGTCGTAATAGCAGCCAACATGTAATCCTTCATCATTCGCTGTGCAAGAACCTTGAGCACCCCAAACTGTCCCTGCGGGTTGGCGCAGGTGTATGTCAAAGAGAATCTGCAGGACTCAGGACAGCCTAGTCTGCAGCCCATGCTGGCCACTGCAGAGTGGAGTCAGGCCATGTGCTGGGCAGCGTCAGGGATCTCGTACTTCTGCCCCAGTGCCCCAGGGAACTTTCTGTGGCACCTGTCAGGTAAGAAGACTCTGTGTCCAGTCTTTGGCCTCTGTTGTTAGTAGCTGGATTAATCTTAGACAAATTTGAATTTTTCTTTCTGAGATCTGTTTCTCTCTAACCATGTTGTCTGGACACTTTAAAGACAAGGTGCTTTCAGCTATCACTATCAGCTAAAGGAAAGAGACTCTGGATTGGAAGACAGATTTGTGCCTTTACTGGAGGTCTCTGTGGGTCAGATTTGTGTCACATGGCTTTCTGAGGTGCTAGGGGGAGCCCAGGCCCAGCCTTACATGCCATCCCCATCCCACAGCTCTGCTTGTTCACACTGGAGGGGTTGTGCATGCCCCTATATGGCAGGTGTGGAAGTGTGGTGAGCAGTCCTGACAGCCGGGACCCGCAGGAACACTGCGAGAGCCACAGCTCTGAGTTGCATTGCATGCCCAATGCCACTCCATTTAAACTAATGTTACATCATAAACGTTACATGATGTGGCCCAAGGTCAAATATCTTAAGGTCCATTTTAACAAACTGCCACCACTGTGTGTGATCCTTGGTGGCCTCAGCTACATTATGCTGCTTGAATGGCCTAAATCACTTACATCACCGAGTGAGAAATAATCTCTTAAATTACCACTAATGAAGTAAAACTGAAACCCAATGCTAAAGGACCACCGCTAATGAGCATTAGGACCAGAAATAAGTCTTAGAACCAAAAATACCCTAACCAGGAAAACTGTACACAGTAGAAAATGATAAAATAAAAGCTATTTCAGAAAGTACAAGCCAGGAAGCAACTTTGGGCATTTTCCTGCATAAAAAGGATCCATTTAGGAGCTCAGTAAACATTCCTGCAGAGAGGGGGACCTTCTGATATGGAAGTGTATACCAGTAGCCAGCACGAGAACCTATTGCTGTGTTTGGTTCCAAAGTGATCCTCAGTCTGGCCATCCCAGCCTAGGAGAAGTGACCACTACAGCAAGCACTGGCAGGTCCAGGTGTGTGAAGTCCTTGGGACGACCGCTGACCTGAGCGGTCAGTATCAGTGTGTTCCCCGCCAACAGGAGCCACAGTGTCTTTCGGAGCATCATAGTCTGCTCCGAACAGTGAGTAGAAAGAAGAGGGTTTGCCGACTCCTGAGGTGCAGTTGCTGTTGTTCCTTTTCTCACCGTAGACCTTGAGTTGTGACTGCCAGGGGCCTTTCAGGAAACGCACACCTCGCACTCCCAGCTTCCTCCAGAAGCCAACTGCTAGCCTGTTTGGGAGCGTGAGAGTCAGCAGCATAGCCAGGGATCAGCTCAGGGGCTGAGTCGTCTGCCAAGTGCCATGGCCTCGCCCCTCTTCTTCCTGCCTAGCATTACCTGCACTCAGGCACTGGACTCCAGGGTGTGGCCCTCTCCCCCTGCTGGCCTTTCTGCTCCCTCAGCTGCAGCATTGCTGTCTCCCCTGTCTTCTTCTGACACCTGTCCCTGTAGGTTCTTGACAGACAGTCACAAGCAGATCCAGACAGGGTGGCCAAGGGCTTTCTTGGGGCCCTAATCCAATGGCTGAGCTGTGGCCTGCAAGTCTCACCTGCTCCTCTTCCTCCTGCCCTCCAGCTGAATGGGCTTGCATCCTAATGAGCCCAGAAGTCAGAGTACACCCCAAGCTCCAGAACCCCAGACATCTTCACTCAACAGCACAGCATGCCAGAGCTGAGCTGTGTCCTGTCTTGGTGGAGCTGGCATAGCTTCTGTGCCTGCCTGGCCCCTCTAGAGCCTTAGTCACAGACCCATGGCTACACCAGGCTCTTCCAGCCAGCTGAGTTGGGAATCCTGGGGTCTACCTCCAAAAGTTTATTCCTGTATGTCCCTTCCAGTCCCTGAGAACAACGACCGCAACCCAGAAACCTCACCCCTCCCACTCCTGCACTTAGCTGGGACCTCCTGCCCTGGGGTCTTCTGCACAGTTTCTCATCTCCTGTCCAGCCAGCTCAGGAGCTGTGGGCGAGATCCCTGCCTGCCACCCTGTACTTCTTGCCTGTGGGCAGGGATTGTCCAGGAACAGATTTGTGCCTACAGCAGTCCTCAGTCCCATTGTTTTCCAGTGACACAGGACATTGGAGGAGGACATCAAACTGTGGAAAATGTCCCTGTCCAGCCTCATCTCTGCTTCCTTCCATTCCCAGAATAATGGATTTCTCAGGCCCATAGCATGCATGTGCACACACACAAAAAAAAACTGCACAAACCTGTGCATGCAGAGTCTTACACTTGGGCTCTCGCACACGCTCCAGAGTTGGTTGGCTGTGTCTCTGTTGACTTCAAGATCGCACTGTTCTCTCACAAAAATAATTTACAAGATTGAGGCCCTGTAATCAGCTGTCAGTGTTACACCACCTTGGAGCTCGGCAGCATTTTTCAAAAGTTCAGGAAAGAATACTCCAGCTGCAGTGTTCAACATTTCTCCAAATGAAGAATTGCCCTACCAGATAATACAAAGTGGCAACATTGCATTCATTAACCTGGTGTCCCTGACAGTGGCTACTATGAAAAAAGAGGAAGACCAAGAAAAAACAGAAACAAGCGGGCATCGTTAAAGAGGTCAAATGACACAGCTGCTAAGCAAGATAGTAGAGAGGTGCTGAGAAAGTTGAATAAGACTCTTGCCTAGCCCAGCAACCCCCTCAGGGAAGGACTCCAAAGAACTGGAAGGTGTTTGCCTTCCCTGGTGCATAGCAGCATTGGTCATGATAGAAAATGGGTGAAATCCATCACTAGATGACCATGTAAAGAATTGTGATCATCACACACACAGAATTTAACACTGTTCAGCCTTAAGCAGGCAGCCAGTCCTGGTGGATGCTCCAACATGGATAAGACACAGAGATATTTTGGTGGATGAAGTAGCCAATCAGCAAGACACAGGTGCCTGCACATGGTTCCACTGACATGGGGGACATAGAGTGGCCAGAATCATGAAGAAGAAAATAGAGCGGTGGTGGCCAGGAACAGGTGGCAGGGAATAAGAAGCCACGGTTCAAGATGTCCCTGGGCCACTGCCCCCTGTAGGAGCCCCCCCTGAGGGAAGCCCCTCCACCCCACAGCAGATGAACTCCCAGTCATGGCCTCCTCCTGTCCTCAATGCCCAAGTCTGCTGGGTGAGACACGGACCACAAAGTGCCCGTGAGGGCTGCACAGAGCTCAACCCAGGTACGGATGAGGAGTGGTGGGACCCTGCCAACGACTCAAAGAGGAAAGGGTAAAGCAGGAGGCAGAAAGGTGGGCTGGGCAGACGGTGCAGTAAAGATGAAAGAACAGAGTGGCGGGGGTACTTAGTGTGGAACTTGGGGGGGGGCCTCCAGCCTGCACAATGGTGTTCATGTGGGTTTAATACACAGTCCTGGCCACCTGGTGCTGCACGGGGTGGCCCTGAACAGCATTGACCTCGTGATTGGGAACTGGACAGAGCCGCTTACATGGCACCCTCAGTGCCATCTCAGGGCATCTAAAGTTGCTGGGACCCTGGGGGCTGCCCAGTGACCTCGAATTGGGTGCCCTAAGTGACAGCTCAGGGCTCCCTCTCAAGTGTTCTAGCAAGAGACAAGCATTGCATGCACTTTTCTGATTCCTCCTCGGAGTCTTCTATGGCTGAGGCTCCAGGATCCTGTGCCATCCAGACTCAAGCGAGGACAGAGAGGCCGCCTCTCCCTACCTTTCCTGGGTGCGTGGAGGCCACAACATGGGGCAGGAGTGGGCAGTGGAATGAGAATACTGTGCCCGCCTTCAGAAAGCAAGTTTGGACATAAAACCCCAGAAAGGAAATATCCAATTCCTCGATCCACACACAGAAGGCTTCAGGCCACAGATGCAAGAGGGGTGAGACCCCTTCTTACTGGAAAATTGCAGGGGTCCATTTTACTCGGAGACCTTTCTCTGCTCTCTGTGATTTCCCACTGCCTGCATGAACCTAACCCTGTGTTCAGGAAGTGTGCCCTGCAGTGCGAGAAGTGTGCCCTGGAGTACCGGAAGTGTGTCCCAGAGTGCAGAACTTGTGCCCCTGAGCGTAGCACTGGCCTGGGTCCTGAAGTCAGAGCCCCCTCCCACCTCCCAGTCCTAGGTCACTGCTGCAAGCGCTACGCACTGTGTATTGAGTTTAACAGAAGGACCTCTGTGCTGTGGAGGATCTTACACCCCAAAACTTACTCAGTTTCTTCACTAGTGTTTTTACTGAAATGGTGGAAGGGCCAGGGCTAGGCTGGAGCTTCGGCTCCTTGTGGATCAAAGCTGATTGGACCCAGGGCTCTTGCCTGCCCGCTCCCTTCCCACAGTTCCTTCCTTGGGCCTAGTGACATCTCCTTTAAAGGAGCCCTGGATGTCCCTGAGCATGGACAGGGCAGGCCAGACACAGTGCTACGAAGACCTCAGCAAGGTGAAGGCACAGCTAGCTGAGCTTCCAAGCTGGACACAGGGCTCCTTTCCCCACCAACCTGAGCATGGCAGGAAGTACTGACCACCTTCTGGCTCCCAGATGGCTGCTGAGGGAAGGGAGGCAACTCTGGCTCAGAGACCTCCATGGCCAGAGCGGGGTCATGTGGCTACTCTTGGTTATGAAGCAGAGCGGGAAAAGGATGAGGGATTAACTTTACTGGCTTCAGGTGAAGGTTGGGGAGGTGAAGGCTCCCAGTCGCCTCAGGTGAGAGGGGCACCCCACTTCACACACAATCTTGGTATCCCCTGTTCCTGGACAGTGGCCAGCCAAGGGTGGGGGATGGAGCTGATCCCCCAGTGGGGGCCAGGCCCAGGGTGGGGTGAGCTTGGGCTGCAGACTGAAGCACTGAGGATGAACCCCAGGGGTTCCTCCCTGAGACAGCTGGACCCGACCCATGTGTGTCCTCTGAATGTTCCATGCTAGAAGCCAATCCTGATGTGGTGGTGCTGGGCTGTGAGCATCAAGGGTAGGCTGGGGAGCAGGGGCCTCAGGTGGATGCCACCTGCAGGGCCCAGCATGGGTCTCCAGGATGCTTCGCAGAGACTGGTCAGCGAGAGGCCACCTGGACCCTACCGGCCCCCATGCTGCCCCTTGTTGTCTCACCTCCAGTCAGAGCCCAGCAGGTGTGGCCAGTGGCACCAGCCCATGCTGTGGCCCCTGAACCATGGACTAAGTGAACTTCCTTCCTGCAACAGAAAACACAGAAGGCCCTTAGACAGCAGGGGGCTGGGGAGTTGGACCATTGACATGAAAGAGGTAGGGATCTCCAGCAGCTTCCCGAGCACCTGGAGGTGGGGTCCCCAGGCCCAGCCTGTAGGCTACCCCCCTACAAGGAGGGCCCCACCCTGGAGGCTACTCTGTGGTTTGCACTAAGCACCTCTGGGCTTCCAGCAGTGCCAGGTGCGACAGCTCTCTCAGTTCAGCCCAGTGAGGGGGAGCCTGTGGCTCCTGTGGGCAAGGGTCATGGGTGCAGTGCAGTGATCATGACTGTAGCACAGCTTCAGGTAGACAGTCCCAGGGGCAGACAGGCATGGCTCGTGGTGTGTGTGGTGTGGCTTTACTTGCCATGGCTAATTTATAAAAATATGGATTTTGGGTCAAGAAATGTAATATGCTTAAGATTTGTCTTACGTAATGGTACTGTGGGACCCAGTATCCAGCACCCCTTGTATCTGACCCCAGAGCCAGAGGTCACTGCTGGAGCCTCTTCTGCTGCCGTTCAGGCTTGCTGGAGGTGGGTATTACAAAGAGGCACGAAGAGCCCAGGACTGTGACCTGCAGGTTTAGCTGCCAGACCTGTTCCTTACCAGTCTTTTGTCACTGACATGGAGCCAGGCAGCTGCATCTCACGTGTACCCTGTGAGTGTCACCCCTCCTTTGACCTCGATATCTGTGCTGACTCTCATCGCCTCTCCCTCATGGGCAGGCTTGCCAGCCCTGAACTCTCTTGCAGACCTCACAAGCTGAGGAGCCAGGGCTGCTTCTTCTATCCTCAGCACTGTACCCCTGGGTGGCCAGGTGAGGTGCAGGTGTTGTAGTCAGTATTTGGTGTGCTGAGCTTTGACCTGGATGTATAGACAGGGAGCCGGCGCGGCACCGTGGCTCTGAGCATCCAGAGTTCTGGTTGAGAGCAACAATGCAGAGAGGCTCATGTGGCCAAGTGGCAAGAAGACGTGGTCATACATGGTGGTGGGCATGGCATCTCTCAGAGGTGACCCCAGAGCTACAGCCCTGTGGACCGGGAGGTGCCACCTTGATGGATGCAGAGGCTTCCATCATGGATCCAGGCCTCTGCAGGGCCCCAGTGGGAGCCAGCAGGCCTGACAAGGAGCAGGTAGCACCTGCAAGGAGTGAGATGCCACCTGCTGGACCCGTACTTGGAGAACCACCAAGGGGGGAGCATTCAGTGAGCCATGTATCCAGGTTCCAACCACCTCAGCTGGAGGGGACCTCACTCTGAGCTCTCTGCAAGCCTTGAGGGCTGGACATCAGAGGCACAGGAGCTAGTGACCTTTCAGAAGTATGGTGTCTGTAGGAGGGCAAGGAAGGAGGCAAGAGGGAATGGAGAACCACCTTGCAGGCAGTGGTAACCTCAGCCCAGGTGGGACAGGCTGGGCTCAAGCAGGTGCTGGAGATGGTCTCAGGTGGCCAAAGTGGCCCAGGCTCAGGATGAGGAATGAGAAGAAAGGAAGGGCAAGAGTGTGGGATGTGTGCTGGGACATGAGATTCAGGGACACATCCTGAACTCCATGTGGTCACTCTCTGTGCTGTCTGGGGCCTGGGGCCTGGGGCTGCCGGACCTCTTCAGAGCAACCAGGCTGGGTCATGCAGGGAGCCTACTGTGTGGAAGAGGCACATGGATGGCATGTCACTGTGTTTGCTTTTGTGGCTTTCACTGATCAGGTGAATGACCCCGTCCTGTGTCAAGAACATCCCAACCTCTGCTGGTCCTGGTGACAATAGCCATGCTTGTTATGCTTCTCGTTGTGCAGATTTAAGCTCAGGCACTGCTATAGCTTTTATCTTTTTTTGTTTGTTTGTTTGTTTGTTTGTTTGTATTTTAGTACAAAGTCTACAGAGTCAATAGGGTTTCACTGTGTAGATCGGACTCATAGTGATCTGCCTGTGTTCAGCCTCCCAAGAGCTGAGATTATAGGTGTGCGCCACCACGCCCAATATCAATCGCCATCTCAGTGCGCCCCGGGGGTGGGGCCAGCACAGCACACCGGGGATCAAATCCCAGCTGCTGCATCAGCCTAAGCAGGCACTTTAATGTGCTAAGCTATTTGGCTGGCCCTGTAGCTTGTACCTAGATGACCCCCAAAATCACAGTCAAGGGCAAATGCCTGGATGGACAGAAAGGAAGGAAAGAAGCTACTTTGCTACTTCACTGTTTTGCTGCCTTCTGCCTGCCCCGTCTGCCTGCCCATAGACTGTTCCTCCCCTGTGATGCCCCTCTGCCCCTCAGGGTGCCCCCACCACCCTGCCCCCAAGCCAGCCAGCTATGAGCCAAAACTTCTACAGACTGTGAACTAAATAAACCTTTTCTCTTTTAACTTTGAATGTTGGGTATTTTGTCTCGGCAACAAGAAAAGTAACCAAAGATATGCACAGTATACAGCGTCCAGACTCAAAGGGTCACATTTGCCCCTGTACTGTGACCTGGACCTTCACACCCCTAACCCTCAAGGCAGGGGCTCTGGGTGAGTTTCCCAATACCTCACTTTGTAGCCCAGATTGGTCTCGAATTTGTAATGACCCTCCTGCCTCCGCCTCCCAAGTGCTGGGATTACAGGCGTGCTCCACCATGCCTGGCTTCTAGATACCTCTTGATATAGCTCTGAGTCTGCTTGGACCAGGGCCCCTGTCCATCCCTGGTTGGCTGAAGTCCAGTGCAAGAGCATGTGGAGATGACCCATCCTAAGCCCCAGTCCTCTGGGAGAAAGACAGTCACTTTGGTGCCACCCCTGCCCTACCTGTATCCCAGGACAGACTGGTTAGTGGGCTGAGTCCATCTCCTTTAATCTTCAGCCATCCAGCTCTGTGTTGGGTGAAGGCCAGGAGGCCAGGAAAGTCACCTGGGAATTGATTGACACAGTCACGGCACCTCTGCACACTGCCTTCCTCAAGGTCACCAGCATGACCATCCTCTTAGATGACTGCTGCACCTGGAATAAATACTCCCTTCACACCGAGCCAGGGGTCTCTTTGCAGAGTCAGGATCAGACTCTGGCACCCAGACTGGACTTTCCCAGTGCATACGAAAAGAGGGAGGTGACCCTGACGCTGTTGAGGGCCAACAGATCACTCTGAGCATGTGGCGGCAGCCTGGTAGATGGACGTGGTTCCTGCTTCCTATCCAGAAGCTGCAGGGAATGGCTGTCCCTGAGCAGCAAGGGAGGGGCCCTGCCACCTTTCCACGTGGGTCTCAGTGTGCTCGTCTATTTCTGCTGGGAAGCCGGCTGGATGCTGCCAACAGCGCTTTTAGTCTGTGAGTCGGGCAATGAGTGGTGCTAGCCCAGTGAAAGGACATTTTCCATCCTGGAATGTGGCTATCTCCCCACCTATTAAGCTCTGCTGTCATTTCTCCCAATGGCGTCAGGCAGTTTTCAGCTTACAGATGTTTTGGTTCCTTGATTAAATGTATTGCTAACTATTCTTTGTGATATGAAAGGGGATTTTCTGTGGTAGAATAAGGGAGGATTTTGGCATTGGCCAGCCTGGCTGTGACTATTCCTTAGCAGGCTTTGGTTTCTCTAAGCCTCAGTTTTCTTGACTAAGAGAGTCACCCACGGAAATATTCCAGTGTTCCAAAGTTGCGGTGTTACAATATATACTTGTCACATAGTTACTGTGTTATAGTGTTTTAGTGTATTGTACTATTCCAGTGATACAATGTTTCTGTTTCAGCTTTATTCCTTCCTCTATTATATTTGCAGTGAAATGATTGTTTTTGACACATAAGACCTCTCATCTTGACATGAAGTCAAAATGGGCCCAGCAGAGTTTGGGGGATACTGTTTGCCATTATACTATAGATATTTAAAAATCTTCTCATGCTTATTTTTATCAGTGACACAACTTCATCCATTTCTTATTCTCAGGTTTTACCTACTGCTAATCCCCAACACATATACTACCAGCAAGGCTTCTTGTTTGCTTTTCTTCAGCATGGATCCAGCCTTAGTAAACTTATTAAATTCTATTACATTTTCAAAGCATCAGCAGTATGATTCACTTCGCTTGGTATCTGGCTCTCGCTTGTATTTCCATAACCGCATGGAATCTTACCCTTCTATTCTTAGGCATTTAGTGCCTTGTGGCACTGATTCCAGGCTGTATAAATCAAATGAGTTTATTCCTCTCTTTTAATTTGTGATTTTTTTAAAATGATGAATGAGGTCTTTCAAGTCCAGGACAGGATAGGGCTGGCCCAGAGGGGAAGCGGCAACCCGCTGCCTTCTTGTGACCCCCACCTGCACCAATCCACAGAGTGATAAGACCAATGGTCTCACAAAAGTGACATCTCCTCAGGGACAGTAAGGGCCTGCATTTTCAGGCAACACTGGGACCGCTGCTGTTACAAAGTACTTGGAGCTGGTGAAGAACCTCAGCAGAGCCAAACAGCAGAGTTTATCTCGTCCTAACTCCCCAGAGCCTTGCAGGCTGGGCAGGTCCAATCCCCTTTCCTGGGAGCCCAGCCTCAGAGCAGGAGCAGTTGATAGATTGTAGACTATGTCTCCGGGCTTCCACCCAGTGGGGTGGTGGCCCTGTTGCTCTGCTTAGCAATTGAGGGATGAACCTGCAAACAAAAAGTCTCTTTGCCTGAGGGAAGCTGAGAAGCAGAGAGAGGAAAGGCCCAGTCCCCAAGTCCCTGTCTTGGGTAAGCCCCAGGGACTCCAGCCCCTTCCCCAGAAGGGGATGAGGTGTGTGTGTGTGTGTGGCGGACACCATCTACATGACCTCAACCGTGAACACCCATCACTACCCAGAGTCTCTGCCACCCCTTATATTGACTGAGGCTGTTTGGGGTAAGAAGACTTAACCAGTGACCACTCTCATAGCAGACTTTTCACAAGCCACTACAGAAGGGAACAGTAGACAGGAACTTCGTGCCCTTTGGCCACCATCTTTCTGTTTTCTACTCTTTGCTCCAGGCCTCCTGACAGTCTTCCTGCCCTTCCTTGTCTGGCCTGTTCCCTTTAGGTGATGTCCCCCAGAGCTGCCTGTGTGGCACTCAGCAGGCTAGCTGCTATCCTGAGTGTATCTGCACCCCCTTTTGCCTGCTGATGGGCACACAGGCTGGGTTGTACCTGGGCTGATGTGTGCACTGAGCCTGGGCCCCCCCAGACTTGGGACTTCTACCTCCAATCGCAGTTCTTTTCCTAGTTTCCCAAGGAAGCTGCCTTCTGTTCCTAGCATGACCATGGTCAGTGGGCCTTAATCCTCCCAAGCCCCACAGGTCTGAGGAGAGGTGCGACTGGCTCCTGACACTGTCATAGTGGTGACAGGAGCGAGGCGTTCTCTCTTCTGTCTCCTCGCGCCCCACCGCAGGCATCTCAGGAAATCTGTTCGTGTTGACTGCCACCCACTTCCATGGGCCTCAGGGGCTGCAGGCTGAGTCTGCACTGGCAGGAGAGAGGCTACTACAAGTGTGAGGAGTGCCTGTGTGTGCCGGCCCATCTGGCACTCGTGGATTGGCAGTGACATGTCACTGCAGAGAAGCTGGCCTGGGCCACGCTGGCTCCTGGGAGAAGGACCATTGTCAGTCATTCAGGACTGACAAAGGGGTGACCACTAGCGTTCTACAGACACAGGAAGTCCAGGCAGGCATCTGAAATGAATGCAGGCAGAGCCGGTCCCGGGTTGCCAGCCATGGGTGCAGAGCTGGGGCAGGCCCTGTAAGTCCTGTCAGTAGAGGGACTGTGGGAGCAGAGGTGTGAGCTAGTGTGAAGCCATGACCACTCCCGCAGTCCGCAGCCTCTGGGCTCCGGGAGGTCAAATGACCAAAAGGTGGAAAGGGAGCTCTGAGACAGCAGCCCTCTGCTGGCAGGGGCCAGAGCAGCGCCTAGGATCCCTACACAGAGCCCAGAGTCACTGCTCCATGGTGGTGTTCAGTTTGCTCACTGTGTCTCACAAATGGCCACTGCACGATGCCAAATGGGATGCTTCAGTCTGTGAAAGTGAGAAAACACAATTGCAAGATGCTTCTGCTAGAAAGCGGTGGAAAGAAAAGGAAGACCTCACGTGCTGGGAAAGAAAAGGCAGAGCACCTGGATTTGTCTTCCTGCAGACCAAGGGTTTCATCCTCCTCCCCTTGGGGACTTGGGGCTCAGAGATCCTGTGCTCCTGTAGGCTGAGGACAGTGTCCGTGGGTGCTCTGCAGCTGGGAGCCAGTTCCCAAGCAGGCAGCAAGGGCGGGCCTGGGGCAAGATCAGCTCATAGTGCCCCCAGAGGAGAGGTTTCCCAGGTGAGGGCCTGTGTTCAAGGTCACCACCCAGCAGGATGGTGGACACTCAGGTGTGACCCCAAACACCAGAGCCAAGAGGTCACTGGCTCTACCCGTGGTGTGCAGAAACACGGAAGGAAAAACAGATCTCCAAAACCAACAAGCACAAAACCAATGGGAGCCTTTAGGAAGAAAACTCACCCATCTGCCCACCCTGGTATACAGTGTTTCTGCACTTTGGCCAGTATACTTACGTATGTCGCTACGCTTATACATAGAGTGTGTTAAAACCCCAGAGCAGCCATTCCATTGAGACATAAAAGCCTAGCTTTGGGGGTCTGTGAGTCTTCAGGGGAATGCTGGCCAGGCTCACACTCAGGGAAGGGACAGTGACTCTGAGGCATGTGCCTGGGCTCACCTGCAGCTAAGCCCCTGTCCAGCCCCTGACCAAAGCTTTGCTGGCCTCCACCTCAGCTCCTCTTCCAGAAGGGTGGTGGTGACAGCACTTACTCTTCCAGGGGCTCAGTGGGCATGGCTCTGTGCCACCCACCCAGCAGGTGGGAGCCTCATGCTAAAGATCCTGGTGTCCCATCCAGGGAACCCCATGGACTAGAGCAAACCAGGCTGGTGCCCAGATGCAAAATCCTGGGTTCTCATTTCCACAGGGCTGCTTCCAGCTGGCACCTTGGCTTCTGCCTGGGGCTCTGCCCACACCCAGCCTAGCTGACAGGCCAGGGAGTGACAGTCCCCTGGGAAACCTGGGCCATGGATGGGCAGAGCTGGTGGACCAGGCTGCATCGCCGTGTGCCTTGTGCATCACCGCAGGCCTGCAGGATGGAGCCCTCCTGTATTCTGTCAGCCACGGACCCAAACATCCAGGAAACAAAAGATGGAACCCTCCTCCCAGCACCCATGTCAGAGCACTTGCCTCACATCACTGGAAGCCAGCAGAGCTAGGCTGCGTGAACACTGCTTTCCTTCAAGAACAGGGGTGTCCAGACGGGGTGTCTCCAAGGGTCCTATAAGCAGCACCCCCTGGAGTCCCCAGGAGGCCGCAGTGCCCAGGCTGGCACCCCACCCCCACCCCTCGGGCCACAGGCAGGTACAGGAATCCAAGCCTGTTGCTCTGCACCACTGCTGAGTCCAGGGCAGCCTGAATTCCGACCCACAGCAGTCATGGAGCAGGGATCTCTGTGTCCACTGGGTGGCCATGTCCCTAGGGAAATGTCTTTGGCAAGCATGGCTGCGGTGACTGAGTCAGGGCATGCTGGCCTGGTCAGAACAAGTTGCACCAACTCAAAGTCGAGCCCAGGGAGGACCCCTCAGAGCCTTCGTGGCAAGGCATTCCTGCAGACCATCAGGGGAAGAAGGTGACTGCAAAGCAATTGCCTCTCGGGCCTAGCAGCTCTTCTGGGGACTTCAGAATAGAGTCCTTCTATAAATATTCTATCTAAATCTCTCTCAGGAATGTGCTGGTTCACTCCCCAGATCAAACATAAACCACCATACCACTCGACATTTGGCCTCCAGCTGAGCGGTGTGTGACCCATGGGTTCCTCTCCACCACAGGGCTAAAGTGCAAGGGTCCCCAGGATAAGGTAGGAGTGCCACAGCATAAGTGTTGGCAGATAGGTGCCCTGATGCTTCTGAAAGACGTCTGTCCACAGCAATCTGTGTTTTTATTTACTCTACCTTAAACTATGACAGTAGATGATCTTTAACAGAAATGAACTTTAACAAAATCATATGCAATGGGCATCAAGTTGCCACAGCAGGATCCTTGCATGATCAGAAGCAGGGCCAGGTTTTGGAGCCTCATCTCTACAGGCAGGCAAGCACCCAGTGCCTCCCCCAGCCACCATGTACAGGGGATAAAGCTGGGAAGTTCCTTCATCTGGTGTCTGGATGCAAAGGCTCTGTGGACTGCCTGCTTAAACAGGAGCCATGCTGTCCAGCCCAGGAGACAGGCTAAGGGTTAATCATGAGGGAGGTGGGTGCCCCACCATGCCATGCACTGCAATGCCCATGCAGGCTGTGAGCTCTGCTGAGAGGCCCAGCAACAGTGTGACTCAGCGTCCAGGCAGTAAAAATAGCCCAGGGCCTGAGAATCTCTCCGCCTCTGCTCCTGGCATCGGGAGGGAGTGCTCGGGGCAGCAGCTTCAACCTGCTCCTGGCCCACGCTCCCGGGATCCCTCCCCACACTGGCTTCCCACAGCTCTGTCTGCACCAGCAGCCTCCGTGCAGCTCCTGGACTGCCTCCCACCCAGACAGTGGGGCCCATGCAGCAGGGAGCTGTGCATTCGACAGCCACTGGCAGGCCCAGCCTGGAGAAGATCCCATCTCTGCAGACCTCCCTCCTCTGTGAGGGACTCCGCCCATGTGTGCTGAGGTTTTTGATGATGGCTCTGGCAGCAAGGTCCGCAAGGCACAAGGTGACCTCCTGGTGCCCAGAAACTGCAGGGACTGGGACCTGCAGGCCTCTTGTGGGGCAAGGTGAGCCATGTGGCAGCAGAAAGCTTGGGCCAAGCCAGCACCACAGCCTGCTCCTCCTTCATGAGGTGGCAGCAGTGTCATTGTAAGGGACAGCTTTGGCCAGAGACCCAGAGTCTCCTCTGGGCCCCTCAAAAGCCACCAAGTCCTTCAGAGCCCTGAGAAGTGGTTCTAGGAAGTAGACTTGGAAGGACATAGCCAGCCCTGGATTCACCCAGAGTCACCACTGTGGGTGACCAGGCGCAGCATGCTGGGCTCAGGACAGAAACAGCTCTTTGGGACCACCCAGGAGCCAGAGGCTACTGCACTTCCCCTGCCAGTGCCCATGGGTCATCAGTGCTGCTGAGGCCTCAACTTCCTCCTTATCCCGCAGTTCCGAGAGAGGGACAGGGACAAAAGGGACTCACAGTCAGTTTGCTGGTGAGAGCAGGGGTCTCAGAAAGAGGCTGCACGTGGCTTGCTGGGGCTCACATGACTAAAGCTGCTCCAGGCTGTCTCTGCGCCTACTGCTGCTGGTACTGAGGTTGACTCTGCTGCCACTCGCAGATGGGAGTTGGTGGAGCAGCTCGGAGTGGCCCCAGCACCCAGAGAGGGGTGCCCACCTCCCCTGCAGGGCGGCCAAGGGCACCAAGACCCTCTGTGCTAGAGACCAGAAAGCAGGACAAGTACACTGGGAGACGTGTGAGATAGAATATTGCTCTGACTTTTAAAAGGAAGTGATTTTGCCATCTGCCATCCCATGGAGGGGCCCGGAGAACTGAGTGAACTAAGCCAGATGTAGAAATAGAGATTGCACTACCCCAGCTGCATGAAGCGGGAGCGCATTTGGTACTCAGCTCCCCAAGATGAAAAAGCAACGAGGGTGCAGTGTATTTCAGGTATGGGATAAATGCATAGCGGGCAGTGCCATGGCCAAAGGGAGGAGGAGGATGGGTGGTGACCCAAGATGGCAGACACTAGTCTGGTCCACCATAGCGACTCGCCCTGTGGCACCGTGTCATGCACCCTCAGTAGACGCAAGGGCGATGGTTTTTATAAAGAGATCGAGCAACAGCATGGAGGCTTCCCTGACATGCTCTGGTAGAAGCGGCCAGTGGGGACTGGCTGTGGGATCTGCTTCCCTGGCTGGGACTCAGGATGGGCTCAGAATCCCAGGATACCTGGCTGTCACTCAAGGAGCCCCAGAGGACCCCCGGGCAGGGCTCGCTGCTGCCCCAACTGGCACCCCATGTTCCTGTGGGAAAAAGCCCAGTGGACACAGGGGTCCAGGGCAGCTGCAGCAGGCAGAACTGTGGAAATGTGGGAACCTCCGTGGCACAGAGCAGGAGCTACAAAGCAAAACCAGTAACAAGGAGAGTAACTGTGGAAACCAGGGGAAAAGACCAGGCTAACAGGTGAAAAGGGCAAGAGATTAACAGCCAAGGTGTGCATGGGGTAGGTGGAAAATTAATATTGAAGGGGATAATATTTAAATGTCAGACCACTTAAAAGCCCCTGGGAAGATAAAGGTGGGTGAAATAAAAAAGATTTAAAATAAATATTGAAATGAACAAACAGAAGCCTAGAGCCAGCAAAATTAAAAGGAAAGCCTGGAAGTTAAAGATTGTACGTTAAGGCAAAAATAGAATTCAAATGAGCATGCAAAGTTAAAAGAAGACTAGAAATTGGAAATGAAATAAATATAGTCCTTAAAAAGATTTTTAAAATGATGAAATTTCACCAGCACCCACTCCACTTCCCCAAAGCTCAGACCAGAACAGTCACCAGGAGGGAGGCAGTGGGGGCCAGGGAGAAGCCAGCGCTGGGACCAGGCAGAGCATGGAGCTGATCCAGGAGATGGAGCACTTGCTTCAGATACCCTCATGGGGATTCCAAGAGCAGCGTGGGGTAAAGCCATACCCGAAGTCTGTGCGGAGGTCACAGCCAGAACACAGATCTTTCTGGAGTGAGCATTATATGGTATCCTGTGTGACGTCCCTCAGTCCCTGTGCAGTTGCCTGGCACCCAGGGTTGAGGGACACAGGATAGGGGACAGGTTTCCTTTAGGATCTTATAAAGAGGCTTTCAGCACACACATGTATGTTGGCGTGCACATGTGTGTGTGTGTGTGTGTGTGTGTGTGTGTGTGTGTGTGTGTTTTGGTTATTTCTTTTTATAATCCTGGAGCTCCAATTTCCCTTGAATTGTTGATATCTTTTTTCACCTTCAGTTTTTTAGAAGGTATTTTATTTATACCATTAGATGCTACTCTTAAAATTTTCATGTGAATTTCTTAGAATGCAAATTCTAGAGTTGGCACTGTCTTTGCCCTTATCCTTAATAAGAGTCTTATAATCCTGTCTTACCCCATTGATCATATTTCTATGCCTTGCTTTTAGCCCCTAGAATCAACCCTTTGCTCTCATCGTTGTTGCTGTTTTCCATTATCAATGCTTTTAGAAGGTTGACCATGTTCTATTCTTGCCTCCCATCCTATGTTCTATATTTACTTTCTGTGATCATTTTCCTTGCATCAGGAGGGCATTCTTTAGTAGCTCTTTCATAAAGTTCTGGTAGTGATTCATTCTCTCAGGCTTTGGACAAAAATCTTTTGTTCTCAGAGCCAGGGAGATGGCTCAGCAGACTAAGGGCCTGCTTTGGTAAGCACAGGGACCAGGGTTCAATCCCCAGTCCTGCACGCCACGCCAGCCCCGCCCCTGGGGTATGCTGAGCTGGCAACCAATTCCGGGCATGGTGATGCATGCCTGTAATCCCAGCACTGGGGAGGCTGAAAACAGGAGGATCACACTGAGTCTGAGCTGTGTAGTGAGGCCCTATACCAAATATGTGAATGAAAAAGAAATCTGTTTTCTTTTGTGTGTGATAGTTTAACTAGGTATAAAATTCCAGGTTGAAAGTATTTCCCAGCAACTTTAAAAGTATTTTTTATTTTACTGTGGTTTATCTTGTTGTTAAAAAAAAAAAAATCAGGGCTGGGGAGATAGCATGGCAGCATAAGCACCTGCCTGGCAAGCACAAGGTCCCGAGTTTGATCCTTGCTACCACATGCTGTGCCAGCCCCCAGCACCCCAGGTGCACCATGCTGGGCCCAGAACCAGGCATGGTGGCTTAAGGTCTGTAATTCCAGCACTAAGGAACCTGACAGGAGTATCACTATGAGTCTGAACTGCATAATGAGACCCTGTATAAAAATAATTTAAAACATAACCTACTCTTAGTCTTTTTCTTGTGGGAAATTGAATTTTTCCCTCTGGTTTGGATTACAGTTTTGTCTTTGTGTGGTCTCTGTAGGACACAGAGGTGTAGGGTATCTTCCCCTCACCAACTGCCTTGTGCTTCTCAGTCTACAGATTCTCAGCTCTTGTCAAGGTCTGACACACTTCTAAATCCTCCAGACACTATCTCTCCCCTCACTAGCGTCCTCTCCTTTCTCTGAATTCCCAGTCCTCCTGCTGGTGTTTCTGTCAGTTGTCTGAGTGACATTTCCCTCTTCCAGCCACACAGCTTCACGTCCTGTCTCGTGCCGAGTCCACCCTGGTGTCTTCAGTTCTGGGTCTGGCCCTCCTCAGACATTCTGGCTGCTTATTAGTTCATCACCGTGTTTTACTTTTCATGTTAGTTCTTATTTGAGGAAATTCCAATTTGCCTTGATTTTTGATACTGTATTTTTACCCACTTGGACTCAGCTCCTTCTTCCACACTGAACGTTGTCACAGACTCCTTTTATCCCTTATCTGAGTGCGTGGGAGCTCCTCCATCTGTCAAGTCAGGCTCAGAGTGGGCTGCTTCTTGGCACTTTTCAATTTTGGATTGTGACCCTCCTCTGTGGAACTTAGACTGAAAATCTTTGTTGAGGATTTCCTGATGCGAGGTATGCCTGACAGGTACCCAGAAATCTCTCACTCAGGCACTTTTAAACAGTTCCTTGACGCCAGGATTTTTTTGACTGTGCAGATCCAAACCTTCTGGACCCCAGACCCACATGACATGCCAGGCCAAGCCAACCACCTGTTTTCCCTCCTGTTCCATAGGCACAGGGATTCCAGCTGATACCCCTGAAGGTGATTCTGAGGTATGATACTGGTGTCAGATCTACATTCTTTTTAGGGCCTCTTCGCCTCCCGCCCACTAAAACCCAAGCTTGTTCCCAAGGCCACCCAAACCCCAAGGCTCCATCATCCTCTCCTGGCCTTTGAGACCCTGCTTCTCACTCTCCTCCCCATTGTCTTTAGGGTCCTCATCTCAAAGGTTCTCAAGTCTTTAGAGAACCCTCTGCTGTGATACAGGCAGGCAGGCGCTTGACTTCAGAAGAGCTACCAATCATGCCACTTTGCAGTTGTCAAAGTGGACCTTCCTAAGAATATGAAGAGGTGGCCATGCCAGGTTTCAGAAGACAGATGTGGGCAAGGGATTCAGGCCTTGGTGGGGTGCGTGCTGCTTGCCTGGCCTCTGAGCTCCCACCAGTGCTGGCACCCAGGCCCATGTCCCTCAGGCCTCCCCCGTATGACGGAGACTCACTTCCTGGGAGCAAACCTGGCACCCCAGGTTCAGGAGGGACCGGCAAGCCTTACCCACTGCAGCCAGAGAATAAACTCCTGGAGGCTGGGAGCATCCTCAACAGGAGCATCCTCAACAAGGCATTCCAGGGCTGATTCTGGTTTGGGGACCCCACTGGGATGCACAGAGCTCAGCCTTTGGGTCTCTGGGAATCCCCGCCTGGGATTCAGAGGAGCTGATGGGCTAGAAAGGGGGAGCTGAGGCTACTCTTCGGGTGCACTCACAGTTTAGGGGATGGTGTGCATCTTTCAGGACCACTGTGTCACAGCAGGTCTGATTTTGCACTTCTCACTCCCTGGGGCTTAGCTGACCCTGCAGGAAGTTTTCACTCAAGAGAAAGCCCCAGTGCACTGGAAGCTCAGTTGCACGGAGGCTGCAGATGGTAGGCACCCTGGCGCTGCAGCCCTATGCCTGAGTTCTTATTCATAGCCCAGCGCTATCAGGGGTGACTCATGCCACCTCCATGCCAGAGCCGTCTCAGCTCTTCTCCACTCTAAAGCAGGCCCATAGAAACCTAAGACCCCACCCTCATGCCCCACGGCAGGCTCCCTTTGGCTGGGTCACACACACCCTGGGGAATAGCCGAGAGTGTTGCTCCTTCCCAGCAAAGCCCTAACCTTCCCCCTGCCTGGGAAGCCATTGCAGGCGCTGAGGATTGCTGCAAAATGAATTTGTGGATCGAGCAGAGGAGGGTGGAATGGAAAGTGACTCATGTCTCCTCAGTCAGACTCTGACGAACTAATTTCAGCTGCTGATTTTTTTGTTTCTCGGGCTGAGCAGAGCTTTTCCCATGGTCTGAGAAGGCAGCGGAGTGGTTCTTAGGCTCTGTGACTAGAAGCTGATCAGCCTGGAGGCTGTGCATGCGTGTGGGGATCTTTGTGGCAGAGGACTGGTGGGGGGGGGGGCAGTACCTGTGGGGGATGTGAGCGTTTGATCTTTATGCTTTGGGTTCATTCTGGATCTGAGGCTCAGTAAAACCCATGGCGCAGGTAAAGCTCACCACGCCCCTCTGCTCTGTGGCTGCCCAGTAGAACTCTGCTCTGTGACACATACTTGCATCGTGTGTGTGTGTGTGTGTGTGTGTGTGTGTGTGTGTGTGTACAGGGCATGGAACCAGGTTTCGCACATCCTGAACATACTCTGTCCTGTGACACACAGGGGGGACAGCCATGGCTATAACATGGGGAGTGAGAACACGTGGCCTCTGCAGCCGCCTTTACCTTCCTGTGGGATAGAGCGCAGCAGGTCTGCCCCACGAGAGCGCCTGCTGACCCCAGCCAGCACATACCCTTTAACCCTTGGTCCTTTGCATTCCTTGGGAACTCTGGGTCCCGCTCAGGGTGTTCCTCGCTTCCCCTGTCCCTGTCCCTCTCCCTCCCTTACACAGTGTATATGTGCACACCCCCACCACCGCCACAACAAACAAGGGATGTATTACCAATCGCTGTTGTAAGACAGCCCTGATACTAGTCAGAATTCGGAAATATGCACGTATAACCCAGTTAGTGCCAGCCCAGGTGACCCGATGTTTAGCAAAGCAGACTACATTCCTGTCTCTTGCATTCTCTGCATCTCTCCAATTCTAAGATGCGCAGTCTTATATTTAAAAAACAATTTCCAAATTCTTAAATAAGAACACACTTCATAATCATCAGTCACTTCCGATGCTTGATGAAATATGATAAGGTTTTCCCTGAGCGTATTTTTATATATGTGGATAAATCTAGGTTATGATGAATCATGTGAAGCGGTAATTATAGTGTACCATGGGCTTAAATATGCTTCTAACATCTATGTTTATATTCCTATTAGCATAAAATTGTGTACATTATTATTTAAAATACATTTTAATTTGCAGGGGTCTTTTGTTTTGGTTTGGTTTGCTTTGGATTTTTGGTGGTACCAGGGATCAAACTCAGCACCTTGCACTTGCCAGGCAAGCACTTATTCCACTGAGCTATCTCCCCAGCCCTACAGTGCTTATATTTAATTTTTGTATTGCTGGATTCAACCCAGGGCCTCACACGTGCTAGCCAAGGCCTCTACTAGTGAGTAACCACTCCACATCCTCCTATAAATTAAAACAGGGACAGGAATCAACTGGTAGATTGCAGTCAGAATTAATGTGTCTTAAAGTTCATGTATTTTCCAAAAAGGAGTATAAATTGCTTTATAGCGACCCTAAAGTATGTGGAGATCATGTCCCAAGCGTGTCTGTCACCCCTGTTTTAAGAAAGTCATCTTTTCACTGACGTAGACGCAGTTCCATGATGTTAAATTTGCCCCTACTGTGTGCACCGCCGGCTCCCACTGCTCTCTTTCCAGACTGAGACTAGAACCCTTCAACACTGGCTCCTGCCTCCACCACCAGTCACTCTCCATCTCTGTCTCGGCCCCTCTGAGTGTCTCAGGAAGCTAGACCTGCTGTGTTTGTCCTTCCCCTGAGCACATGTTTGTGGAGCTCCTGCTCCAGCAGCACTGGGAGGTTGCCTGCCTGCCTGCCTGCCTGCCTGCCTGCCTGCCTGCCTGCCTGCCTTCCTTCCTTCCTTCCTTCCTTCCTTCCTTCCTTCCTTCCTTCCTTCCTTCCTTCCTTTCTTCCCTCTTTCTCAGGCTGCCCTGGCCAGCAAAGCTCTCAGCACACACTTGCTTGTCCTCCCCTTCTCTGCAGTACCCTCCAGTGTCCCCACTCCTGGGGCCTCCCTCTCTCCTTCAACCCCCCCACACCCCGCTGTTTTCCACTCAGCTGTCCTGGTCACTTCCAGCCAGGCACCCTAGGTTCCCATCTCTGTACACTGGATGATTGCTAAAAATGTGTTTCCTCATGCTTATTCTGTCTAAAACAGTAAAGACAGATTTTAAAAATTAAATAGTACACAGAAGTCATCGTGAAAACCTGCACCTCTCCCCTAGATGTCTGGCACACAGCTCGTGCCCTAGGCCTGCTGCCTGAGGCATCTCCTGCTTGCTTCCCTCTTGGACAAGGGCCACTGTCCCTAGCCCATGTCTCCTGGCCCTGACCTCAGAGCCCCCACCCCATCCCAGGATGCCCTGCTCTGAAGCTCAGGGGCTGCTGGCTGAAGGTCTGGATTCTGTTCTCACCCAGGAGAACCCCCTTGCCTCCTAGAGGCTCGGCCACTCTGCACTGTCCTAGCTTGGTCGCTGTTGTCCCTCCCTGTGCACCCTCACATCCCTTCTTCCAGTCTGCTCCCATGCATCTGGGAGTGCTGACCCCAGAGGGAGCGGGGCCCCTGTGCAGCCAGCCCAGCCAGGCTCCTGGCTCCAGGCTGCAGGCCCCAGAGCTCCTTGACTCAGCATCCTCCACACAGTGGGTGGCTGGTGTAACGGGTACTGTGAAAGTGCAGCAAGATGACCTTGAAAAATGCAGGCATGGGTCTCGGTCTTTGGCAAAGCCCGCTGCTTCTTGGCCAAAACACGACAAGGAGGAGGAGGATGCTGTTGTCAAGGCCGGTAACCTTAAGCATCTGTGCCTATTCAGTTATTATGAATGTGTGACCACGATGCTGGGAATGTCTAGGAACACTGTAACTGTGCCGCTGCTGTGGTGACCAACACTGTCACTTCTGTCCCAGTTTGCAGCATTGAATCAGAGGAAGGAAGAGGTTCGCCACTGCTTTAAGTAATCTTCTGCATTGGATTTGGACCCACGGAGCCCTTGCACACTTTGCTGGCTGTTTCCCAAGCATTTTTGCACAACCTTCTTCCTCTGTGCCATCTTTCTTTTTATTTATTTATTTATTTATTTAGTACAGGGTTTCGCTACGAAGTTCAGACTCAGTGATCCTCCTGTCTCAGACATGTGGTCCTGGGGGTTGAACCCAGATCCTTGTACTTGCCAGGCAGGCACTTAGACTGCTGAGCCATCTCCCCATCTCCTCTCTGTGCCTTCTTCAAGGCGGTGCCTTTGGCCACCCTAAGGAAGGGAGAAAGGCTCGCTCTGTGCCTGCAGCTGGGGCTTCCTTGAAGCCCGCCTGTCTGCTGTCACTGGAGCCTTGGTCCTCTAGGGTGCCAGGCAAGGGTTTCTTTCCATCCATTTCTCTTCTTGGTTTACTCTGCTGTCATTTGCTGGAGCATCTGTGCACTACATGTTCAGGTGGGCAGCGTAGGAAATCAGTGCTCCAATTCCTAGAAACATGTACCACCATCATCACCTGGCTTCCCTGCTTGCTTCTGTCCATTGGAACAACTTGGCTCAGTGGAAGACCCAAAGGGCTCCTTCTGCCCTCTGTGGCACTGCCTTTGCCTGCTCTGTGCCAAGTGAGCCACAGCGCCATTTGTCTGGTCTCCACCAGGGCTCTGGCCAGCAGATGCCGCCCATCCTCTTGCCCCATCAACAAAGGCTCTTTGAAACTCTCGTGTTCATTAAAAATTTTGCTCCATTTTTCTCTTGCTTTAGGCAGTCCCCTCACTGACATTTTAATGAGGTCCTGGAGAGGGCGGGAAGGTGACATACACTCCGTCCTTCCCTTGCACCGGAAAGACAGCCTGGCCTTGTTGTTTCTGGGTCATTCTTGCTTTTGAGTTCCTGGCTTCTGCTGTCACTCAGTGCCACTTGTTCTCTCTCTTCGCCTTTACTGTTTGGAATTTGAATGCTGATTCATTGCACCTGTCTCAGTTACTTTTTTTTTTTTTTTTTTTTTTTTCATTGCTGAGACAAAATATCCAGCACCCAAAATTAAGGAAGGAAAAGTTTATTTAGCTCACAGTTTGTGGAGGTGGCAGTCCATACCCAACTGGCTCCAAGGCCTAGCGGCACATGGCAGAGGGCAGCAGTTCATGGTGGTGGAAGACAGCATAAAAGGAGCGGAGGAGCCCCAGCTGCAGGCACAGAGCAAGCCTCTCTCCCTTCCTTACACTGTATCCAGGCTACCCACCCCAGGGCAGGTGTGGCATTCACACCCATAATCCCAGCATCCGGTCATGAATTAGTCACAAACTCTAGAAAACTGCCCCAGTGACTGCATGAGGCTTTGGGGGACAACTAGACATACACCATAACAGCACCTTAACCTTCCCCAATGCCTGCATTCAAGGCTGCCCCAAGCCACACGCTAAGTGTTGCTTCCCTGGCTTTCAGAAGCAGTTTTCAGCGTGATTCAGTCCCCAGTGAATTAATGTATCATTACAATTCCTCTTTCATTTGATGCTTATTTAAAAAGCTTCTTTTTGCTTTTTTTTTTTTATTAAACACATCAACTTTTGCATTAATTTTGTGATTGCTACAGAAACGGTCTACAAGATACTGATTGTTTGAAACTTACTGGTACTCTATGACCTTATGCTGAATCCATTTTTTGAAAAGAAGTAATGTCAGTGGGGCTAGGGATCTGTATTGTCTAGTTGTTGATGTTAAAGTATGTGTGTGCTTTTGGTCAGAATTGTTCTTTTATTCTGTGTCTTTCCTACTTGGGACCTGTTTGCTTCCTCCTTAACACAGTTAAGAGTATGGAGAAGTTCTGTGCCACGTTATCCCCCTAATCCTGCGAATTTCCCTTGGTATGGTGAGAAGTGATCCTCACACCTGAGGCAGAGTAGCCATACCCTCCTGGTGACTGCGCCCCCTGCTGGTGCCCTGCTGCTGCTGCTGCTGCTGCTGCTGCTGCTGCTGCTGCTGCTGCTGCTGCTGCTGCTGCTGCTGCTGCTGCTGCTGCTGCTGCTGCTGCACAGCCGTGCTTTTCACTCCAGGTGGGCTTTACAGTCCCTGGAGGCCTGTTAACTCGTCTTTCCTTAAGATTTTCCCTGCAAGCAGGCGCAGGAGCCAGAGGTTCGATCCCCAAGCCTGCTCTGCCTGCGCCGACCCCCCCAGGGCGCGCTGAGATTGCAATTGAAACTGGGCATGGTGGCGCCTGCCTGTAATCCCAGCTCTTGGGAGGCTGTAAACAGGAGAAACACTGCATGTCCCATGTAGTAGTGAGACCCTGAACACCCTGTAGACCCTTCCCTAAAATACAAAAGAAAAAAAGAGGGGTTGGGGAGATGGCTTAGTAGAATAAGCGCAAGGACCTGAGTTCAATCCCCGGTTCCACCAAAAAAAAAAAGATTTTCCTTGTAGTGATTTTCCATTTTTCAGTCCTGTGTCTTTATGAGTTGGGTGTACTTCCAGACTACAATTTACCTTAATTGGCAATTTTAATTAATTTATAACAATTGTAGGGCCAGGTATATAGCTCAATGGCTTAAGTGCCTGCCTGGCAAGCACAAGGTCCCAAGTTCAATTCCCAGTACTGAAAAAAAGTTAGACCCTATTGTGAACACTGATGTATTTAGACTTGCTATCATCCTAATTTTTATCACTCTTCTGGGTTGATTTGGGTGGAAGCTCTTGCGTATTTCCTGGCTCTTTTCATTGAGCTGTTTCACTTTTTGTACAGTCATGCTAATGTTCCTCTCTCCTGGTCTGGGTGTAGAAAGTTCTTTCTATTCCCTTGGGCCCTATCCATACCACCCACCGCTTTGTGCATCCCTAACAGGACTTAGATCTGAATGTGTTCACCCTCTTCTGGAGTGGGAAAGGGACCTCAGAGTTGCCGCTTTCTGACTCACATGCATTGGTTCCCAGGGTTCAGGGTTTAAGAATAAGCTTACAACTTAGACTTTTTGCAAACAGTCAACAGTCCACCGACTGTCACCCAATAGGAAGCTTCTCTGAAAGTCACACCTTTGGGACACACTTGGGTTTGGATTGCTCTGTGGTTTTTTCTCATTGTCTTCCAGTGGCTCATGCACTGGGTTCCTGAGAGGAGCTCCAGGCTAAGAGGTGACTCCCTCCTCTGTCAGGCGGTTGCCCCGCCAGGGTCTACGTGCGGTCCCCTGGCTTGCCCTACTGCTGCTCTGCACAGTGCTGTCACTGCCCTCGGACCTTCTTCCCCTCTCTCCTTGGTGGTTTTCCTGGAGGCACTATCCCCTGCTGTCCTCAGGGTCTCTGATCAGTCATGCTGAACACTGTAAAGGTGCCCTTCCTGCCAGGATCCCGCCTCTTCCCTGCGCCATTCCTCCCTCCCGGGAATCCCCGTGGAACTTGCTGAACTCTATTTTCTAGCGGTCTAGACCCTCAGGGAGTGCCACTCTTTTTTCTCTACCAACCCCACATTCTTCCCTGGCCTGTCTTCTAGCTTACATGTCTTCATCTCTTTCTGTTCTGCTGTTTAATTATTCAGTTGTGGGTTTTTGGTTTGTTTGTTTTTTTTTATTGCAACAGAATCTGTTTCACTCTTTGAAACTCACACTACTTTTGTGTATTATTTCTGAGAGTCTCTTGTTATTGGCTCATCATTATGTGTTTTGTAAGTATTTTATAAAGAATGGCTGTACCTCCTGCTCTCTGCCCATATCTGAAGACCCTGGTGACCACAGTTGTGATCTGTTCTTTCCCGCTGACTGGCCCTCACTGCCCTGGGAGGCAGCCCCTCTGTCCACAGTGGTCTGTCACCCTCAGTTCAGTGCTGGGTCTCATCCTGTGCTTCCATTTTGGGAGTTTCTCTTGGGGAGCTTTGATGCTACTTCTCCGGGTGTCCTGGGCTCATCCCTCATGTGACACTAGAATCCAGTGGTCTTCAGACAGTGGTTTGGACTTTGGACATTAGCATGGAGCCCAGTGGACTTCCCAGAACCAGACATGTTGGGGTCCCTCTCCACCCTGAAGGAGAAACCCTGGACCCAGCGATCTGTTGTCCTGGTGCTCCCAAGGCACACATCAATTTGAGAGCACTCTTTAAAGATGCCTAGCTGAGAGCAGGGGTTCAGTGTCAGTGCCACGTCATGTCTACCCCAAGGCTGTTGCCATTGGCAGCCTGAGTCCACTAGACTGTGTTTCTCCCAGTAACCTTCTATGGGACAAGGTGATCTTCAGAGATTTTCCTTCAAACCAGCAATATCTCAAAACGTACCTTAACCTAAGGCTGAAGTTTTGCAGCCAGAGAATCTTTCAAGGTGTCTCACTGAGTATCTTTAATGCCCCAAATAATAACCCGTCTGTTCTAAATTTCTTCAATTTTTTTAAATTGTTATTTATTAATTTATTGATGTATTTGGTACAGGGTCTTGCTATGCAGCTTGGACTCATAGTGATCTTCCTGTCTCAGCCTCCCCAGTACTGGGGATTGTAGGCATGCACCACCATGCCTGGTTCCAGGACCAGCCCAGCATGAGGCACCAGGGATCAAATTAGGGTCCTTACACTTGTCAGGCAAGCGCTTAGACTGCTGAGCTATCTCCTAGTCCAACTGTTCTGAATTTTTAAGAATTTCTCTTTTTTTTAATTTCTGGAAGTTTTAGGTCTTTGTGAACATGATACACATAATCGCTTTATTATCTCTAGCTGATGGTCAGCACACGTGGTCGCTGTGAGTCTGGTTTGCAGTGCCTTCCCTGGTTTTTGCTTATTGTAGCTTATTCTTCATGGGGCCAGTATAGCCACTATGGAAATCAGTATTGCAAATTAAAAAAAAAAAAAAAAACGAAACTAGAAATTCCATTCTAGCCAGCTGTCCCTCTCCTGGGTGTATTCCTGACGGAATTAAAGACATCAGGCTGTAGTGATTCATGTTTGCAACGGCACAGCTCACAATAGCTAAGCTACTGTGAAACAGCCCAGATGCCCAACCACAGATGAATGGTGGAAGCTACACACAGGGGAATTTTCCTCAGCCACTTAGGAAAATGAAATCATGTCACTGGTAGGAAAATAAATGGAACTTGAGACCATAATGCTAAGCAGAATACATCACAAACAGAAAGTTAAATATTGCATGATTCCTCTTCTAGGAGAAACCTGAAACATAAATAAATGAACAGATACAATGAAGGCAAGATGACAGGAAATGAGAAGCTGGGAAGGGTGGGGTTAAAGGAGGGAGGATAGGATTGAAAATGATCAAGAAGTGTTGCATGTGCTACCAATTCCCCAAAAACAAGCAGCACTACTCTGCATTGCTAGTGTGGTAACTTTAAAAATTGGAAATTTTTAAATCATTAAAAAGCAAATCAAATTAAAAAGTAAACTGAGGGCCAGTGAGATACCTCAGCAGTGTAAAGCGCCTACTTAGGCGAGCTTAGGCACCCGCGCAGGGACCGAGGTTGGATCTCCGGCACCACAGGTTGCCCCAGCCCCTGCCACCAGGGTGGGCTGAGCTGGTCACAAAAAAATAAATAAATAAACGGAGATGGGAACAATTCCCAGCCTGATGTGACCAGGGCACGTTGTCTACGTAGATTGAAACATCACTCTGGGCCCTCCACATGTGCACATAAATATATCTGGACCAAAAATGCTTTTGAGTATTGAAAGAGATGCGGGGAAAGGGAGGCTCATGAAGCCTGGGACGAGGCTTTCTGCAACCCGGGCCTGGCCGTCAGAGGTCAGGCAAGGAATCCCACAGACACTGTGCCAGCAGAACTGCAGGCGTCCCCACTGCAGGAAGCACCAGGCCGCCGACAGGTTGCAGGATGACTGAGCAGTTTTCAATGATAAGGTGCCATTTAGATGCTGAATAATAACAACATTATCATTGTGGCTGAATGCTTCATTTACCGTCTCCCTGCCAAATCACAGGCTTTTCTCTGTGTTGGTGCTGAAGGAAATTTTTGATTGTTTTAATGAGGCTCTGCAAAGCGCTCTTTTCTCTCAACACTTGGGCCCTGGCGGAAACACACACATCATTCTCTAACAGGAGGAAAGAAAGCATTGCCGTTTCCACAGAAGCCCTGCTGGGGCTGGAGCTTGTAGGACCCCACACTTAGTGGCCTCCCAGTGCTTAGCCTAATGGAGCCACCCAAGAAGGGGCGGTGGGTGTGGGGAGAAGTTGCTGACTGACCCCACACTGCCTCAGCCCCCCTGCACCGAGACTTTCTTCTTCAACTCGTGCCTCATTCTCCCCATCCGGCTTTGGCCTGAGGGAACCGGCTGCTCCAGAGTTGGTCTCCACCTCAGCGTGTCTGTTAATCTGTGGTCTATGCGGCTCCTCGCATCAGAGGACACGTGCTGGTGAGGTGCTGTTTGGAAAGCTCCCCACCACCCGTGCAGAGGATCACAAGCCGCGGCATGGCATTTCTCCTTGTGCAGGGTGCAGGGTGGAGGGAGGCAAGCAGGAGAGAAAAGTTTAACAAACCTACAGTTCCTGACAGGCTCAGTGAAAAGATAAAACTGATCTGAGGAAGTTTTGGTTCAGCTTGTCTTCCCTTCCTGATTCATGGGCTTCTTTGAAAATAATAGCACCCAATGACACTGGTTACCAAACCTCCCGTATCATGGTTTTCTAATTCTTTACTCAGAGCAAAATGCATCTGCTTAGGGTTCCAGAACATGCCCCCTGTCAGTGCACGCCCAGTTCCTGCAAGGCCAGGCAGATGTGTCCCTGTGCCATGGAGGGCTGGACCCGCAGGACAGGCTGGATGCTTCGCAGAACCTACTCTGTGTGGCTTCCATCAAAGGGAGCTCCACAGAAGGCTCTGCTGACTGGGATGTCAGGGCTCATCTATTTTATAGAGAAAAAAAAGCTCAGCCTCCGTGCGTCTCCCAGTGGGGACAGGGGCTCAGTCTCAGTGTGGCCTCCCACCAGAAGAAACCAGAAGCCATGGACGATGTATTTCTCAGACCTAACCATTAACTCGGAGGTCTCATATCTGTGGTGTCTGTGGCTTTTGCTCTGGTCCTCACAGGAAATGCTGTCCTTTCTTGCAAACATGCCGCTGAGGCTATTTTTGTTTTTAAGGCAATTTCATTCTCTCTGTGCCTGTCAAGAAGAAGGCACTCTTCTAACAAAATTTCAAATAAAGAGATGCAATCAGAATTATTCGAGAGTCTGAGTGCTTATTTGTCAAGATTTTTTCCATATTTGTGGGTTGTCTTTTTTGGTAGTTTGCGACAACACCATTCACTTCCCAACAAGGGAGAGTGCCAAAGGAAGAGCAGGGTATCAGACAGTAAAATATTCTTTAGCCTCGAAAAGACTCGCATCCTGACGCCTGCTCCCACTCGGCGCCTCTGTGAAGCGTTTTGCTCATGGGAAGGAGCCAGTCCAAAAAGGCTGTATCAGGTGTGACTCTACTTACTCAACAAGCTCAGCACAAGCAAGTCTGTAGAGACAAAAGCAGCCTCGCAGTTGCCAAGGGCTGGGGAAGTGGAGGGTGGGGACAGCCTCCTGGCTGTGTGGGGACTACACTCTGGGATGAGTAAGGGGCTGCAAGTCCTGTGAACATTCTCAACCCACTTAATTATGTGTACTTCAGCTCAGTCCTGCTGTCCAGGTGGACTCTGTTTCAGTAAAGCCATTGTTTCAAAAAAGAATGAGGGTGTTGTTATGGTTTGTGTCTAGGTGTCCCCCCAAAGCCTCATGCAGTCATTGGGGTGGCTTCTAGAGTTTGTGATTAATCCACAATCCAATGCGGGGATTACAGGTGCGAGTGCTACACCCGTCCTAGGGTGGGTAATCTGCATTGTGAGGAGGGGGAGGGGCTTGCTAGCTGCACAGCCGATGCTCCTTCCTTTGCTCTTTGCTGTTTTCCACCACCATGAACTGCTGCCCTCTGCCATGTGCCGCTATGCCTTGGAGCCAGCCAAGTATGGACTGAAACCTCCACTGTGAGCTAAAGAAACCTTTCCTTCCTTCACTTTGAGTGTCAGATATTTGTCCCAGCAACGAGAAGAAAATAACTGAGACAGATGGGGTAGAGTGCACCCGTAGCATCCCAGTGCTTCAGATCAGAGAATCAAAGTGCTCATTGCATTAGTTCACTTTCTGTGTCTATAATGAAACACCTAAGGCCAGCTAGCTTCATGAGAGAGAAGGCTTGTTCAGCACTCAGTCTGGGAAGCTGAACCTCCAGGCAGCACAGTGCTAGCCCTTGAGAGGATGCCCTGTCCCTCATTTCAAGGAGGGTAGCATGGAGGACAGGGGAATGGGAGGAAGAGAGAGAGAGAGAAAGAGAGAGAGAGAGAGAGAGAGAGAGAGAGAGAGAGAGAGAGAGAGAGAGAGCAACCCTGTCACTAGGCAGTCCATGTCTCACGGGAAACAGCTGAGCCCCTCCTGGGGGTGCCCCTGGTGGAAGGTCCCTGCAGCTCACACTGAGCAGGGCACTTAACCCTGGGGCTGGTGCGGGAGACAGGGCCAGCCCAAGACTATGCTATCTGCCATGGGGAGGAGGCTGGAGTCACGCGCCAGGGCTCTGCCCCACAGATCTCTCTGCCTGCCGAGTCTCTCTCCTGCTGGCACTCGGGCCAAACACTGTTGATGTAGGGCCTGTAGAATCTGAGACACCCTAGGACCATGCCCCTGGCAGAATCCCATAGTCTCTGGGGCAGCCAGGAAACCTGCTTCCCAGCAACCAGAGGAGAATCCTCTCTGCAGCCAGAGGCTTGGCGCAGCCTGAATGCAGCTTATCAATTAGTGAGGAGAAATCACTCTCCTGGGATCTAGGATGCACAGAGCGTGTGGCCTGCGTGCCTTCCCTGTAATCAAGTGGCTTATGCATTGTCAGGGAGGATTAACTGTGGCTGCTTTGTAATTTCCATTGTAAAATGTGTTGCCCATGAAACAGGATCCCCTTGGGTTGCGGGCAGCCCCTATGTGCAGACAGCTCCACCCTTTCTCCTAGAGCCTGCCAGTCCTTCCTGACATTCAGAGACACCAGAGGCCCCCAGGCATGGGTTTGTGTTCGTCCATTGCCAATGGCTAGGAACACAGTGCCGTAGCCAGGAAAGGCATGAAGATAAAAGGGATATTTTGTTCTGTCTGAGGTTGAGGAGCACCTGGTGATGGAATTCTTTTTTTTTTTTTTTTTTTCTTTTTAATGTATTTGGTATGTGGTCTCCAGGGTCTCCAGAGTCTCACTACATAGATTGGACTTGTAGTGACTCTCCTGTTTTCGGCCTCCCAAGCACTGGGATTACAGGCATGCAACACGGTGCCCAGTCTCAGTCACAGTCTCAGCGCGCCCCGGGGTTGAGGCCAGCTCAGCATGCCGAGGATCAAATCCCAGCCACTGCGCTCTGCCTGAGCAAGCACTTTTGTCCACTGAGCTGTCTGGCTGGCCCTGGTGATGAAACTCTCACTACAGAGTCATGAGAGCACAGAGTCATCTGGTGGAAGGAGATGAGACTGTGTGTAACACACACGTCTGTGTGGGTGTGCATGTATGCACATATGTGTGCATATGTCCTACTCTCTGGCTTTTGCAAAGCCACCAGGATTCAATCCTTGTTCTCCATCCCGAAGACCTGTCCAACCCTAATAACCCCACAGACCCTGTATCTGGACCCGGCAGTCAGACCAAGCCTCCTCCGCCCTCTGAAGATTCACTTCCACCAGAGTTCCAAGGGAGCACATGGCTCTCTGCCCAAAGCACCTGTGCACAGGAATTCAGGACAGGCCTCAGGGAATAGGAGTCCAGGAAGGAGGGAAACAGCACCCACGATCATGCTGGTCTCTGGGGAGGGTGTAGGTAACATCCCAGAGCACCCACTGGGCAAAGGTACTGGTAGCTCTCAGTTGTTGTGGCTGAGGCTGTCCCAGCCCCACATGCTCCTGACCACGAGTACAGCCCCCCTCTGCTGCAGCTGCTGGATGAGCAACAGAGGAGCATGCACTGCTGGTGGGGATTGTGAGTGCCAGGACTTTGGTGATGGAAGACTGGTGCAGCAATCTGACCCCAAGCATGTTGTCCAGCCCAGGATGTGCCATCCATGGAGAGCCAAGGGACTGCGTGGCACAGTCCTGAGGTCCCAGCCAGATACTGCTCCTGGGAGCAATGTCTGAGCACGTCAGTGCACTAGTCAGTGCCCAGTGCACTAACTAGTTCTCTATGTACTAGTTGACATTCATGTACTAGTTAGCAAGACTTCAGGTCTTGTCCCAAGGCCAAAGGTGGTATTGTCCTACGAAACAATGTCTGACCACATCAGTGAACTAGTTAGTACCCAGGGCACTAGTAAGTGTTCAGTGAGATAGTTAATGCTCAGTGCCCTAGTTAGCTCCTCAGGAACCTGTTAGCTCCCTCTGTGCTGGTTGGCTGCCCATGCACAAGCTGGTTCTCAGTTGAACTCCAAGGGGACCATGCACACCACAGGGTCCTTTGGGGCATTGAGCCTCCTCACCACCCCAAAGCCAGCCAAACAGCAGGAGACGTTCTTGTCCAGGCCAGGTCTGCTGTGTCTTGTGCTTTCCTTGTCCTTGTCTCCACATGGCACAGACCCACCAGTGTGCCTTGGGGGCTCAGTGTGTATAGACCTGTGCTGGTCTTGGGCTCCGTGCCCATGCCAGGGAGTCCCCATGCCTCCCCCCACTGCGCCACACAGCACCTCCTGGGCTGAGCTTCAAGCCCCTCCTCTGTCTGAGCATCTCTTCATCCTCACCTGGTGGTTTTCAGTGACCTGTTTCTGTAGAAAATCTCAAGTATACTTGAGACCAGGCCTGCTGTGCAGGGCAGCCTGGTGCCTTCCCACCCTCCCTTCTTTCTCAACTGCTGGCCTCCCCCTCCTTCCAGCATAGGTGAGTTTTAGGGAAGTCCCAAGTGTTGTGTTGTACATTCCATTTGTAAATGCCCTCATGTAAATCTCTGAAAAGTAGGCAGCTTTGCTTTTTGCATATTTTATTTCAGCTTAATGTGAGGTTTCCAGTTTTTTATTGTGCTAAATGAAAAGCAAAGCGTAGTCTATACACACAAGGAAATATTACTTAAAAGAAGGCAATTCTTATGCACGCTGCAACCTGAATGAATCTTGAGCTCTCTGTGCTCAGTGAAGCAATCCAGTAGTCATACAATGACAAATACTGTGTGGTCCCACTTAGCTAAGTGAGCTACTTACAGAGCCACAAACGACAGAGGCAGGGAGGGATGGTGGTTGCCGCAGTGGAGGAGAGGGAAGGGAAAGCTATTGCTTAAAGGGGACATTTGAGATACCTAAATATTTTAACTGCTGTAAAACTGCTGTATTTTAACTGACCTCACTGACAAAGCCTTGGAGGGTGTCATGTACTGAACCTTAAACTCAGTCTGGAGGAGACTGTGGCCAGAGTGTGTCACTGTACATGACTGTGAAGCTGCTGATGTACAGACAGAGGAGACAGTTGTGTCTGTGGGGGTTGTAGAGGACCATAAGGAGGAGCTGACAACAGAGAAAACTGCTCAGCTCCAGAGTGAGCAGCAGAAGGCACTTGCTGAGGCACATCCACTGAGCAGGAGGAGGACGGGGAGAAGGTCAACCGTGAGGTGAAGAAGTCTGTTATTGAAGAAATGGAGTGAGTGTTGGATTTTGTTGAGCAGCCCCTCCCCCACATAGCTGTACTGTTATGTGACTTTAGACAACACAACACAGTGTAATGCTGTGCAATTATGTAATATGACATAACATAAACTATAACATAACAGAAAAAAAAAAAAGATGGCCGTCCGAACGTCTCTTCAAGACCTTTTCTTTTTTCAGTGTCTTTAAAAGATGGTTCATTTGCTACTTCCATTTTTAAAATGGAATTGTGAAGAGCATCCGTGCTGTCTTCCCCAGAGGCTGCACTGTGCTGCCTGTATCAACAACACATACAAGCCCTGCTTTTTCTATGCCTTCACCAACACTGGCACAGGTTGTTTCCTGACAGCGCCCTTCTTAACCTGTGCGCAGCAGCATCTCACTGCGGTTTTGGTTAGCAGCCCCCTAAAGATCAGTCGTGTTGTGTACGTCCCATCAAATAGCTTCTTGGGCCATTTGAAACGCATCTATTCAAATCCTTTGCCCACTTTAGAACAGGATTATTTATGCTTCTGTTGAGTTTTAGGAATTCTGTATACACCCTCGATATTAACCCTTTATCAGATATATGATTTCATGTATTTTCTATGGATGGCCACTTTACTGGTTAATGTAGCCTCTCTTTAATGTTTTGCTCTGTTTTCTTTTGATGTACAAAACTGTATGCACTTCCACGCAGTCCACTTGTCACTATATTGTGTTGCTACTTGTACCTTCGGTATCATCCCTAAGAAATCACTGAAACGTTCATTATCATGAAGTTCTTGAGCTGTGTTTTTCTTTCAGAGCTTTAGGGTTCTATGTGCTTTATTTAAATATTTCATCCATCTTACGGTTTTCCCATGCATGGTTATTGGGGTCCAACTTCACTCTTCTTTAATCATAGAGTCTCCCAGAAGTTTGGGGAAAGGCTGCCCTTTCTCCTCCAACTGGCTTTGGCAGCCTTGTCCAAAGTTGCTGGCCGTGTGCACAGGTGTCCTCCCCTGGGACTCTCTGACGCACAGTCACACCTGTCTGTCTCTGTACCACCCCACCCTAGTTTGATTAATGTAGTTTTACCTAAGTTTGAAATCATGAGGCATAAGTCTTTCCACTTTGTTCTCCTTCTTCAAGGTTGATATTCCCAGTGAGAGCCAACCTGAGTCCTATTTCTGCAAAAGACGTGGCTGGAATTGTGGTTGGGATTCCAATTCTGTAGAGTGCTTTGGGCAATAGTGTTGTCTCAACAATATTGAGGCTCCCAAACATGAACATTGGATCTTTTTCCGTTTATTTTTACCTTTAATTTCTTTCAGCAATGTGCTGTTGCTTTCACTGTACAAATCTTTCACCTCCCTGGTTAATTATTCCCGAAGTATTATATTCTTGTTGATACTATTGTAAATGAAGTTGTTTTTGTAATATTTTTTTCAGATTGTTCACTGGTGTATAGAAATGAAAGTGATTCTGCTTATTAACTTTATGTCCTACTTTACTAAATTCCCTTGTTCTCATGGGTTTTGTATATGAATTCTTAAGGTTTTCAATATTTTATCTGTGGGGCCAGGAAGATAGCTCAGTAGAAGAAGTGCCTGCCTGGCAAGTGCAGAGTCCTGAGTTCAATCCCCAGTACCACATTAAAAAAAAAAAAAAAAAAATATATATATATATATATATATATATATATATATATATATCTGTGAACAGAGATGAATTTACCTCTTCCTTTCTAGATTGTTTGTGATTTATTTTTCTTGCCTAACTCCTCCATAGGGGCCACCCTGGGCAGAGCTAGGTAGGAGCAGCAGAGAAAGGGATCTGGGTCCTGGTTTTACAAGACAGTTTTTCCAAGATTCTCCATCATGGACCGAGAATGTACCAAACTAGCACTCACCACTGAGTCCTCGGTCCCAGGTGCTGAATTTTGTCCAGAGCTTTTCTGCATCACTTGTTCTAATTGGCAAATTCATGATTGGTTTCTGTCTGCTGACTCACCCTTGTATCCTGGGCATAAAGCCGCTCGGTCTTGGTGTGCAGCCCTTCCATCTGCTGCTACACTGTTCGCCAGATCTGTGCAGAGGACCTTGCACAAGGAGTGTAAGGACTATTGGCCTGTGGTTTTCTTTCCCTGTAGTGTTCTTGTCCAGCTTTGGTGTCAAAGAAATCCTAGCTTCACAAGGTAAGTCAGGAAGGGTCCCTCCCCTCAGTTTTTCTTATCAAGTTTGAGAAGGCCAGCATTAGTTCTCGAGTGCCTGGTAGAGTTTCACAAAGAAGCCAGGTTGAGAAAAACACTGGTTCCACAGGATCCCTTGATTCTGGGTCCAAACAGCAATAAACATGGAACTTGCCAAGCTGGCCCTGCCCCCTGGGCACACTGAGGCAGTGATTGAGACTGGGTGTGGTAGCGCTCCTGTAATCCCAGCTCTTGGGAGGCTGTAAACAGGAGGATCACTACGAGTCTGATCTACACAGTGAGACCCTGTAGACTCTATAGATCCTGTCTTAAATACAATCAATCAATCAATCAAGCAAGCAAGCTGCTGGAACCTCCAAGTGCTTCCTGTTCTACGGTTTAATTCTCACAACACCCTGCCACAACCCTAAGATGCTCCCTAGGAAAACTGGGCTTGACCCAGGGCTCTTAGCTCTTGGTGTGGGCTCTTGACACCACAGTAGCCTTGAGAGAAAGGAGCACGTCCTCACACCAGGACCGGAAAAGAGACAGAAGCCAGGGGAGGAGAAGCTGTAGGATTGAGGTGCAGGGCCTGGGGTCTCCACACCACCTCCCCCTCCAGCAAGGCACCCACAAATAGCTGGTGATGCCCTGCAGCCACCGCCTGAACCAGACCCAAGGACCAGACTCAAGGCTCACTAGGAGGAGGCTGTGGGTCCCACTGTCCAAAAAGCCCAGAAAGCCACATAGAGAAGCAGCTCTGGAGGCAGCAGAGAGCTCAAGAAGACATTAAGGGCTGAGCAGGGCGTGAGGAAAAATTGTAAGACAAACCAAAGCTTCTACTAGTGAGGGCAGTGAAGAGCAGTTTGGGGTTTCTGGGGAGACTTGGGGGTGAAACCGTGGTTCATCCTGGATGCTATGTCTGTGGCTGCTCCCATGGGTAAATCTGAGGGGACAGATTCAGTCCAGGGAAAAGCTCCAAGAAGTAGGAGTGGGTGGATCCATGGAAGGGTTGCAGGGAGAACTACAATCAGAGACAACCTCAATGACCGGCCAGGAGACACTAAGGCTGCTACAGTGGCAGACTGTGACCCTGGCCACTCAGACTTGATGTATGATACCCGAAGCTGGAAAAATTTCCTTCAATGAGAAAAATACGTTATCTCAGAATAGCCAAAACATGTTTATGCACATATTAATGTACTAAAATCAAGTCCTCTTCTTGAGTAACTAAGATGCACTGATAAAAATAAACACAAAATTTCTTTTCATATATGGACTAGTTGATTTATAGGGTGAGTATTCCTCATGCAAAATGCTTGAGACCAGAAGTTTGTCAGATTTCTAATGGGGAGAGGGGTTGGAATATTAATGTGTATGCAGTGAGGCATCCCAGGGGCCGACCCCGAGCATGACCACAGTCTGTCCACAGTCCCCACGCACCTGGTGCACTCTGCCACATTCCTGGCATGCCTGAGTCTCGACCGTGGAGAACACCAGGCTGCTGTGAGTACCAAGTCATGGCTCAGGATACTTCAGGCTTCAGAGCACTTTGGGTTCAGGATGCTGAAGCTCCATCTATCAGAATATTCAACTGGCAAGAAGTAACCAGCCATAGAACCAAGCAGCTGGCACAGGGGGCCAACATCTGCTCTATCTACTGCAGGAAAGTGCTGCTCAAAATGTTAAGGCAGACTAAGCTACGGTGATCCTGTGAAAATGCAGATTCTCAGCCAGAAGGTCACAAGTTCAAGCCCAGCCTGGGCAATTTAACAACTTGGGGAGATGCTGCCTCAAAATAAAAGGTAGAAAGGGGATGGGGGTGTAGCTCAATGCAAAGGCCCTGAGTTCGATCCCCAGATCCCCTGCCATCCTGATGCAGATTCCAGTCCTGGAGTTGTGGTTCCTCAGGATTGTGTATCTTACCCCATGTGGAGGTCAAGCCTGGGTTCTCACCTCAGGCATCTGCTCTACCACAGAGCTGAATCCCATCAACCAATCCAGGAGATGCTGAGTGGCTCCATCGCTGCAGCTCTGTGAGCCAAACTGCAGAGAACATAGAGGAGACTGAGATGTGCCGGTCCCAAAGTCCTTGTGCTGGATTCAACTTCAGGGACACGAACCACTTAGGACAGTCACAGCTAAGCAGGGGGCCTCTCGTCAGCAACACTGGACCCTTTCTACTTCAACACAGGCTCACCGCTGTCTCCTTCCTGCTCGGTGAAGAAGAGGGAAACAGGGATGCAGAATGTGTGGTCTCAAGGTGCTCCGGTAGAAGCAGCAGGAGACTGCTGGCCTTCAGACCTGTCACACTGGCCAAGACGGTGCTACAGGCACTGTGAGAGGAAGCTAGAGATGGGGGGAGGGGAGCGACCAGCAGATGGTTCTATCCGACTGGGCAAGAGCTTGGTGCAGGAAGTGGGATTTAAACAATCCAGTTATACTGCTCTGCGAGAGACCTGCAGCTGCGGTGGTAGCAGGAGCTCGGGGCGAGGTGCAGGGCCAGCTCAAGCTCATGTCAGACTCACAGCACAGCCTGCTCACACGCAGCGCACCCAGGTCACACACGCACTGGGAGGCATCCACCCAGAGGGCCCAGCCGTGGCTTCTCTGCAGGAGGACCACATGGTGCAGAAGGAGGCTCTGCACCAAGACAGAGCACTAGCACATCATGCATGGTGTGTGCAGACGCCCACGAGAGCTTTGTGCAGTTCACATCAGCCTCCAGAGCCCACACTTCAAAGCCAAGACCGCAGAGAAGACGCTGTGCTTCTGACCTCTCTAAATCAGTGTCACAGTAATCCCCACTCACACTCCCTGGCGCAGTGCATGCCTGCAGTCTGAACTAGGTTCCTGAGAATGCCCTCAGAGTGTCTTTCCATGGGTCTCCAGGCTCCCTTCTCCACCTCTTTCCTTTAGTCTTCCGGCAACCTTACTGTTTCTCCCACCACCTAAGCAGTTATCATTAATAAAATGCTTACATCTTGTAGAAAGCCACAGCTCCAAAATTGCTGGAGAGGAAATATTTTCATACATAATAGTTATTAACGTGCACACAGAGCAAGCCTGAGGAAGGCCTTTCCTCACCACTCCTGCAATCTTAAGCTCTGGGATTCTTCTCCCTAAGTTAAGAATGTCAGGCAGAGAATGTTCTGGTGCAGCGCCTGGCTGTGCAGTGGGCACTGGGCTCACTCTGATGGGCATACCGAACCTCTCAGTCCATACCCGCCTGTGTCTCCCCAAGGTGAGGGTGGGGTGGGTGGGGGTCTCATCCACATCCTGCACTAAGGTGTGAGTCTCTTGTCACTCCTAAGTCTGTGCAGAACATTATGTTGAATCCCTACTTCCTGCCATGTTGAATGAACAAGCACACAGACCCTGGAACAGCCAGGCCCATTGCAGACCAGGGGATTGAGCTCTTCCGGAGGGTGGGCACCAGCTTGGCCCTGGGTTTCAGGGTGTCTGTGATCACTTGGGTATCTCCTTCATGTGGAAGGAGGCTTTGCAGAGATATGGGCCATCAGAGTCTGGCTGATGCCCTGATGGAGCTGTTTGAAAATCCCAGGAGCCAGCAAGGCTGTGGGTTTCCAACTCCTACGGCCTGCATGCCTGCCCGGGACACAAGTCTACTGGACACAGGATAGGCTGGGTGCTGAGCTCGGTTCTGAGCATGGTTCTCAACTGCTCTCTGCTTCCTGCTCCCCAGGAGACATGGGTTCCTCGAGGATAGTGTGACCTGCACAGCCGGACGCCCGGCGGGGAGGCCAGCACCATGGACAGCCTCGCCGGGCCAAAAAGTGAGCTGGTGCACAACAAGGCCCTGGACACCGGCCCGAGGAATGGCCTGATCAACACCAGAAGCTTCACAGCGGAGGGCAGGGATGGCCTGGTGTCCGTGTACCCAACGCCCCAGTACCAGAGCCGCCAGAGCATGGACAGCGTCGGGAAGGAGGCTGCGCAGCAGCTGCTGGACCCCAACGCCCTGCAGCGGTCGGTGGAGACTCGTTACCGACCCAACCTCATCCTCTACTCTGAGGGCATGCTACGCTCGTGGGGCGACGGCGTGGCCACCGACTGCTGCGAGACCACCTTCATCGAGGACCGGTCACCCACCAAAGACAGCCTGGAGTATGCCGACGGGAAGTTCCTGGACCTCTCAGCTGAGGACATCAAGATCCACACGCTGTCCTACGACGTGGAGGAGGAGGAGGAGCTACAGGAGCTAGAGGTCAGCCGGCGCACTGGCTGGGCGGTGGGCGTGGGGGGCTGTGGGCGCGTGGTTTTATCTCACCGGGTCTCCTAACTTAGCATTCCTGAGTTACTATAGTGAGAGCAGAGAGTACTCATACAGCTAATGCCTACAGGACAAAAGCACACCCGTGGTGAGGAAAGTCAGGCTGAACAACTAGAGGAGCAATCTCTCCATGGACCAGGCGGTGAGGGACACAGAAATGCACAGGTTTGGGCTCCAGTCACACAATATGCGCCTCTGCAGAGATGCTGCGAGGAATCATAGGAGGCAACCCCCAACACAAGACACCCCACTGCTGCTGGAGGGCGGCTGGGGTTCTCCTGGGCCCTGCAGCAGGGAGGGGTCTGTGCTTCTGTCAGTCTATGAGAAGCAAGCCTCGGCCCTCAGGTGGTCTGAGATACATGTGGCTGCAGAGGAGGGCGTTTGCTTTTGGCTCAGGTGAACAGGGGTATCTTGGAGGCAGAGGGAGAGGTCTGAGTGGGGACATTGCAGGGACAGAAAGAGGACTCTGAGGCCAAGTGGGAAACACTGGCCTTCCAGAGGCAGGATGGAAGGGACATGTCCTCCTGTGCTCTGCCCGAGAGAAAGGAGAGAGCCGTGCTGTTCCTACCAGCCAAGGTCAGTGGCTGGAGCTTCAAGGACACAAAGAACTGAGGTGACTAGAGCAGTGACATGGGCGAGAGTGTTCTTCTGGAAGAGATTTTCCTAAGCTACCCAGGCATCTGCTAGGGTGGCTGGCCCAGGGCTCTGTGGGACCCAAGTAGGATGGAGGAAGCACAAGGCAAGGCTGGGCGGATCTCACACAGGAGGGCCAGGCCGGGCAGGAAGCCAAAGCCACCATCAGGGAGTGAGGGATGATGGGACCTGGAGGCCACAGGAAGACTGCACAGCCGAGGGGCCTCCAGCCAGGTGGGTGGGGTGCAGTGAGACAACTGCGCCACAGAGGCAACTTCATATAGCCCTGGGCACCTAGGGACCAGCACTATGAGTCAGCAGAGAAGGGACACAGCTCAAGCCAGGGCCTAGGGAGCCTGGGAGGGCTCTGGCTCTGGTCCAGGGCTGCAGCAGAGACCAGTCCCCCACAGCCCGAGGGTGACAGCAGAGCCCTTTGCTACCTAGCCAGAGAGCAGCGGGACCAGGCAAAGGAGGAGGCCTGCTACCCAGACAACATCCCCAGAGACCACAAAGGGAGGAAATCTGAAGGCACTGCACTGCCCCACCCTGCAGGGAGCTTAGGATGCTGGCAGAGGACTTAGGTGTCCTACAGCGGTGAATGAGATCTTCTAAGAATTGTATGAAATGAAAGAGAAGTACTTTCTCAGAAACATGCTCACAGGTAGCTGTGCTACTTCTTATGTAACTTCTCAGCTCATAAAGAAAAGCACTAGTGACTCAGAGAAATGTCACCCTATGAACAGAAACTGACCGGCACCATTTCCTGTCCTGCAGAGTGATAAAAGGACAGATATTGCACAGCAGGCCACTCAAAGAACCAGAGGACTCAGGTCAACAACCTGTGCTGGACCCAATGGCAGTGACAGTAACCAGATGTGTCCCCTGCTCATCTAGGAGCTGTACCAATGGGCCAGGGCAGGGTCCTCAGAGCAGCAAGAGTGAGGCCCACTCTCCATGGGTCTCCATGTCTTGCTGGGTCACACGTATTACTGTCTCTTGTCCTAAGCAACCACACTCCAAGCTCCAAGCCTGAGTCCCTATGAGCAGGGCTGGCAGGGCCATTGACAACCCTCCCTGCCCTGGGCACTCACCAGGGCCGACTCAGGACCGGCAGCACTGACACTGGAAGGCGCAGTATTTCCTGCAGCCTGCCCACTTCCTCCTGACACTTTGGACTGTCCCTACATGAGTTGTGAAACCTGAGAGAATGTGAGTTCTGCGTAAACAGTCGCGCTGCTTAGGACATAATGAGGACAACGTGCTGTGCAGATGCCATGTTCTCGCTCATGCTTTCCAACCACGGCTAGCTGAACACGCAGACGGGGATGCACAGGACAGGGACATGGCGGCCTGCAGGGGAAATGGCCCCGACCTGGTGCCAGAGCCACATCGGAGAAAGGAGGCCTGCAGCTGCTCACCAACCGAGTGACAGCAGCCATCGCAGCTGTGCTAGAACAGGAGAGGTGCAGAGACTTTGCTCTGAAGCTCTCTCCAAAAGGAGCGCTACTCCAGGGAGAGGGGAAAATGGGACTGTAAGGTCTTTGGAATTTCTGTAGCTTCGTTTGGTCAACAGAAGAGCCATATGGTTAATATCTCGAGTTCAGTTTTCCAAACCCATCTGGTGAAGATGTGGCTAAGAGCTGAGTGGCCTGGCTGCCTTGGGCTCCTCTTCACTCTCTGCCAGCGCCCCCTCACCCCGTCGTCAGCTCCCTGTCACTCTGTGTCCAGGTGGCTGGGCCACAACAGGCTTCTTGTCTTTCTACACACACTGGCTCGTGCCTGGCGCCACACAGGAGACCTCTAGACACCAAAAGCTTTCTCGCCCAACCACACTATACAGTGCAAGTGGCACCTCCTTTGGCTTGTGGTGGATTCCTTCAGCTGCTGTTTTCCAGAGTCCAGGAAGGTCCCCATGACTCAGCGGGCCCTTGGGGTCCCTCCTGTTCTGCCTGGGGACAGATGTGCTGATAGACAAGAGCAGAGTCGGTTGTGACTTCATATGAGATGAGGAGGTCCCGGTGTGCCTTCTGCCGCCTAATCCTCACAACCCCAGGGACAGTGACTACTGTCCTTGTCCCACACGTGGAGAGAATGACTTGGAGTGTTTCCATGGTCACACAGCCTCGTGTGGCATCCCGCCATGCTCAGATAGACCTGCTCACTAGGCTCGGTCCCTAACAATGGTGCTGCTCTTCCTACTTAAGGAAACCCTCATCACAGGGGCCACCTGTGTCAGCGATATACCCAAGTCTCCCAGTGTCCAACACACAGCAGCCCCTTTCCCCACCTGAGAACCCCCATCAGTCACTAGAGTTCCAAAACCTTCAAGGGTCTCCTCGGTAAATACCTGAGGGCTTCAGCCTCACTGCAGTGTGACCCTCACCCTGTGTCTCTCAGAAGCATAAAGAGGCTGAACAAGGATTTGAAGAAACCCCCAAAATCCTAAAAATAAAACAGCTGGCCCAGAGGAGCCAGAAAGGTTTCAGAAATAATGGACAGTATTTTAAGAGCGATCTCTCACAGCCCCAAGACATTCCAGGGCTGTCTGAGGAGGACTACTTGGGGTTTTGTTTCATTTTTTTTGCTTGGCTCACAGCACTGGCAGAACCCCGAGCAATGTGCAGCAGGACAGGTGGAAGCCAGCCACTCCTGCCTCCTCACTCTGGCCCTGGAGGGAGCACTCACTGTCCTGGCCTTTGAGCTTGAGACTGTGGTTTGGGGAGGTGATCTTTCTCAGCATTAGAAGTTTCCCATTCTCACTACTTTTTTGAGCAGTTCATTTTTTTAAATCAAAACTCAGTGTTTGGTTTGGCAATTGTTTTTCTCTATGCTGATACTGGAGTGCATAGTATTGCTATCTGGGGGCTTGCATCCCAGTCCACCTGCCCTGCATTGCAATGCAAGTGGACTGTCCCTGCAGCACTCTTACCACACCAAGGGACAGGCCATGGATGCCGAGAGCAAGACCTGCATTTGTTTCTCAGACCTGCTCAGATCCTGCCACTTCATCAGCTTCTGGGTCACCATGACAGGTGGGAGCCCACCCTGCTGCAGCCAGCTCGGTAGAGACTTTCGGGGAGCTGACTCTTCCCATTGTGAGATTGTTTGTTTTCATGAAACCTGACTTTTTGCTATTTACATGAGCTGGGAGCTGCCCGCCCTTTAACATGGTCACTGTGGCAGACATAGTTCGAAGGGCAGTGAAGAAGGTCTGTAACTTTGATGGCACACTTTCATACTCCGTTTTGTATGAACACTGAAAGAATTTTTATCAAACAAAGCCAGGAGCTGGGATGCAGCTCAGGGGTAGAGGCCGCACTGAGGTTTCATCCCCAGCACTGCAGAAAGCAAAAGAAACCCAGGACAGCTAAGCAGAATCCTTGGAGTCCCTCTCACATAGATTTTCTTCAAGAGTTGATTAAAACACCTCCAGACAGCCCATTCATTCCGTTCTGTACTTCGCCGACTCTCGAATGTGTGTATGAAGCGCCAGTGTTTCCTCAGTGATTGGCTGAAGACCTTGAGAATACCAATTAGCTCAATCCATGTTGGTGAAAACATTCACCCCATGTGTCATATCTAAAATCAACACAGAAAACAGTGTGTAAGCAGGAAACGTGTGCTTCCTGGATTTGAGGCGTGGTACAGTGGACGTGTCACCTCGCAGGGCTGAGGAGCAGCGTCCGTGCTGTAACCCAGCTCAGATACTTGGTGACCAGGCTCCTGAGACACAGTGATAGGTGCAACGCTGAGACCCCAAGGCAAGCCCAACTTTCACTTTGGTCAATATTTTCCTGTTTGTTCTCTAGCAACTCATTGCAAAAGGTCTCTTACCAACATGGGGATCCACAGCAGAAACATGGATGGTTAACATAGTTTGGGGCATATCATTAGCTCTCACGTACAAGAAGAAATACTAGTAGGTGCTACGTCAGTAGGTTCTAGGCCATGCTGTAGGTGCCAGGTCAGTAGGTAGTAGGTCAGAAGGTGCCAAGTCAAGAGGTGCTAGGTCGTACAGTAGGTGCTAGATCATTCAATAAGAGCTAAGTCCATAGTTGCTAGGTCAGTAGAGGCTAGGTTATGCAGTAGGTGCTAGGACAATAGATACTACATCACATTGTACATGTTAGGGCCTACCATAAGTACTAGATGACGTAGTAGGTACTGTGTCAGGAGGTGCTAGGTCATACAGATCTAATGCCCACTGTGCTGGGGTTTTGAAAAGTTAGATTTCCTAACTAATCAGCAGAGGCGTTGTGTTGGAGGAACTGTGTCTGTTACGTGCATCAAGGCCAAGGGGGACTGTGTCCCTGCGTCAGTCTCCAGGGCACACAGGAGCACTGTGCTCCTGGTTGGTGCCTTCACTTGCCTGGAGGAAACAGAGCTAGAAGTGGCTGAGTGGTCCTGTCAGGGGCATCTTTAGAGCCGAGTCCTCCCACCGAGAACAGTGGACACCTGTGCAGGCTTTGTCTCAGACGCTGCACTGCTGCAGTCCTGCAGGAGGGCACCTCTTCTCAGAGCCCAAGAGCAGTCCCTTTCCTATGTGCCAATCCCCAGCAGGTGCCAGGCTGTGACAGGAAAGTGGCCTCTACCCAGTCTAAAGCCCCTGGTCAAGACAAAGGTGCCTGGTGGGCAGGAAAACCTCCAGAGCCTCAGGATGCGTTCACACTGTGTGCAAACACATGTATGAGCAAGGCACTGGCCAGCACGGCCACGCGGTGAAGGGCAGCGACTTCTGCTGCGGAAGGAAAGATGGGATTTCACAGAGGGTGCAGGACTGTGCGCCACAGAGAAAATGGGTGTGAGAAACAAAGGACGGTGGTCAGAGGAGGAGCCTGTGGCGAAACAGCACCCTGCTCTGCACACGCAGCCTTACCTGCCACGTTGTCACCAAGGTCTGGGTCCACTGTGCAGATTTAAGGATTCCAGGGTGACAGTGGTCCTCGGGGAGGGGATGAAGCGGGTGAGAGGCCACCTGCAACTGGAAGATACAGGCACAAGGCTGGCAGGGCCGCTGCTTGGGTACAGCTGCATTTTGCTGCAGGAAACTCCCTGGAGAGGGAAATGCACTTGGGAGCCCCTGTGCCACACTTCCGTCTTTCAATCAGGAAAGCTAAAGCCATCTCCCATGTAGCCAGGGCCCCTGGTGCAGCGCATGAGCAGGGGCAGCCCCAGGGTAGGGAATCCAGGTGTCTCCTCTGCAGGGCTCCCAATCCCTGCACGGAGATTCCTCCCCAAGCACCAGGACTGCTGTCAGGGAGGCAGCTCTGTGGTCTGAAGACATAAGGGCCCGAGGGAAGCCGCAGGAGCTGCTGCCCAGCACAGGAACCAAGCCACTGATGCCTCTCTCTGGTCACGACTGGAAGGAGCAGACGAGATGCTGGGAACAAAGTTGCAGTGGTTTGGATGTCTTTATCCCTGTGCTGGACCTGGTCCCCTTGGTGATATTGTTGGGTACAGTGGGGCTCTAGGAAGGGCCCCATGGGGTTCCTCAGTTCATGAGGGTGTGATCACCCTCAGGAGAGGTTCAGACAGCCTCGGGGTCTGTGAGTCCTCCACCCCTCCTGCGCATGAAAAATCTAATATCCAATACCATAATCTTTTTTGTTGTTTTTGTTTTTGTTTTTTGGCGGAACCGGGGATTGAACTCAGGGCCTTGTGCTTTCCAGGGAACTGCTTATTCCACTGAGCCTCCAATACCATAATCTTAACAGGAGACTTTAACACCCCTTTATCCCAAAGAGATAGGTTAATCAGACAAAAAATCAGCTTCCTGATTGCCCTTCTCATGACCTGCCTTCATATGCATGGCCACCCTGCCTGTGTGAGGTGAGGGAACCAGGGCCACACTGCTCAGGCCCAGCCTCCAAACTGAGTGAAGCAGGCCTGTTTTTCTTCATAAAGTGTCCAGCCTGGGAGACTTTGTTATAGCATTGGAAACAGATAGCTAAGTAGTAAAGAATGCCTGCATTCCTCTACATACAAGTGTGCCACTGCAGGCCAGGACAGACACAGCCATGTGGGGGTGACCCAAGCTGAAGGAAGAGGTAGCAGTGGTTTCCTGTTGCCATCTTTGAGCCTCTTTGTCTCTTGAAGAGTCCTGAGTCAGTCACCTTGTGCTACTGAGGACCCTGGAGCTGCTGTGTGGAGCCCAGGCATCCCTATATGCAACAGACAGATCCTGCTCACACTGACTGTGTTCCCCGCCTGTGACTCCAATCCCACTGCACAGATTCCCATGAAGGCCAAAGAGGCAAGGGGAAGACAGCTCCGGCATCTGAGGCAGGAAGATCTCCAGCTCCAAGGCATTACCATCCCCATGCGACAGTGACAAGGAGCTTCCAGCCACTTCATCTTCTCTGCCTGTCAGGGTGGCAGATGGGACCATGTGTCAAGACCCCGAGTCTGGAAGCCCCTAGGTGAGCCCCAGGGACAGCTCACCTGGATGGGGGTTCCTCACCAAGAGACTCACCACCAGGCAGGACAGGTCAAATGAGAACTGCAAACTCCAAGCTTCTCCTATGCCACCATAGTGACCCACCTGTACCTTAAGGTCATATTGACCCAAGCCACCTGAAATGAAAGCCCAAACCCCTAGCTTCCTCCTAAAATCAAGTCTCATAAATTTTATTCCAGAAGAAAACACGCCAATTGGCAGTGAGCTCCTGTCAGTGGGTGTTACCTGCAGCTCACTTTACAGAGCAGAGCCAGACGTGTGCAGGTAGACGAGCGGGGGAATGAGGGTTCCTGTGCAGTGGAGTTGATGCAGAAGACATGTGGATGGAAGAGTCGAAGTGGTGGGTGTGAGAACATTCGAGGAAAATCTCTAAACCCAAATGTAAGAGGTAAAACAGTGCAATTTATTTTTGGTACTGGGAATCGAACTCAGGACCTTGAGCTTGCCAGGCAGGCACTGTGCCACCGAGCTATATCCCCAGCAACAGTGCAATTTAAAACTTGGCAAAAGATGGAATAGACACTTAGTCAGAGACCAAATGTGGATGGCCAGGGCTCGAACACGTGGCTGCCACACCTGCAGCCACAGGGAGCACAAACTGAACCATGATCAGACGTGGCCCCATGCTGGGAGCACCTATAGCAGGTGAGGGCACAGAGCAGCGAGATCCTGCGCACGTGGCGGGAGGAGCATCACCTTGGAAAACAGCTTGTCACTTTCTTACAAAGTTAAATAAACACCCGTGTGCCAGCCCTCCCACACCTGGGTATTTAAGGAAACAAAACCTTATGTTCACGGAAAACCTGTACAGATACATCGGCAGCATTTATTTCTAATCATGCAAAACTGGAAAAACCCAAACAGCCTCTGTGGGGGAGTGGAGAAGCACACGGCGGAGCTTCCTTGCCATGGGATATTACTTGGGAAGGAAAAGAGAATGAACTACAGAGGCCTCCAGACATCTGTGTATCTCAGAGTGCTATGCTGTGTGGCAAGGCCAAGCCCAAGACCCCAACTGTGTGAACTTCTCAAAGGACAGCATGAAGCACGAAGGACAGGGACAGGTGGGTGGTGCGGGAAGGTGTGGGCAGCAGAGGCGGATGGGCAGGTGGCGTCTTCCAGGGCTGTGGGGATGCAGGCACCACAGCACCCTGTCCCCAGAGCTGCACGTGCCAAGCCCGCGAGGGAGGCCAGTGCCATCCGCAGCTAGGTCAGAAGAGAGGCACAGGCCCGCTGCTGCCTGGTTTCGGCGGTGATGTTGAGGTTATATAAGATAAGCGGAGGGATGTGGGACTTGGTGCTATCTTTGAATTTCTGCAGGAGCTCTGTTCTATTTTTGAAACTTTTATGTGAGTCTAAAATTATTTCAGAGTATATATGTAAGTAGAAGTTATTTCAAGGTGTGTATATGTTACTTATGCTTGAGAATAACTTATACATCTATACGCCCACTGCACCCACATATTTAAGGTCACTGTTAATGAATTTTAATATTCTTCCTGTACTCTACACTGTAACTAAAACACACAATTTAAACATGTGCTCTTCATTTAATATATCAGAATGCTCAGAACACTGTACTGCCATGGCAAGCAGAAACACTGAAACAACCCCCAGGATTTGGAGGCAGATTTATTCATGGATGGGTATCGTTCCCAGAATATCAGTCCCTGATCTCTGGTGGTCTAGGGCTTATATGGGATCAGCAAGCAGGAGGTGCAGAGGCAGAGTGCCTTGTCGACTGGGGACTGAGTTTTATAGTACGCAGCATAGTGACCAGCTGTGCATCACAGTGACCAGCCATTCCTAAGAGACAAAGGTAAGCAGACCTGGAACAGGAATATTACCTGGGCAACTAACAAACTGAAGTACATTGCCTGGGGTCGGGGGACATCTTTTACTACATCCCCCCTCCCTTTTCGTTTCTCTAGTGTCTCAGTTACTCTTCTCTCATCGCTGGGACAAATACCCAACACCCAAAATGAAGGAAGAAAAGGTTTATTTGGCTCACAATTGGTGGAGGTTTCAGTCCATACTCAGCTGCGTCCAAGGCAGAGCAGCACAGGGCAGAGAGCAAAAGGAGTGTCAGCAGCCCAGGGAGCTAGCTAGGCTCTCTCTTCCCTCCTTACACTGTAATGCAAATTACCTGCCCCCAGGCAGGTGCAGCATCCACACCCACAATAATCAATTACAAATTCCAGTAGCTGTCCCATAACTGATGAGGCTTTGAGGGGGAGACAACTAGACACAAACCATAACACCTGGCAAATCTTTCCTGGAGATATTTCATGTGATCTTTTGAGACAAGACCCAACTATAATAAACAAGGCTGTCAGTGGTCCTAGCCAAAACTGTCTTATTACATAGTTTTTCCCCAAGACATTTTTAGGAAGAAAAATAATTTAGGGCAGTCTGTTCTGCAACCCTACTCTGGCAAAGCAGTGAGGGAGCCAGTTGGATCTAGGAGCATGTCCAGTGTGTCTTAAATGCTCACCAAACCTTGTCAAGTGTTTGATGGATTGCTTCAGGGGAGTAATGTCCATAGGGTTTAAGGCAGAAATCACAGCTAGGAGAGGGGGTGGGGAAGCAAGGATGGGGGTACAAAAATCAAGGGGGCTAGGTATGGAGCAATCCTGTGAATGATAGCCTTAAGCTTTAGCTGTGCATGGACTGGTCAGTGTCCAGGGTGACCAGAGCAGAGCTTTGAGTCCATTATCTCTTTAGAATGAGCCCCAGAGGGGCTGTCCAGGTATGTTTTCCAGCAAATCTAAGGCTGGCTTTCTGAAACTTGCAGAGGCAGTTAATATGCACCTGGGTTCTATATGTGTGCAGGGACCTCCACAGGTATAGCTGGTCTTTGAACTACACTTCTGTGGAACTAGTTACAAGCCGTTTCTGTAGGGTTATGTTTTATTTTTCTCAACTTTTTTAGAGCTTGTGGCCTGTATGTTGCAGGTAGCTTTTATGTAGTTATCTCTGTGACAAATTCAGGCTCGTTGTCACTGCCAGTGATGAAGGGTAGGCCCTATCTAGGGATGATATTTCACAGAAGGACCCTGCAAATTTTTATTGACTTATCAGGTAGGGAATGCCTTGGGCTTCTGTCTGTGTAGAGTCCACTGTATTGTATGAGGTCAGGGCCAGTGACACCAACACTGAAGCCTGAGCTCACTGCAGGGGCGTGGGTGCCAGTGCTGCGGCTGGCACTTGTACAACATACAGCGAGTGCAGGTTTCCAAACAGCAGCAGGAAGCTATAGCTGCACAGCTTTGGCCAAAATAACAGTATGCAGTGCGATCACAGCACATCTAGCCTGTCCTAACAGGGCTACTTCCATCTGCAAGCAGGGTGTACTCAGCATCTGTCCAGGGCTTATTTTTTTTTTAAGTCTGATCAGCTTGAGGACAGTTTATCAGACAGTGCCTGGCAGTCATGGTCTCTCGGATCCAATTCTGTGGGCAGGTATGTGGGCAGGATTGTGTGGTTTTATTGCCACAAGAGTCAGGCAGAGATTGCTGCCTATAAGTCCTTAGTACTAAGTGAGGTCCAGCACAGCATGTAGCACCTGGACAGTTAGGTCCTAGCCTAAGGTGAGCTTGTCATCTTCCTTGATCAGAAGGACAATGGCTGTCTGAGCAAAAGAAAAGGGAAGGCAGCCTTTAGTGACTGGATCGAAGTATTTGCACAGGTAGGACACTGTGTGCTCCCGGGGGCTGACAGCCTCAGTAAATGTCATTGTCTTGGTGAACTCTAGGATCCTGATTCTGTAGAAGTTAGCAGCATTAAGAAACTCGCAGAGTGGGGCCGGGGAGATGGCTCCGTAGAATAAGCATTTCCCTGGCAAGTGCAAGGGCCTGAGTTCAATCCCCAGTTCCGCAAAAACAAAAAGAAGAGACGACCCAGGCCATGGGATCCTGAACAGACCCAGAGCGCAGGCCTGGAGAGTGAGTGAGACGACCTGGGGCCCTCCAGATCCTGAATAGACCAGGAGCACAGGCCTGGCGAGTGAGTGAGATGACCAAAGCCGCAGAATCCTGAATAGACCCAGAGTGCAGGCCCAGCAGGGAACCCTTCAGCAGAACTCCCTGCAAAGAGGCTAGAGGCAAGACCCACCTAGCTGATTCAGGAGCAGAACATCTTGCCAGAGAGACACAAAGGG
>NW_004524649.1:2588588-2619264 GCF_000260255.1 Octodon degus | reverse complement strand
ATTAGAAACTTTAAAAAGTATATTTCCATTTTCTGTTGACTTAAAAAAAAACAGAGGTCTGTACCTATGTTGTTTATTTATTATTTCTTGCCTATGTCTTGTAATAGGAGAAACTACTTTGGCAGTAACAAAACACAATGTGCTAACCATTGTTACTCTCCTAAAATCTCGTTTTGAGATTTTGTACCATTGTTCTTATTTTTTTTCTTTAAAATAAAATAACTGATGTCAAAAAAACAATAAAAAAATTAACTATTATTTGATATACCCAGGCCCATACATATTTAATATATATAATTTGATAATTCTAGACAAATGCATATGTTCATGAAACTATCACTATAATTAAGATACTATGTATCCCATCAGCTCCAAGGGTCCTCAGTCGTTCACTCTATTATTGTTGGTGTTGATTTGTATTAAGAACAATGAATATAAGATCTGTCCTCTTAACAAATACTTAAGTATATAATATGATATTGTTAACTGTGCACTATGTTAGGCACTATGCTCTAAGAAGCAGAGCTCAAAACTCATTCATTGTGTATAAGTAAAATTATTACTGAGGTAGGAATAAAATGTAACTACTGTGTAATCAAAAAAAAAAAAGAAAGAAAGAGAAAGAAAGAAAGAAACAAAAGAAAAGAAAAGAAAAGAAACTTGCAGAGTTTCTTCCTTGAGACCAGTTGCTGCCAGATAGTATAGCAGAGCTTTTGTGACTTTCCAGCAGGCAGCTTGGATATCGTTGATCAGAAAGTGCTTTTTAAAAGAGGAAACAAGTTTTTGAACCTCTGGGAGTTTGAGTCTTAGTCATGTGGCTTTTGAGTCCAAACTGGGGTCTTTAAAAGGGAAGAGAGTTTGGCTGACAGGAGCCAATCAAAGGCAGAAGAAGGGGGCCCAAGGAGATAGCTCAGTAGAATAAGCACTTGCCTGGCAAGCGCAGGGTCCTGAGTTCAATCCCCAGTACCAAAAAAGAAGACACTCTTTAGGCCCAGGCAGGTGGACCAGCAGGCTATGGGTGGCAGAAGACTGAGGCGATATATATGGAGGGCAATTGCAGTGGCATCAGCAGCTCAGAGATCTTGGACTGGATTTGCAGGCAGGAGAGGTGATTAACAGTCTATTGGGCTGATGTGTGGCTGCATGCCTGTGCCTCCCCTGACATCAGACAGTGAGGCGGCATAGCTGATGGCCAGACCCAGAGGCAAAACTTGGTTCACACCTCTTGAAGGGGAATATTCAGTGCTTCAGGATCGGGGTCGTCTGTCTCAGACATCATCTTCCTCTCAGGGAACAATCAGAGCTGAAAGCGCAAGATTAAATGAGAGGAAGGCTGACGGGTTGGTGTAAAAGAGACAGTTGCTTCTAACTTGAAAAGGAGGTGTCTTCCCAGAAGCCCCTCAGAGAGAAACTACCCAGATGCCTGCCTGACTGTACCCTTCATGGGAACTTAGGCGAGACTTAGCTAAAGAGGGCATGAGCTCTCTGTTATGCCATGTGTCCATTGCCACAGAGCTGCAAGTGAAGGCCCAGTTAGCCACTGTGACCCGTGCTTCCCAGTCTCGGTGCACAGATAGAGCAGCCTATTGCTTGCACTGTCCATCCCGTTCACTCAGGAGGGACTCGGAAGCTAAACATTCCAACCCCTTTCCCTTGAGAGTGGTCCTGTCTAACGGAAGTTGATCGGACACCCCTTCTGCTTGAACTGAGCACGACTGACAGACTAACTGAGATGCCCCAGGGGTCATAACAGAATCAGCAGGCGGGCAGACAAACAGACTGCATCCTCCTCCCTTTGGGGTCTGATGTGAGCTGCTCAAATGAGAATCCAGGAATCTTCCTCCAGATCTCCAAAGAGACTTGAGAAATCTCAAGGGTGCACCTTCCCGTTGGGACCTAGCGAGGTCTTTATTCGGTCCACCAAGGCCATGACCAGTGTGGTCAGTCTTGCCAGCCAGCTCATCAGATGCAATGGCAAGCAGAAACACCGAAACAACATCTCGCGTTTAGAGGCAGATGTACTTATGTCTCTGGGCATTAATCAGAATCATTCCCAAATTATTAGCCCCTGATCTCTGGTGGTCTAGGACTTATATGGGATAAGCAAGCAGGAAATACAGAGGCAGAATGGCTTGTCCACAGCGGGTTGGTTCATACAGTATACATTGTGGTGACCAGCTATGTGTTGGTCACTATGAACAGTGATCAGATGTTCCTAAGAAACAAAAGTAACCGAAGCTGGAGACGGCACTATTACCCGGGAAACTAGCAAATGTACTGGCTGGGTGACAGGGGGACATTTACTATAGAGCCAAAATGTCTTTGTATTGGCAAACACTTGGTTCCCCAAAACACCCCACCATCGCTTAATAAATAAATATAGAGATTTACTTTAACTGGACATTCACAGGGGCTACTGATGGCCTGGAAAGTACTCCACAGCTTCCTAGCTAGGGAGCCACCTGGGCCACAGAGTGTCCCACTTCTGAACTGTGGCCAGATTGGACCAACAGGAGCCAGGCAGGTGACCTCAGGAGCCATGTGACATGGGTGGAAGAGGCAGGGCCAACCTAGGATGTGGCCCAGGGCTACAGTCTGGGCAGGGGTGGTGCATAGAGGGGCACTTTCCACCTTAGAGCACAACCGAGTGGGCAGAGATGGCCACATAGCTGCTGGGCCCCTCTAGGAATGGCAATCACAGCTTACCTGTCCCTCTCAGAATCACGAATGACCCTGGCTGCCCTGGGACTCCCAGGCCTTTTGCTGGCCAGGTAGGCAGTGAAGATGGATGGATGCCCTGATACCAGGCTTCCCTTTGGTCCCCGGCACCCCATCTCTTCCCACCTATTCACTCCCAAGGCTGCCTGTCCTGTGGGTGCCATTGAAGGAGCACACATGAGCTGGCCTCTCCCCATGGCCTCCCCTCTGGAGTCCTTCCCAGGACAGAAGCCAGGGCCACTACGGTTGCCCAAGTGACCAAGCAACTTCCCAGCCAGCCCACATGAGAACAGCTTGATGTAATTCCACCTCGTCATGCTGGATGAACTATTTGTGCATCATAAGAAGGAAATTCAATGGTTTTTAATTTTTCCCAGTAATATTCACAGTATTTCCACTGAAGCACAATTGAAAAACAGAAAAAGAAATCATTTGTGATACTTAATTCCCAAAAGAAAAGAATTCAATTTAAGGTGTAATTTTTCCTGCAAGATAGAACATTTTCAAGGGTTTTTTTTCTTTCTTTTATTACTTTTTATTTTTGAGATAGTTGCAGGCATGTAGAAGTATTTCAAGAAAAATACAGCTGTTGTGCTTGGTCTGCAGTTTCCTGAAAGCTTAAGACATTACCATCTCGTTCCCTATTAAAATACATATTTTTTGCTGTTTGCCAGTCTGTTATAGACATGTTATGGCTGTACCCCTAAACGAACCATTTTCTAAAATGAAATTGTTGTGGAATTCGGTAAACTAATACCATCAACTTCTGTAATACATATTCAGACAACTGCAGCTCTTCAACTCTGTCCTTTGCAGCCCAAGACAGACACCCAAACCAGCGCTCTCTAGAGCCCTACCTCGTGGTTTCCTGCTGTGGCTCCCTCTTCCTTCTTAAGCCAGAGGGGACCCTCTGTCGGCCCTGCCACACGCGACAGTGGCTCCTCGCGTGTTTGCCATCCGTGATCACCGCGTCCACCCAGGGAGTCAGTGCGCATCTGCATTGCACTTACTCCTCCCCCTGCTTCCCGGCTCCTTCCCATCCCCCTCTTTGCCACCACCTGGCTGTCATTTGCTCTTTGGTTGCTGCATTTCTGACAGAGCACTGTGCACCTCTAAGCGTGGTCCGAAGGCCCTTTGGAGGAAAGTGGCTTTGATTACCTGCTTTGGTGCTTGCCAGGTCCTCTCTGGCCACGGGGCGGCGCTGCTCTGTGGCGAACAGGCGTCTTGTACCTGTCACCAAGGGGCACTGTGAGCACCCTGTTTTCCCCGTCTTCCTTGACCATCGCAGGGCCCTGGTAGCACCTTACAAGCAGTGCTGTCTTCTCCCCTCCTCCTTCTCGTGTGTGAATCGCAGCCATGCAGGGGCTGGGAGAAGCCTGTGTCACAATCTGCTCTCCATGGCGTACTTCACTTTGAGTAAAAACACCCGCTCTTCCCAGCAGGGGGCTCCTGTCTGCACCCATGCTTACTTACGGTTTCACAGAGCTCACTCCAGTGCACGCAGGCCTCAGAGACCTTTGGGTGCTTCTGCGCACCCTGCATGCGGCGTGTCTTCATACGTCCTGTTGTGCAGGTCTTGAGCGGCAGGCTGCTCTGGCCATCCCCGTCCCTCACCAGCCTGACCCAACGCCATCCCTGTTTCCAAGGTGCAGGCGCCTAGCGCTGGGGAACAGTGGTCCAGAACAGGACTGGGTGAGAGGGACACGTGCCCAGTGCTGCTTGGGGGCCCAGGTTCCCCATAGGTTGAGCAGGGGAGTGAACTGTGCATCGGTGTGTATTATATCACAGAGACTCACGCTGTGGTCACAGTGTCCCTAGCTGACTGACATCCTGCGGGGGGCTACCACGACACCTGCCGACTGTTGGCGAAAGGCGATTGTGTGAAACAGCCTGCATACATTTCCACAGCTCTAGGTGTTCACTCTGTACCTGATCTGGCCAGTCTGTTAGGTGTTTCTGTTTTGTGGGCTACTTTAGACTTCTCCGTTGGCATGTGTCATCTTTTGTTTAACTGCTTTTCTTTTTGTGAGTGTCTCGGCTGTTTCTGGTGTTCTGCAACAACTACAATGCTCCAGTGGATAACCTGGGACATATGTGTTCTATTTTGGAAGATGAACCTTCAAGACAAAGCCCTAGAGCACAGCAATGTCACGTCACCTCCTCTAATATAATTTTGCCATCAAGCTCTGAACGTACAAGCCGAGATGCCGAGAATGAACCAGGCTAAATCTGGATGAGTCTGGCTGCATCCGGCTCCCTCCGGCTGCATCCTGCTCCTGGCGGATACAAAGGCCACACCCATCCTCCAGTGCTCACTGGATGCTTCTCAGAGGAGATGCAAGTGCCCTTTACCGGGACAGATGGTCCTAGTGCCTCTCATGCACAGTGCCCTGCATGTGTGGGTGCATGTCCCATGCGCAGGTCCTGGAGAGAGGCTCAGTCAGGCAGGCAGCCTTCCCCAGTTGCTTCTGGAGAATTGCTAACTGACACAAGTGGGCGTGAAGCATGGACCTGGGCCTTCCCCGGGGAAAGGAGATCTCCCTCTCTCTGTGTGGATTGGGGGTGGGGAGGTGGTGGGACTGAGGTCATCCAGAAAACCCCATGAGGAGGAAGGCTGGATCTGAAGCAACCCAAGAGCCCGCTCTCAGGGGCACACAGGGCATGGGCCAGCTTTGTCGGCTCCACACACTACACCAGGGTCCTGGGGTCTGTGGGTAACCATCTTTGGTGCTCCAGCAGAGTGGGGTCAGATGTACTGCTCACTGCCTCCCACCTGCTGCAGATGCCCCGACATGGCAGTGCCGGCCTCCTTCATGCCTCCTGGGCACGTGCATTGCTATGCTACTTGATATCCCTTCTGGGTTAGCTTATTTCCTCCACCAAGAAAATGTTCCTAGTTTAGTCTCCTAGCAGGATTGGCATCTTCAGAAAACCCAGTATCCCTCCTCCACAAATAGGGAACCCTTCAAGGTAGTGGACTAGGTGCTGCTGGGGTGGCCAAATTCTTGTTCATGTTTGCACTTTAGATACTTATTAATTCATAGTTATTACTTTTTAACTGGATGCTGTTAACCTTTAAAGGTTAAAGGCAATGCAGGCCCAGCTGCCTGAGTCCCACGGGCCTGGTGCTGCCAGCCATCCCCACCCGTGACCCCATCCCTGATAGAGACCCAGCCCCAAGGAGCATGCAAGAAATGTGATACTCAGTGAGTGCAGCATGGACCCTATCCCTCTCCCCAGATGACACAGGACACCTTTGGTGACACCCTGCAATGTAGCCCAGCAGGCTGTCAACCAGGGCTGCACCAGCCTCAGCAGCAGAGGGCAGCAGGGTCCAAAGGATGCAGAGAGAGGCACATGGGGTCTCAACTGTCTCTGACCCTTCCTTTTCTCTTCACTCCCTGGCCCCTCAAGGGCACAAGCAGCTTTCCATCCACCAAGCCCCGCTACAGGCTGCTTCTGTCTGAGAGCCAGTGACATGGGCTACCCACTTGAGCCACAATAAGCCTCTGAGCTGTGGGCATCTCAGTGATGAGAAGAGTCCTGGTGAGCAAGGCCTTTCAGGGAGAGCCCAGGTAGAGGTTGGCGACGGGGCTACAGGCAGCAGATTCGTGAATGTGCCAAGCCGGGTGGAGGGGAGCCACATCAGAAGCTCTGCACAGGCCCCACTGACCCTCCTGCTTTGCTGAGTGTCCTTCAGGTGGCCTTGGCCATGTGCCTACAGCCCACAAGTGCTGACACCTGCAGCATCTGGGTGCTGAGAGTTGCTGAGCCCGAGATCTCACTGTTGGTGAGCTCAACTCTAGGTGATTTAAGTCTCCACGGCTCCCCAGTAAGTGCTGTGTGCTCAGGGTGACCCTGGCCATCACAGCCACCTCTGGGTGGACTCCATGGAGTGAGGTCAGAGTGGTGAGGACAGAGGGAGTCTAGAGCTGCGGTGGGGCCTGGGCCTCAGGATGCAACATGCAGAGCCGGACCTCATATCCTGGCAGGCACAGCATGGTGACTGGTGACACCCTTGGCAAGGTATCTGGCATCATGGTTGTTTAAATACCAGTGAAAAAACCCAGGGGGAGATAGCTGGTGTCCCACCCAGCAGAATAGATGCCAATAGGAGGTCATACAGGCTAGTGCTGCAGGTACAGAGGCCATGCCAATCCCTGCCTGCCCCTCCAGCCCCTCCAAAGGCTCAGCTCAAAGCAGAGCCCTGCCTTGTGGATGCCCTTGGGCAATGAGGGTGATGCAGCACTTGCTGCGTCCATCCTAGCGTAGGTATACCCTGTCCTCAGCCTGTGGTGACCGTGCACACGGCCTCTTAGGTCAGCCCCTACTCTCATCAGAGCTGTAGGTGGAGCACAGAGGAAAAACCAATGCTCCCATCTGCATTGTAGCGCATCTGAGTTTTAATCACCTGTTGTAATCCAATACAATTGATTATTTTGGCACCACACAGCCCCAACGCTGCACTCTCAGCATGTGGCTGCTCTGCAGCTCCAAGCAGGAGAAAAGCCTGGAGCTGTGTCTTTCTTTCTTGGTTTTTAATGTGATGCTCACATTCCCAAGGCTGGGGCCTACATATCCATCCTGTGGGGTGCTCTGGGTAGCTGTCCCAAGCCTGGGCCTTCCAGGCCAAACAGCGGACTACTGTGGCCCTTGAGGTCCATGGAACAGGCCAGCCAAGAAGCAATGTCACAGAGCCCTGGGGCACAGAGTAGGGACACACTGGCTGTGGAGGCAAGGCAGATGTGGTGCAACCAAGCTGTCCTGGTGCAACCAAGCCGTCCTGGTGCCCAGGGCCCAGGGAGGAGCGTTCAGGCCTTGGCTCCATGGCCTGGCAGCCAGGAGCAGGCTGTGTAGGGAGCTGACAGCTCACCAAGACTCTGGCCTCTTGGAACCTTTGTAAAACAGAAAAGGTAACAAAAGCAGCAATCATCTCTAGAGTGGCTGTGAAAATGAGGGGCTCGGGTGCTGATGACACCGTGCAACTAACAGAAACAGGCACAAAGCAAGCACCTGACACTAAGCTATGAACAGGTGCGCACACAGATGGGCCCCGCCAGGCCGGGGTCTCCACCTGTGCTGTCTGTGCCTGCGTGCAGCTCCGGAAGGCCCAGGGTGGCGCTGAAGGTCCCGCATGTGATCTTGGGGCACAGACAAGTTAGTCCCTGCTGGACCTGGAGACCCCAAATCCAGGGCCTCTCTGAAGCACATCCTGGTGGATCTGCCAGCACTGTCTCTGCCGGGCCAGAGAGCTAAAGAGACAGGGTTTGTAAGGGAAGGTTCAGCAGGAGGAGGGCCACTCAGCTTGGCCCTGCACTCCTCCACCCCGTGAGCTGTTACAGCTCCCACATGGGGAGCTCACAGCCTGCACAGCTCCCCGGAATTGTGCATCCCAGAGCGGTTTTGTTTTCCATCCCTGAGGGCCATAATGACAGTAATTGTCATTTCCTGTTGCTGCATCTGAGGCCACATGGGAGACCACGTGCATAGTAGAGGAACGAAGACCTCACAGATGTGGCTCTGGGGACAGAATGCTGAGTTGTCCCCACACATGGACGGGACATTAGCAGACTCATACCTGGGCACAACAAGAGTTGTATCCCCCAGGGGGCATAAGTGGCTGCCTCGCAATGGCCTGAGGCCTCAGCCTCTCCTTCCCTTGTCCCCTCCCTGTGGAGTGGAGTGTCAGACTCAGACTGCAGGTCTGTGGGGCAGCAGCGTGGGCAGGATTGACAGCTCTCATCCCAGGGCACTGAAGTCCCCACTTAGGGTCGAGGGACCCATAGTGAGCACTGTTCCTGCCCTAGACCCATGCTGGGTCCACATGGCATTGGTTCCACACAGCACAGGCTGTCCTCATGGTGACCAGAGGCCACGGCTGACAGACTGTGCATTTAATTTGCAAAGCTAGGAAATAAGCCCATCCCTGTGAACTTTCTGTCTGTGAGTCAGTGGCTGGAGGGCAGCAGGGTGGAGAGGACACAGATCTCTCCACAGCTGAGCGCCGCGCATGTCCTCGGCATCCCCAGGGCCAGGGTCAGCACAGGCATTAGTGCTCCTGGCCTTCCAAGGAGGAGGTGGTTGCGTGTCCTGGGAAATGTCACCTGGTAGGCAGTGACTCTATCCCTGTAGGAAATCAGCAGTGTGATACAGGGAACCCTCAGAGCCATCCCCCCGGGTCTCACACACCAGAGTCCCCAGGAGACAGGGGCTCATGCCCAGGCTGAGCCCTACAAGTGACCGGCCACAGGGAAGCAGAGCCACACCTAAAGGCAGCTTCTTCCAAAGCAGCAGTGGTTCATCAGGATGGAGCCCGAACAATAGTGGATGCCAGGATCTGTCATGGCTCAGATTCAGGCAGTTTGAAGCAAATCAGGGACAGTGATCTTCTGTCCACACCAGCCCCGCTGTGTTCTATAAATCAGTAGGAAGTTACAGTAAAAAACCCTAACCCATGCTGCACAAGGCCCCTGGAAGTCCCTGTCCCAGACCCTATAGGTAATAGCTTTATTCCCACCATCCTAGCCCAGGAGCCCAAAGATTTTTGACACATGAGGCTCTTCCATTTAGAACAAGCCATCGCTCGTCAAAGGCATCTTAGGTCTTCCACCAGGCAGCCCTGTACTAATCTCCCTCTCTCCACTCTCTGCAGAGCGACTACTCCAGTGACACAGAGAGTGAGGACAACTTCCTCATGATGCCACCGCGGGACCACCTGGGGCTCAGCGTCTTCTCCATGCTCTGCTGCTTCTGGCCGCTGGGCATCGCCGCCTTCTACCTGTCCCATGAGGTAAGGCTTCCATCCACCCAGCAGCCAACACACAGTGGCACTGTGGATGCGGTGCTGTGGATGTGGCACAGCCAGTCCAGGCAGTGGTCAGCTCAAGGGACTGGGGGATAGGAGGGGATTGCACCAGGCCAAGCAAGTGGGCCTGGGCACACTGTCCTTCACCTGGACATGCTGTCCTTCAGGGAGGGGTCTGTGTGATGGGGATACAGTTTGCTTGGCAGAGGCCAGAGCCTCTGGGGACCCAACCTTCAGGCCTGGGGCAGAAAGCAAATGCCTGATAGAGATGTCCTAGGGAGGGAGGAGAGAGGTATCCCTGTCCTCAAAGAAAGCTTGTGCATATAAGTGGCCCTGTGGCAGTTGGGTCCCCAACCCAGAGAAAGTAAAGTGCCAGCATAGTTCTATCCTGGGCCAGTGAGCTCTGCCTTCTCCACCACACACTCCCCTGGGTGATCCCAAGGTTGTCCCCCAAGGAGCCTCCACTGATTTCGTCCTCTAGTGAAGGATGAGCCTGCATTCAGGAGCCTGTGTCTCTGTATTCTTATTCCTCAAAGCAGATGTCTTTGCTTGCCAGTGAAGCATGAAATTGCAGCCTCAACTCATCGTCTACCATCATCTCAGCCAGAACAGGGGAGGCAGCCCCACATGGGCACAGGCCTGGGGTCCCTGTGGATGCAGGTGCAGGGGAAAACAGCCCCAGGTGCTTGCTCATGGGTCCCTCTGCTCTGAGGGCTCTGGGGCTGAAGCTAAAGCCGGTCAGCACTAGTAGGTTCTCCTGCAGGCTGCAAATTCATGTCCTAGCTGGCATAGCAGTTTTCTCATTGGCTTCTGTGCAGGTGGCCGTGGCTAGATGGGCGGAGAAGCCTTAAACCATTTCTTTCCCACTGCACATCTTGGATGATGCCTGGCCACTTTCCTGGCAGTCCCAGGAGGAGCCAGGAGCCAGAATGGCTGTGGCCGTGCTGAGGGCAGCACTTTATTAGAGACAGGCAAGAGGAGAATGGCTCCTGGTGTGGCAAGGGACTCTGTTTTCCAGGCCCCACAGCAGCCTCGTTAGTCTGTCTGGGCTCCTCTTTGTGAATGTGTACCATGATGGAGGCCACAAGTCCTTCTCCATGGTGGATGAGTGGATGGTGGATGGGTGGATGTGTGGATGAGTGAATGGTGGATAGGTAGATGGTGGATGGATGGATGGATGGATGGATGGATGGATGGGTGGTAGATGGGTGGATGGGGGTTGGGGGATGGGTGGATGAGTGGATGGACAGATGGCTGAGTGGTTGGGTGATGGACAGGTGGATGGCAGATTAAAAGAATGAGTGGTTGGGGTTGACAAGATAACTCAGCAGACTAAGCACCTGCTTAGGCAAGTGCAGGAACCAAGATTTGATCACCAGCACCACATGCTACACCAGCCCCACCCCTGGGCACACTAAGCTAGCCACTGAGACCAGGTATGGTGACACAAGCCTATAATCCCAGTGCTGGGGAAGCTAAAAACAGTAGGATCACTATGAGTCCCAGCTGTGTAGTGAGACCCTGTACTAAATACATTTTTAAAAATACAATAAGTGTTTGGGTACCTAAATAGATGAATGGTGGAGGGGTGAGTAAGCGGATGGGTAGACAAGTGGCTGTGTAAATGGATGGAGGAATGGGAGGGTGGATGCATGAGTGATTAGATGGGTGGGTGGATGGGTGGATGATAATTGAGTAGAAGGGTCAATTGTGTATGGGTAGATGGGTGGGTGGATGGATAGATTCTCATGGTGAGCTGAACCTCAAATAAGCAGGAACAGTTTCATGCCAAAGGGGAGGTCAAGTCCCTGGAGAGATGTTCCTGCTCCCAGCCTGGCCCAAGCATGGCCACGGACTTTCCCATAACTGAATGGTGGCAGCTACGGTACCCACACCTCCCTCCTATACCCAGTCCCCAGTTGTCTACAAGTGTGAGGATAGGCATACGAACTTGCTAGATTTGGATTTCCAAACTCAGGAGCACGGCGGATATTTCTATTTTGGTTTCCACGAGGAGAGGTGCTGCTTGTCCGGGAGGTGGCCGTGGGCTCCGTGCACACTGGCAGATGCTGAATGGGGAGGGTTGAAGAGGCTGCACCCTGGCCACTGCCCTCTGTGGTCTCTGCTGCCCCGTGTGTCCTCTCTTGGCTGATGCCACGCTCTTAAGAGCCAGGTACACAGTGGACAGCACCTTTGTCCTGAAGATCGCAATTACAACAGAACGAGGGCTGCTGTGGCAAGGCTGGTGCTCGGGTTCTCTTTCTTGGGAGGTGATTTCATTCTCAGCATGGTACAGCCTCAGAGACTGTGTCTGATGACTCATGACATTGTTCCTGCGGTGGTCAAGGGGACTTTCATTATTTGTGAAGCAGCAAAAGCAAAGCACCTCTTGCAGGCTTCTGAGCTCACTTTTCAGGGGTGAACCTCAGGACACTGCGTGTTTCGGAGGGGCGGTCTGCATGACAGGAAGGGGATGACAGCTCCCCAGGACCCCAGTCGCCCTCTACTGTGCTAGAGAACAGATTCCCTCCCTGCACACAACACAGGAAGGCCGCATTTCATAAGGAACTCATCTCCCCTCTAGGTCTGCAGCGGGGCTGGGCCATGGGTCCCTGCTTGAACCCGCAGCCCACATGCAGATGCAGGAGCCCAGCCACCCAGCAGGGGCAGCACCCCAAGACTGAGTGGCAGGAAGCCAGCAGACACAACAGAAAATCAGCCAAATTCAATCAGCACTGCCCATTCTGAGCCAGGCAGGAGGGAGAGTTGGCACTCCCTCCCAGGCCTCTTTTAGTCCCTGGGGCACAAATTGTAGGGCCCAGAGGAGGTAACAACCGGAGTGCCTGCCTGGCCATGAGACCACCTGCTATCCCTAGGAACCTTTCACTGCCCAGAGTGATGTTGGGATTTTCCTTTCATCACAGCTGCCCACTGGGTGCTATGCTACATCTGCCCTTTGTCAAAACACCAATGGGTAAGAAACAGGTACAGCCCTTCCAGAGAACAGAGCAAGCCCGCACGGCAGCTTGGTTAGACCAGCAGTGATGGGAATTGGGAAGGCCTGGGTGTTTGGGTCCTGTCATCTTCAGCAGGCCGTACTTCTGTGCCCATTTCCCAATGCTAACAGGTATGGAGGTCATTCCCATGAATCAGAGGAGTCCCAGGAGGCTTCAGGAGCTACTAGGGTACAGGGACAGTGGCCTGTGGGACCTCTGGACAACCACCTGTAAATGCAGGGAACTGTAGAGCCGCAGACCCCAGGGGCTTTTTCCAGAGGACAGAGCCGCGGCAACACCTGCTTGCTGAGGGTTCAGCTGGTGCTGTTGGGCACTTGCCGCTGCACCCTCCTCTGGGTGCCATGTGGGCCCCTGCACTGTCCCCAGTCCCTTGCAGGGGTCACAGGTTTTCTGTCCCCACCTCTGCCTGTGACAGAGGGCCACAGTGGCATCCCTGGCAGGCCGGTGGCTGGCTGGACCAAGTGGGGTGGAACCAGGCACACACTGCCTGCTGTGACCCCTGAGCCAGGAGTTCTGTGCTCGGGTCTCAGAGAGGGGGGATGGGCATGGAGGCAGCGCCCACCCACGTAGGTACAAACTTGGAGGCTTCCAAGTGACCTGGAGGCAGAAACAGCCCCATCTGCGAGGCAATCGCACTGGCTCATATTTAACCTGCACCATGAGCCTGCGAGGGGAGAAACTGTGACCTCCACATAAATGAGAACAGAGGGGGCAATGCCTGGAAGAGACGGGGGTGTGCAGGGCACAGGAGTGGACACTGACCGTCCAGCTTCAAGACCAAGGCCCAAAGCCTGACTCTGCATTCTGTCCATAGGGACTCAGATGGAAGTGAACAAATGTAGGATCACAGCCCACCTCCCGAATCCACATCCACACAGCCTGCATGGGGTGTGGCAGCCTAGGAAGAGGGCTGTGAGCTGGACTGTGGGGTTCACCTGCTGCTGGGTCTCCAGGGACAGCAGCTGGACGCCCCAGGCTCAGGCCTGGGATGACACCCAGGAGATATGTATGGAGTTGTCCGGCAGAGTCCTCTGCATTAAGACGTTTATTATGTCATTATTTCATTTCATTTCATAAAATGTTTCTTTTTTTATTAACGGTCACATTATAATGATAATTAAATGAGGAAAGGGTTTTCAGAGCCAGATGATGAACTTTATGAATAGCACCAGCAACGGAAACTGGAGGATGGAGCCAATGACCATGGCCTGGAGCTCTGGTCACCATCTTGTGCTTGCCGCCACCTGTGCCACCACCCTGTATCCTGCTGGTGCTCAGCGGTGAAAAGAGCCGATGTCCCAGTGAGGAGACACAGAAGTTAGACAGAACAGGAGCGGAGGGGGTGCTGGAAGGCCTGGTCCAGGGAGACAGCCACAAGTGGTGTGCGGAATACAGGGCTGGACGGTGGATTTTGCGGAAAGACCTGCTAAAAGGGACATCACAGGGCCAGGATGGGAACATCTACTGGGAGGTGCCACAGGCTTGGTGCAGGACAGGGAGAGAAGCCTACAGGAGGACATTCGCAGCAGCGAGGACCCCACTTGTGAGTGCCCGGCTCCACAGCGTCTGACCCAGAGCACCCTAGGATCTGGATGGTTTGCCACATTTTCCAGGTTTTAATACAGAAAGAATAAGCTGGTCTGCCCTTGGAAAAGCATGAGGTCAAAGAGATAATTTGAAAATAGGGCACAGAAAGCAGCTGGGGACTTCCGCTCATTGCCCAGATTGCTGGCCTCCCATAGGGGGACGAACTGATTTGCTGGGTTTCTTGACGTGTTTATCATACAACGTGTCCTGCTCCAGCATGCAGTTGAGAAGCAGCCCAGCAGGACCCGGCGGACAGCTAACCAGCAGCCACTTGCATGAGAAGCAGTGGGAGACTGGAAAGGGCCGCAGGTGCTTCCTGCCTCACCCTCAGGGTGGGGTTCGCTTCTCCAGTTGCCTTCTTCTGTCTTGCGTTTCTTTCTCAAAGGGCCACAGTTGTAAGGGAGCATTTCCTTCATTTTTATTCCACCATATCCATTTGCACCTTGTCTTGGAGGTGCTGAGCTGGGTGGGGGCCAGCACCCCAGTCACTGAGCCAGTCCTTGGGTCAAGCTGTGTTGGGACCGAGCCCATCTCGGGCCAGGCTGCAGCTTCTGCCACAGTCCATGGTATGGATATTTGCTCACCTTTGTCCAGAACACAGCCTGTTTGAGCTGCTTATGGGCCCACGGGAGAGGTGCACCCCACAGGGTATCCGTGCCCCTCTCTTCCCCTGGGCTCAGGAGAGGATCCACCTACACCGAGCAGGGCACTACAGTTCAAAGAGCAATGCAGGAGTGGGTGCAGCTCCCTCGGCACCCATGAGACAAGAGCAGTCCCAGCACAGCCAGGGGTGCGGGGTCTATACCAAATGCCCACATCAGTGCGTGGTCATCGTCATCTTTGCATAACGATGGGCTTGGCAGTGTGTACTGGGGGGATCTGTCCACAGCCTTGGATGCATCAGGGTGCCCAGAACAGCTCTGACAATCTGGTGCATCTCTGTGGGCTGCTGACAGGCAGGCCAGGTCTCCAGGCCCTCACAGAAGTGTCTTCAGGTCAGAGCTGGGGCCAATGGAGACCAAAGGAGGAACTTAGGTTCCAGGACACCCTGGAGTGCCCACATGTGGCTCCCAGGCTTCTGCTCATGGTCACTTTTTCTGTTTCTGTTTAATACCAATTTATTTTGGTTTTCTGCTTCTTCCAAGGGATTTTTTTTTTCTGAGATAGGGTCTCACTACATAGTGCAGACTGGCCTTGAACTTGCTTGTGTAGCCCAAGCTAGCCTCAAACTCATGGCATTCCTGCCAGGCTCCTTTTTGGCTATTTTTCAGTTACTCCTATTTATTCTTCCAACAAAGGGTCCCTTTTGAGTCACTAGGTGCACCCTTCGTGTTGTAGTCAGTGTTTGCAAGGCAAGTAGATTTAATGCAGAAACAAAGATTTACAAGATCAGCTGACAAAATCCACCCACAGAGTCAAACAGAGAAGAGTGTGACAGATCCATCTGCATGCTAGAGACCTGAAGAGGCCCTCAGAGCATCTGCAGCCTGCAGCAGTGTCTTGCATAAATCTGCACTGGAGGCCAAGGAATCTGCCCTGGACAACTGAAGGGTCTGCACAGGAAGCCCAGGGGCCAGCGCTGGAGGGTAGAGGCAGCCTACCTCTAAGTAAGATAAAGGGGAGAGGGGAGAGTCTGCGGAGACAGCTGCCGGAAGACAGTGCTGGGAGCAGAAGAACCTGCGAGAACCCGAATACAATGCTCCATACTCAAGGCCAAGACGAGGCTCCTCCCCTCCGCCCCTCCGTGCAAGGACAGAACCCACCCTCGGCTGGGCACTGGGGTTCAGCCCAAAAGAACAGCCCAAGCTTCCCTGAAAAAAAAAAAAAAAAAAACCGGCCAGACAAGAATCAGCAGCAATAAGACTCTTTCAAAGCAGCACGAAATCCTTCTCCTTCATGCCGTCTTCCCTTCTCCCATGCCCAGAACCACAATGACTCAATTCAGCGAGGTGCCCCTACCCGGCTGGCAGTCAGTCAGCGAGCAGCCGCACATGTGACTTCATCCCAGGGAGCTCCTGGGAGTGAAATTCTGGCCGAGTTCCCTCTGCAGCACCCCAGCTTCTGCCAGGCCCACCTGTGGAATGCCACAGCGCTGGCTTCACTAGGATTTATGTGACTTCTCTTTCGGTTCTGCTACAACTATTTTTTTTTTCTTCCTGTTCCAATTACCTGCAAGATTTGCAAGCAACACCTTTGTCTCTCAAACAGGAGCAGAGGTATTGTATGTTCTTGGCCTGGTAATTACAGCACTGGGGGCCTGCTTTTCCTGTGTGTCCCATTTTCATGGTCCATTTTCCTAGACCCTGACAGCAGGCTGGGCACTCACAGAGCGGTACTCCCAGAGCATCTGGGGGGTTAGAGGGGAACAGGGTTATGCGTCCTCCTCACCCAGTTCCTTCTGGGCTTTCCCAGGATATGGGGTCAGTTTGAAGTCACCTTTGTCCATGCACCATGGTAGTGCAGGGGTGCTGCAGTTGAGGAGCATGCTGTGCCTCAGTTTCCCTATGTCCTCCTGCTGTGGCCCTCTGGCCCTGCATAGGGGCTACTTTCACCATATTTCCCTCTTCAGAGGGCTCCAAGCTCCAGCCCAGATCCCCACTACCCGACAAAGTAGATAAAGCCCCGCCCTCCTGAGCACCCCAGCAGGTTAGCTGACATCCCAGTCACGGGCCTGTTCAGCACTCCAGAATCTTGTTCCATCCCTGGTCTTGGGCTGATCTCAGTCTCTCATCTTTTGTCTCTGCTGTGCTCGCTAAACTGCTCTTTAACATCTCTGCCAGGCTTCCTAGTCTGGCATTACCAAGAGGGGGATTTGCATTTCTCTGTCCCTAGCTGTGTGGACTGGAAACAGATCCCCTTTACAATGACAACACTTTCAGTTTAGGATGTTAAGTCTTGCTAGAGGGATTTAGAGTCACTACCACTGGAACTCCTGTTCTCTCCAGCACTAATTGGAGCCTGCGCTGCGTGAGTGCTCTGTTGTGGGTTCGTAATCAATATAGGAATCCAAGTAGCCAATTAAAAGGGGCTGGGGAGATGGCTTAGTGGAATAAGCACTTCCCTGGCAAGCGCAGGGGCCTGAGTTCAATCCCTGGTTCCACCAAAAAAAAAAAACCAAGTAGCCAATTAAAATTTGAAGGTGTTTCTTTAGCTGAGCTCAGTGACCAGCAGTACAGACCCCTGTTTCAGAGTCTTAAGTGAATGGTGCAAACCAAAGAACATGAAGAGTATATAAAGAAAATATGTAACACATCCTACTTGTCAAACAATTTTTTTTTCTTGCTATACATCTGGCTACTTTTCTTCCTGTTATTGCTTAGGGTCAGCGCTTTCTCAGGCTATATTTCCTCCATATGGTTACTTGTTTCACAGTAGGCCTGTTTTTACAACTCTGGGGTCAGCTAAAGTTTATCATGGCCATACTTATGCTAAGAGTCTGGGAGCTATGATCAGGTGGGAACCATGCTGCACAGCTAGGAAGGAACAGGAAAGGAGACAGGACCAGTGCCCCTCCTGCTGACGTCAGGAAGAAACACCGTGGCTGCATAGCATTAAGAGTCACCCACAAAGTACCTGCCACCTGTGCCTGGAGCAGAGATGGGTGCACCCAAACAGTCTTCTGCAAGGATGAACCAAGTGACTTCCAGCGTAGGCCCTAAGAATAGCTGCAGGTGGCCATGGCTCAGATCCATCAGGCCCCAGGTGATCTGGGGGCAGGGCTCAAGCAGGACTGTGGACAATCTGCACAGACGCCAGCCCTGCCCAGGAACAGGCTGCTCACAGGGCATGAGTTCCTGGCCCTGCTGGCTCCATCCTGCATCACAGACTGAAATAATAAAGACAGAGGTGACCTGAGCGGGAACTACCCAGGGAGGCAAGAAGTCAAGCAGATTCAGACTTTACGTGGCAAATGGGAGAAGACTGGCCCAGAAGTGGGGAGGTGGGAAAGGGCAGAGGTCCCAGAAGATAGCCTGCAGCTGTCATCAGCAGGGGAGCATGGCAGATGCCAAGCATGGGCATACTGCACGTGGGCATTGGGAGCAGCGGCAGGAAGCGGCATGTGTCACAGCATCCCTGAACTGCCCTTTGCTCGGGCTGGAACACACTTCCCAGGGAGAACAGAACAGACAGCTTTGTGAAACACTGTGGGGTCACCGTGTCTGCCTGCTGCCCACCCTGGAGCCCACCCTGGGGCTCACTGCAGGTGAATAGACAGAGGCCCAGCTGGAGAACATTGTGAGGGGACCACCTGGGAGCAAGGGCCATTTGGGGACAAGATGGAGAGGGGGGTACCTGAGAACAGATCACTTCCAACCCCCTCCCCCTTGACATGACCTTTGCCCTGGGACCTCTTCCCCAAACATCTGATCTGGATGTTCTGGGTGTTCATCTTTCCAACCATTTCTCCCACCAAACCCCAGAATTTTCATATTTGACTCCCTAAGCCTAGTTATGGAGACTTTTGAGATTTTCATTATGTTTTCCCCAAAATTGTATGCATAAGACATGCTATCATGAAACAGTGAGACCCTGTGTGTTCTGCAGCTGATGGCCATGTCCATAGCTGTCAAGTCTCAGGGGTAGCGTCCTACATGCACCACCCTCTCCTTCTTTTCTCCTCAAGTACATATTCTCAAGTGTCCCCAGATTGATGGGAAACTGACTCCCACCCTCAGTGGCCCCTGTAGGTGCAAGCTGATGCAGACTTAGCAGCTCTCTTCATGAGGAGCCCGCGAGCAGGTGAAGGGGGCTGCGACATGTGAGCCTGCTGAGGTCAGGGACCAGGGGTAGGGACAGTGCCCCAGCCTGAGGAGTGGAGGGACAGATGTGAGGCCACCTAGGGAGGGATGGGAACACTCTGTGGCCCAAGACGGTGACCAGTACATGGAGTCTTGGTGAAGGAAGGATCCGGCTTCAGGAGCCCAGCCAGGTCAGGAACCACATTGGCTTTATAGACCAATCAGTTAGAAAACATCACCGGGGGACAGGATGACCCCATGCACTGCATCACGTGGGCAGATTTGAACTTATGTCAGGCTGGGGTGCAGCAGCCACTTGGGGCTCACCAAGTCTCCAAAGTCACCAGGAGATCTCTGTCTCTGTCTTTGTATCTGTCTCTGTGTCTGTCTGTCTGTCTGTCTGTCTCTCTCTCTCTCTCTCTCTCTCTCTCTCTCTCTCTCTCTCATTATCTCATTCTCTTCCTCTTTATATGCACATTTAATATGCTGATTGTAGCATCCAAGAGCTGCTTTGCAGCTTCTGGATATGCACAATACCTCATAAATATTAATGATCTGGAGCAGCCAAGGCAAATCAAATTTTTGACCTTTTTTCTTCCCTTTGGAATCCATGCTGCAGTTCAGTCCCTGATTGTAACTTGTTCGGGTGAATAAATGAACAAATACATCATGTCTGGGGTTTTTTTTTCCCCCCTGAGACATTTCAGAGGGACTTTTTTTTTTTAGTTCCAGATGAGGCACTGTCTCAATAATTAGTGTCTTGGTCTTGCGGTCATGTGGCTGTAGCAAAGAAAGCACTCGCGTTGATTGTGCAAGGGCAGCTTTGGGGCACTCCCCACACGTTGGGAATTGGGGTTGACATTGCGTTGTACTGAGCTGCACACGCTTCCTCTGGGCTTGTGGGATCCTCTGAGGGACGTTTCCCGTGTGTGGTCCTGTTCTGTACAATTAGTGGCTGAAGCGGCAGGGGTGCAGTAAGGTTCCTGCCTTAGTCACTTTCATCGTCACTGAGACTGATATCGCCCACCACAACCCTTAGAGGAAAGGTTTGGTGTTTTTTTTGTTTCTTTATTTTTTGTTTTTTATGTATTTAGTACAGGGTCTACAGGGTCTTGTTACACAGATCTACTCTTAATGATTCTCCTGTTTTCAGCCTCCCAAGAGCTGGGATTACAGGCAGGTGCCACCAAGCCCAGTCTCAGTCACAATCTCAGTGCACCCCAGGGGCGGGGCCAGCACGGCACACTGGGGGATCAAGCCCCCAAAGGTTTGTTTTGTCTCACATTATTTAGAGGGTTCAGTCCATGGCCAGCTGGCTCCAAGGTGAGATGTCATGGTGGAAGAGTCAGGACATGGACCACTGCTCACACCTTGGTGACCACGAAGTATGTGACCCTTGCAGGTCCCATCTCAGTGACCCACCTATGCCAACAGGCCCTGCCTCCTAAGAGTGCACTCCGCCCCGAGTCCATCCGTCAGCTGATCTGCTGATGAATGTGGCACCACCATGACCCAGTCACCTCCCAACAGTCTCACCTCAGCACAGAAGCTGTTGGGTCATTGCTGAAGCCAGCCACAGCACCTCTGAAAGCAGAGCTGCCCACCTGGCTCACCTGCATCTCTGAAGACTGAGGCCTTCTGAACACCCGGCACCAGAGAGCAAGGGACAGGGATGACATGTGACCCCTGTGACCCCTGTGACCCCAGACTCACCCAGGAGCAAGCAGCACTGTGGCCTCATGAGGGTCTTTCTCAATCCTACAAAGCTGACCGGTCAGAATTGATGACCACAGCTGCTGACCTGGCAATGTTTCTCAGACCTCAAAACCCACCCCAACCATGTAGAAGCCATGTGAGACTTAGGCCACATAATCCTCTCGATGAGATCGAGAGTACTTCTCCACCCACCACAGGTCACTTTGAGGTGACCAGGCATACTCACCAGGCACCGCAGTGCCAACACTGCCGGGGCGGCCCACAGGAAGGGAGGGATTCATGCAGGAAGGACACCAGGTGCTCCCGTGTGTTCACCATGAGGACAAGACAGGCATCCCAAGTCACACAGCTACAGCCCTGGTGGCAGAGGACAGCATTCTGCCATATGTGAGGCCACAGCCTGTAAAGAGCCAGGGACACAGGGGCAGCAGGCCGAGTGTGGCTGGGGGGCCCCACCTTCACCTGCTGTACCCTAGAAGTAGAGCTGGGTCAGAGCCTCCTGCACAATATCCAGTTCCCCCCACCCCTGGGTGGGTGTGCCACCCTCAAACCTCACTGCGATACCAGCACATCGCCCACCCAATAGGAAGAAAGAAGGGAAAGAAAAAGGGAACACATTTTTAAAAGCTGAGGTCAGATGATCTCTAAGATGGCAGCATCCCGGGCCCCTTCGGTGGAGGACAGTTCCTCACAGCTAGATGCACTGGTACCAACACACAGCTCCTGGGGTGGTGACAGAGCAGTCACGGGGGTGGTGCATCACTGAGGCACAGGGGACACAGGCTGATGTCTCTGCTGTGTAACTCCCAAGGGTGAAAGGCGCTCAGGTCCCAAAATCTTTCCAGGATCCCTCCTTCCTGCCTCCTGTGAGAGTTCTGTGAATCCCAGACACAGAGCAGAGCAAATGTCGGGTTCAGAGCCCTGAAGCCCTGCATGTGGGTGGGATGGGGGAGCTCCATCGCTCTGCCCAGTGTCAGTTCCTCACTTTGCCTGGACACAGGGCACTTCTAACCTGCAGGTCGGCTTAGTAGGGACTTCAGGCACCACCCTGGGTACATCTGCTCCCAGCCACTAGGCCCTGGATGGCTCACTCAGCCTCCGTGGCCTCCTGGGTACAATTTGAGAAGACAAGGATGAAGTCTGGGGCTCACAGAGCTGTTGCGTGCATGGGCAGAAGGGGACAGGCTCTGGCCACAAGAGAGACAGCACCATCTGGCACCCTGGTCCTCTGTCACAGGAAGCACATGGTCAGCTTCCTGTGATTCAGGCCTGCCAATAGCCCCAGGAGAGGACCCTGTCTTAGTACTGATCCAACCTCAGGCCTCCAGCTATACCCCATGCCCAGTGTGCCCACGCTGCAGTTGCCAAAGCCACAGATGACACCCTTCACCCTGGTGCCTGGTCCTGCCCCAGAAACTCCTGTTCAGACCACAGAACCCACTCTGTGTCAGTCCCTCATCCCCTCCAGCTGGAGGGTCTGCTGCACCCCACAGTCCAGCTTACAAGAGAAAGGACTTAGAGCTTTCCAGCTTAAGTCCGTCCCCAAAGGACAACAAGTGAATGCTGTCGAGTGGGATTGGAAGGAGAGGGAATGAGGAGTCGGACAGCTGGGGTAGTTTGGATGGAAAGGCCCAGCCTCCGGGAGCCCAGTGCAGGTTCTCTGAGCTCTCAGGGCCACAGGGGGAGACCCATAAGCCATCAGCAAGCACCATGTGCAACTCAGTAAAGGGACAGAACAACTACACACATTCTTAGCTCGTTGAATGACTGCTGGTCAGTGTAGAGCAAGACAGCAACACAGGGATGGGAGGGCTTTTCCCACAGTGCATGCTCTGATTGGCTGAAAACAAAGAGAATCCAAGGGGACTAATTCAAATCTCGGGACTCAAGATTCTTGAGCAATCATAGTGATTGTACTCAGATCCTAGGGACCAAGACGGGGAGAGTGGAATTAGAGGACACCAGAAAGAGAGTGGGTCCTTCAGACCAGCCAGCTCCTTCAGATCTTGTCAAGGTATAAATATTTTCCTTCCTTTCTTTCTTTTTTCTTTCTTTCTTTCTTTCATTCTTACATTTGCTCATGTAATAAATAACTAAAGGGCTAACCTATACAGGCGCCTTCGGAGAGTAGTTCTGCTTCCCATGTTTACATGCTCAGCATATATTTACGATATTACTGCATAAAATAAGTGAATGTAGTCCGCAAGGGGAGAAGGAAGAGGAGCGAGTGTGACAGTATCTTGTCTGGACGGGTGGGGAAGGTTCCTGCAGATCTGACCGCCAGATACCCTGCCTCTCACTGTTGCTTGTGAGCACTCTGCTGTCTCTCAGTTAACTAGACTGTGTCTAGGGGGCTTCCGGTGGCTGACTTCAATCAGCAAATGCTGAGAGTTGAAATTACTCCTGTGAGTAAAAGTCACAAAGACACAGCATAGTCAGTCCACTCGGCTTTTCCCCAGTCCTGCCTCTCCAGGCACTGCTGTGTCATAGCTCCTGCCCCTAGAAACCCAACAGAAGTGATCAGGGCAAAAGACAGAGACGGAGGTCAGGGATGCTGCTGTCAGTCTAGGTGAGGTGTGGGTGTGGCCCAGGTCCTCCTCCTGGTCCTCTCTGGGTCAGTCCTGCCTGCCCGCACCTGGCTCCTGACCTCACCTGAGTGTCACATCCCTCTATGGGGATAACTGAGGCCCCTATGCTACACCCACTCTGAGGGCACTCGGGTCCTCAGTTTATCCTACATGGCCATCCCTAAAACAGGTGTCCACACAGGCCAGCATAGTCTTCTGTCCCTGAAGCAGTACTTGTTCCTCTGCTCAGTGGCTTCAGGGCCCCCTTCTCTGGAACAAAGTCCTCGTCCCCTCCCCAGGGTCCAGTGGTCACTTAAAAGAAGGCTTGGCTGGCTGAGCACAGGCAACAGACCCTGGGTTTGCTGTGACGGTGACTCCAGTAGAAAACACAATGCCTTCCAGATTTTTACAGTGACCCATGAATTGCAAAGTTCATTGCCACAGGTGCCACCTTGTGCAGAGCACAACAGCCGTGTACCAGGACACCCCAGTCAGGGCTTCCGTTCTTCTGGCCCAAGCCTCCATGTGAGTTTTGCACACTGGATCTCACAGCTCTGGGCTGGGGTGTTTGCTCTGTGGCAGAGCCTCGCTAAGCATACAAGGCCCTGGGTCCATAAACAAACTCAAGATGCTGCTGAGTGGCAGGCAAGGCACGCAGAGCAGTGTGACGCAGCCACCACTGTCACCTCCTCCCCACCCTCTAGCCCATCTTCACTCCACCAGGGCCTCTCCTGCTCCCCTCCCCAGCTCCAGGGGAAACAAAGCCCCCACCTGGCACATGGCCGAGGGCAGATACGACTTTGCTGGCTTTCCCATCTCTGTGCTCAGGCACCGAGGGACCCCAGCTTCTGGGCTGGGCAGGAGCTGCAGAGTTGGGCTGATGTAAGGCCAACAGCAGCCTCCCAGGGAGAATGTGCAAGGTCTACATGTGGAGCCAGAAAAAACCCTGTGCAGAGCCAAGTGTGGGGTTTTGGCCTCACCCCATGGCTGGCCCGCAGCTACAGCTTGAGAGACAGCATCTTTTACTCTGAGATGGACACCTCAGCAGTCTTAGCCATGCGCTTACTGTGTGCCCACCAGGCACTGGGGACACAGCAGGACCCTGCTCCCATAGGTCATTACCCCAGTGGGGACCATAGCCACAGCCTCAGGGTGCTGCTGGCCTGGAACACAGCTGCTGGAGAGAACACCCCTCACCCCCCACCATGCCCCTGCACCGCAGCACCCCACCTGGTCTGCTTAGATCCCAGCATCTGTCCCTTTCTTGGACACAGCTGACAACAGGCTCCCCAGTGTCCAGCACCCTCTAGACACAGCAAGGAGGATGAGCAATAGCCGGGAAAAGCATCCAGCATGGTGGGAGAATTGGGCAGTAGCACATAGACCATTGAGGTCCCTGCACTCTGCCACTGGGCAGACTCCACGCTGAGCTCCACCTCAGTCCTTTTGTTTTATTGAAACAGAGCTTCCTTAAGTCACTAAGTTGCCTGGGCTGGGCTCTAACTTGCCATCTCCTGCCTCAGCCTCCCAGAGGGCTGGGATTACAACCCCAGCCGCCATGCTCAGTGATGCAAGGTGCTTCAGAACTCATGTGTCTCTGCCCTTGTGTTCCCTTCCCTGCTGGAATAGCCCTCCACTGCTGAGGAGGTGAGACCCCAGCTCTTGCCCACCTTCAGGAGTGGAGGACTGGGTTCTTCATCCTGCCCCTACTGCCGGGTGTGAGTCACAGGGGTGGGAACAGGTATGCACCACACCCTCGCAATCATGTGTGGTCTTCATCGTGGTGGCCACAGAGCTCGCTGTCCCAAGCAGCCAGCTCCACAGACTGCTTCCTTGCTGCATCTGCAGCCATGTTCCACAGCAGTGAATGGTGGAACTCAGGGTGTCCAGAAGCAAGGCCTGCAGCGTCCCTGCTGTGAAGACCCTGAGGCCACAGTGTCCAGTCCCCAGGACCATGGGGCTTATCCTGGCTCTCTGCTTTTTGTGGCATCTCTGACACACAGGCTTCTGCCTTGCCTGCCCCTCTGCAACCTGCAAAGCCAGAGCAAAGACCTCCTCACCAGCAGTACCAATACCTTCCAGTTTACCCCATCACAGCGGGAGAGAGAGGTGTACTGTGCCAGTGTCCCACCCGTCGTGCAAACTGCACATACCCTCTGTGTAACAGAGCTAATGGAGTGGTTCACAATTACTGGAGGTTTCAGTCCATACTCGGCTGGCTCCAAGTCAGAGTGGCACATGGCAGAGAGCAGCAGTTCATGGTAATGGAAAACAGCAAAGGACAAAGGGAGGAGCAGCAGCTACAGCAGCTAGCAAACCTCTCTCCCTTCCTTATACTGTATTCAGGCTATCCACGCCAGGGTGGGTGTAGCACTCACACCCAGCATTGGATCATGAGTCAATCACAAACTCTAGAAGCCACCCCATGGTGACATGAGGCTTTGCAGGGACACCTGGACAAAAACCATAGCAGTGTGCACACGTGCAGGGGTCCAGCCCTCACAGAGGGGATCAGGGTAGAGGGAGGATGGAATGAAAAGAAGGAAATCTAAGGTCAGGAGGACTGAAGTGCTGGTCTAATAATTAGATTTATTTGTTTTAAAAGAAAATCTTGATCGTGTGTGCAATATTTGTCTTAGTTAATGCTGAACCTTTTTTGTGGGGGGGGGGGCAGAATAGATGATCTCAGCATCTGCCCAGCGCATCCCAAATTGAAGCAAGAGGACACGATATGAATGAAGGTGTGGAGGGACTTGGGGTTGTCCTTCCCCAGCCATCAAAGACTCAGGGAATGTGGAAGTCACCCCTGACACCGGCGGGGTGAGCTGCCGGCAGGATCTTCTGGTACTTCACGGGGGAAGTGAGCCTGTGTCAGGCTGACCTCATCTTACGGGTCCCAGGATCCTCCAGTCAGGGTGAGAGAAACCCTACCAGGGCTGGACCGCACATCTGTGTGCCTCTTCTTCCCCCAAGGGCAGAGTGGTAACACAGGCCCTCCTGCTGTGCATCTGATAGTCGTTGCTGTGGTGAAGTCCCTTCCCTTTGGGTTTCTGTCATGAAGGAGACCAGAGGGCAGCACATCCCTGTGGGTCATTTATCCACTCTTTGTGTTCCCAGTACTTAGGAAGCAACAATACAAGCATTTTGGAGGTCACCATACCCAACCACAGACCAACTCTGCGGGTGGCAGGCACTGCCTGGAGCACCCAGTGAGGAGCAGAGCAGCAGGTGCAGAGCTCGGCCTCCAGGCAGGAGCACAGGGACTGACTTCCTTTCCAAGGGGCAGCCGCGGTGAAGGGAAAGATAAATTCGGATGGAGCCAAGAAGCCAGGAAACTGCCTCCCGTCTCCCTTCTAGGATTCAAGCACACAGTGTTATCGCTGCAAAATCGTCACGATGGTTTACTCTGCTTCCCGAAAGCTCCTGCATTGGAGACCTTGTCCCCAGGGTCACGTGTTAATGGTGTCAGGAGCTGGATGCCTGGGAGCCAGCTATGCTGGAGGAGGTCGTGGTGGGGCCCCCAAGGCAGCCTCAGTGGCTTCATAAGAGAGTGGAGCTGGCACCCTCACCTTGTCCCACCATGGGACACCTCTGCCACATGAGGTCACAGCCAGGTCTCACTCACAGATACCAGTGTTGCTCTCCAATTTTCCGGATTTGAACCACAGTACCACTTCTTCACTTGTCACCAGGTTCAGGCACTGTGACACTGAGACAGGAAGTGAGTGGAGACACAGGCTGGCCCACTGGCCCCTGTATTCTCCCCTGACAAAAGGAAAGTCTCCCAGATGGTGACCAGGACACGCTGTATGACAGCGCATGGCTCTGTCTAACATTTTGCGCAGAATCAGGGAGAAAGGAGTGGAACCAAGCCTTCCAAGCTCAGCCCCTGTGTGAGGCAATGTGCATCGTTAAGTTCCAGATGAAGAAACTGAGAGCTGAAAATCTAACATGGACCCAAAAGCTCAGCAGCTAGTACAAGTTCAGAGCCGAGCTCTGGGAGACAGGAAGAGGTGGCTCCCATGTCAGGATAACCCTACGCCATTTCCTACCAAGCCCTAGCCACAATCTGTGTCCTCCTTGCTGAGTCCACGTACAGGACAGGAGCTCCCGGGAAGCCTGCTCTCAGTGTTCTGATAAGGCACAGGTTTTGGCTAAAGACAGCCACCTGGTAACAGATGCAAAACAGCCCCAGACCTAGCAGCCTGAAGCAGCCCCATCTGACAACCACAGTTGCTGTGGGCTGGAGGCTGGGGAAGTGTCGTGCAGATGGTCTGTCCCTGGTCTGGGACATCTGGGGCCTCAGCTGAGGAGACTCAAGCCCAGGAAGACTTGAGAGCCAGAGGCTGGGGCACCTGCAGCCATCATCACCCTTTGCTTAGGACCTTGTGCTAGTGACCAGCTGGGGCTCCAGATGGGCCATGTCCATGGGAGCCCCAGGCCATCTGTCCTGGGGCCAGCTGGGTCCTTATAGCAGCCAGCTGCTCTCACGAGCTACTTTCCCTGGAGCCACAGGTGTCACTCTGCTGACTCTGCCTGTCAGGGCAGTGGGGGATAAACAAGGGCATCAGTGCAGGAACATGAGATAAAGAATAGAGGCAGCCTCTGGGGTGAGGATCCCCGAGCCTGCGTGCCCCAGACAGAGGAGAACAGCAAAAGGAAGACTGGACAACTTTCCTTCTGAAATATTTTTCCCAGAAAGAACATGCTCTTTCAGATTAACAAGACTTCTGAGACCTACAGTGCCTCTAGTGTCAGCATGTGTGGCCTTATTCCAGAAAAGGGTACAAAATGCTTTTACCCCAAAACTATGACATCCGTGAACCACTCTGACCAGGCACAGAAGGACAGGGCTGAGCACCTCATGCCACTTCAATCAGCACAGCAGACATGGTACTGGCCAGGTGAGCCCTGGCAGGCAGCTCTGAGTGACCCTCGGGTACGCTGAGGAAGCAGGGGCCTGCCCATGCCAGGGTAGGGGCAGCAGGAATATCACAGCCAAAGTCATCCCGAAGCCCTTGCTCACCCCCAGCTCAGCCACTGGACACCCTGAGAGCAAAAGAGAAGACAGCTGAGAGGAAGTAGGGCGGCGACCTTGCTCACATGGGACGGGGACCAAGAGGTTGCAGGAGGAGGAGGGGCAAGGAGAGTGAACACGGAGACGCACACCGTGCAGCGCACCAACCCCCCACGAGGAGCATGAGCACTGTGCACTGCAAGACGGACTAATAAATAAAAGCCAAGTGCCAGGAGAGCTTATCGGCTCCACCGCAGCCCTTTACGAGAATAGTTTACTGCACAGTAAGCAAGCGCATTGCGCCGCAGAGGCTGGGGCTGGCGGGCTGGCCCCTGGCCATGTGGACTTGGCAGGCTCCCTTGGACAGCATCCATTACACGCGCGCCAGCCCGGGCGTGCTGTGGGGCTGTGTTCCTAAGTTCGCACTCCGCTTGCTGGTGTTTTCCAATATTTCTGTCTCTGGTCCCAGCCACTGGCTGAGCTGCTGGTATCTCCTTCCTTTCCCTCCGTTCACAGCCAAAGCAGTGGTCTTCATCACACTCTTGATGGAGGAACACTGCTCTGGTCTTTAAGATCATCCTCTACAGGAGTGTGCCCCATGGCCACAGCCTACCCCAAGAGTGACTGAGGGTCTGAGGACTTTCCCTCCCCTGCTCTCCTGTCAGGAGCAAACCTCGCTTGGGGCTGGGGCTTCAATTCCTCTCTTTGTAGATAAGTCCACAGGAGCCCTAAAGCCAAGAAGGGAAGTGAAAATAAGGATATTAGAGAAATATGAAGGCTCTGGGACCTAACTACAATAAGTATCAATTATGTTCTGATTCCTCAGCACATTCACATGAACTCTCACAGCCAAAGCTTATTCACCTGACTTACCCTCCTCCTGGTACCAGCTATCTGTCTTCAACAAAATCTTGTCATGTGTTCCAGAAGTCAGGAGAAGGCTGAGGGCACCAGGGAACCAGCAGAACCAGGCTCAACCTTGGCTTAGAAGTTGGAAGCCTTCCACAGACAGGGAAGTGAAGACAACTGTGATGGTGGAAAAGTAGGCACCGTGTGGGAAGCTGGGTGGTGTCAACAGAGAGATAGAAGCTGTAAAAAGAAATGCTAGAAATAAAAACTAACAGGTGGAGTTCACTGCTGCAAACTGGAGTCCTCACAGAAGTAGATGAGAATTGTGTTGTGGGGCTCACAGGGCGACTTAACACAACTGAGTAAAGAATCAATGACCTTGGAAATGGTTAAGGGAGATGACCCACACAAATGGGGAGAAAAGGCTGGAGGAGAAAGCAACAGGATGCAAAGCCCAAGACCAGTGGGGCTGTAGGAGGAGATGCAAGTGTGACCGGCACCACTGGAGGAGAACTGCTTAGAGACCTCACTGCAAGGTTCCAGGCGCTGAACATGGTGCTGAGAAGGAGAGAGAGTGCCAAGAAGAACACACCAAACAGCAACCAGGGCCAACCTAGGAGGATCCCAGTGAAACTGTGCAAAATCAAAAGCAGAAAGAAATCTAGAAGGCGGGTATCTCCAAAAGACATCTGACCTGCAGGAGCTGAGGATTAAGATGACAGGAGTCATCCTCTCAGAAACCTAAGGATGCTACAGGGTATCCTACATGCTACAGGCTTGCCCTGTAGCATCCTTAGCCAAGCAAAGCTGCCAGCTGCAAGCTGCTCATGGAGAAGAGACCTTTGAAGGCTGAGGATGCACTGTCTCACACAGACAGCTGAGGGAACCCATTGCTGACAGAGCTGGGTCTAGAAGAAATATTACAGCAACTCTTCAGGCAGGAGAATGACACAAGGCCTGATCAACAACTATGACAAATGTTCATATTTTAAAATTATGACAACGAAAGACTTTGTCTTAAGTCCCCTCAAAATCATCTCCTTTGGTTCCAACACACTTATCCCATTGTTCTAGAACTTTCTGAAGCAGTTGAAGAAGACTTCTTTTGTGGTTATCTTAATTGCCTGAATGGCTTCAAAATATTTATTATAAATTCTATCAAATAAAACATGACACTGTCCCCTCATCCACCTTCTTCTCCAGACCTGACACAAAGGGATTTCTAGCTGCTTCCAAAATCAAAGTAGGGGTCAGGGAGATAGCTCAGTAGAATACGTGCTTGCCTAGCAAGCACAAAGGCCTGAGTTCAATCCCCAGTTACACACACACACACACACACACACACACAAAGTCAAAGTAAACAGGAAGGCAGCCACAGCAAGTAAAGACACTCACAAAAGAGGACTCTTGAGCTGCTTCAGACAGTGGCAGAAAGGATGCAGTAACTGTGTTTGAAGTGAGGAGAGTAATGGTAGCATATCATTTACCATAATCTTTTTAATTCAAAAATATTAAACATATTTGTATCACACTTCGAATATGTAGAAACTTGGATCTAACATAAAGAAAGGAGAGAGCTGGGATATATCTCAGTGGAACAGACTGCCTAGCAAGCAGAACTAGAGAGAGAGAGAGAGAGAGAGAGAGAGAGAGAGAGAGAG
>NW_004524649.1:2564003-2588488 GCF_000260255.1 Octodon degus | reverse complement strand
AGAAGAAGAAGAAGAAGAAGAAGAAGAAGAAGAAGAAGAAGAAGAAGAAGAAGAAGAAGAAGAAGAAGAAGAAGAAGAAGAAGAAGAAGAAGAAGAAAAGGAGGAGGAAGAGGAAGAAGAAAGAGAGAGAAAGAAAGAAAAAGAGAAGAAAAAGGAGAAGGAGGAGGAGGGATAAGAGGAGGAGGAGGAAACACAAGTGAAACATAATCTCACTCTTAATTTATCTGGAAGACAACTGTATACATAGTACTAGCCAGAGCACATATGTAAAAATAGAAAGGGACAACAGGTGACAGGGAGCAGAGGACAGGGTTCTGCTACAGCAAAGCCGCACAGCCTATGGGATCCTTACACTGGGGTAAGTTTAAGTGCACACTGTGAGCCTTCGGTAGCCATTAAACTGCAAATTTTTCAAAACCACATAAGTCAGACATTGGAGAGTATAAAATGAAATCATAAATGTTCAGTGGAAACTGGAGAAGGCTGAAAACAAGGGAAAATGAAACAGAACAAAGACGACAAGCATGCAAGGTGGGGACTGTCACTGTGGCGGCATGAATCACCCCTTATATTCATTGTCCTAGGCATGGTAGAGCTTGTCAGCCTGGAGAGAGAAAGAGACAGGGTGGGGGAAGGGAGATCAAAACAGAGGGGTCCAACTGTAAGCTGTTGCAGCACCCCCATGTTAGCTATAAAGACAGAGATAGATCGAAAGGAAAGGGATGGGAAAAGGCACACAGGGCCGACAGCAATCAGAACAGCTGCAGTGACTTCAGACAAAACTGACTTAAGAACAAAGAAGAGTACGGGGATTTAAAAAGGCAATTACATAAAAGGGTGGACTCGCAGCTACTCAGGAGGCTGCAGCAGGATGGGCTTGAGTGTGAGGACTGCATGAACAAGTAGACAAGACCCCGTCTCAAACTAAAAGCTCAAAAGGAGGATGGGAGGTGGAGATCACTCACTGGGTTCAATCCCAGTAGTACAAAAGAAGTGTCAGTTCTCCAAGAAGATGAAACAGCACCGAACACCCGTGCTCTGAGCGCTGTGTCACAGTGAAGCAAAAGCTGAGGGAGCAGAGGGGGATGGGGGTGTGATTCCAGACCGGCGCTGTGAACCTTCGTTGTGATAAGTCAATCTAACTTGAGTAAAAACAGCCTAGTCTGTTAGTAAACTCTGAGCGTGTCTGTACGTGATTGACATGCAGAGCAGCCAACTGAGGAGGAGACGCACCCAGATGTGGGTGGCACCAACCAATAGGCTTGGAGCCTGCGTAGAATAAAAAGAGAAAGAAGGCCTTGTTCCCCTTTCCTCAGAGGAACTCGTCTTCCCAATTGACCTTGGACATTGTATGGGGAGCTACTCAGACTGCTTCTAAGCTCAGGGGCATGTAAGGACACTAGACCCCGCTGTCTAGTGCAAGCGCACAGTGGGATGCAGTTATGACTTAGCACAGGTAAACACACATGAGCTGGCTCCAGCACTATGTAAGGATGTAAATATGGATAACAACCTGTGTAAGAATCACACAATAAAGACACAGGCACCTCTTGCGCTCTTCTGCTCTTGTGTTCTGCTCTGTTCCTTGCTTCCTACAGTTGTCATCGATGTCTCTCCAGAGGACCAACACACGGGTTTCTGGTCCCTTCAGGCTTCTGATATAGATTCATCCCAGTGGCCACAGTGAGCTCCAGTCCATCGACCTTAGATCCCTGGGCTTCCACTGTGTAAGCTGCCGTTTTGAATGCTTCCACCTCTGATCCACAGAGTGCCGTTTTGGATCCTTTCCTGTCTAGACCTGTAAGCTGACATCATAAATCTTTGTATAATTACACAGCTATACAATTTTATTCTACGTTGTCTGCATTACTTTTCTTGATGCTGAGACACCAGAGCCAACATCCAAAGTTAAAGGTGGAAAGGTTTATTTCCGCTCGCAGCGTGTAGAAGTTCCCGTCTGTGGTTAGCTGGCTCCCAGGAAGTGAGGCCGGGCAGAGAGACACTGCAGGGGAGAAACATGCCTGGCAAGAGGGCAAGAGGCGGCACAGCAGCTAGCAGCCAGCCCGCCTTCCCTTCTCATCCCATCCAAGCTACCAGTGTATTGGATGGTGCCGCCCAGAACTATGATAATGCTACTCAGTGGACTAAATTAGTGTCACACACCCTTAACCCCAGCATCACACACTCTAGATCCAACCAGCTCCAAAGGGCTATATCTACAGGTGCATGAGGATTTCAGGGGATGTCTACATGCAGTCCATAACTTGTATTGAACCCTAATAATGCAGAGGCTTCCGCACCATTGTCAGCATGACAAGGAGAAAAGTGACACCTGGACCAAATTGCCATCACCACCTTGACCTTCTAAGTAGCCAAAGCAGATTCCATCCAATGCAAAATGCATGCTTTCTAAGTGCCCAGGAAACAACCCCAAGGGCACTCTGTGTTCTGGCCCACACAACAATCCTTACAAGATTAGAAAGAATTATAAAAATCCAAAGTCTATAGTAGCTAAGAAAGAAAATAGAGCAGAAATCAGTAACAGAAAAATACCTGGAAATTTCTTAATATTTAGAACTAACCTATGTGTCAAAGAGTAGACCTCAAGGAAAACTTCAAAATATTTTGAATGAAAATAATGGAAGGCCAGGTAAATAGCTTGGTGGTTTAAGTGCGGGACCGGGGGGGGGGGGGGGTGGAAAATAATTGAATTCATGAGATATAATTAAAACAGTGCTTATAGGAAAATCTGTAGCATTAAATTTGTGTTTTAGACCAGAAAGATCTAAAATCTACTTGAGCTTCTATCTTCAGAAACTAGGAAATAAGAACCAATTAGCATACAAAATGAAGGAAATAAAAGTAGATACTGATAACATCAAAACCAAGAAAGAATAGAGAAAAATCAACAAAACCATATGTCCGTTTGTCCTTGCTTTTTAAGATTTGAAAAGAAAAATGAGTAACTTTTGAAAGATCAGTCCAGTTGGTGACCTTCAACCTGGCTAATGAGACAGGGTGCAGGACGGGTATTTGGCACTGGGTGGGCTCTGTAGACAAAGGTGCAAGACGTGGGCCAACCAGCTCTTGGGGCCTCAAGCTGGGAGCAGGATGGTCTCCAGTTGCAGCTGGGGAAGCCAAATGTGGAGGTTTGGAAAAGAGACCTCAGGTTTGGAAGGACAGCACCAATCCATTGCCAGGACAGCTAGCTCCCCCACTTCCTTATGCAGAAATTGCCTAGGAAGAAGCAGGAGGGCAGTTAGCATGGGTACCAAAGGCCCAGGAGAGTTTCCTGACTCTACCCGAACCCAGCTGGCCAGTGACAGGGTCTAAGGGACGGGCACTCTGGGGCAGCAGTGTAAGGAGTGGGCACAGGCCATGACAGGGCGACAAGGGCTCTGCAGGGCACAGAAGGGCCCTGACCCCCCGCTGGCAGAGCTGTGCAGCCTTATGACAGCCATACCTCCCAGAGCTGTCAGCCTCGAACACAGCGCTCCTCACTATTGGAGGGATCCACAGAAACATTTATTGCGCCAGGAACACAAGATGTTTGCATTTCAGATACGCCAGAGCCTAGGGAGGGGCTTCAGGACTGTGACTCACGTCTGGAGTGGAACAGGAGGAGCCAGCTTGGATCTGCCTCCTGGGAACACTGCAAGCAGGACACCTGGCTCCTCACCCAAGGTCACAGAAGGCCACACCCTGAAAGCCACATTGACCTGCAGCCCCGTCTCAGAGCTGGGTGAAACATACTTCCAGGCCACTGCACACCCCATCACTGCTGCGTTTTTCCTTGTCTGCAAGGCTCACTTACAGTCTGATGGTCTCTGAAAGCAGATCCTGAGATCTCGCAAGAGCTTAGACTGTTTAGCATTCCATCAGCCGGAACTTCCAAAGACGCAGGCTGAGTGCCACCGCTGTCCCTTGAGCGGTGTTGTCAGACAGGGACCCTCACACCAGACAGAGCGGTCTTCATGTCCCCACCAAGACATTGCTGGGCAGCACCTGCTTGTGAGGGCCGGGGTAGCCTGACGTCAGCTCACCCGAAGCCTCTCAGTGTTTGACGCAGTAGGCATTTATAGGTCTCGGGAGCAGGCTGCATCCTGCCACAGCATGTGCTGTTCTCAGTACCTAGCAGCAGTCATTTCCACTGATTAAAAAAAAGTCTAGTGTGGATCCTCTTTGTAGATATAATTTGGTGGTTATGGTTATTGTCATTGTTTTGGTACCAAGAATCAAACTTACAACCTCACACTTACCAGGCAGGCATTGTGCTGCTGAGCTATATCCCTGGCCCCGTAATTGATAGTTTTAATGAACACCTGGTAACTGGACTTCCTATGGGACATAGGGTGACACTTCTATACCTGTACATGATATGTGATGACCAGGTCAGGGTCACTGGCAGACCCTTTACCCCAAGTGTCATTGCCAATACTCCCTTTTTTTGTTTTCCAGACAGCTGAAGAGAGAGCTCTGAATGTCCATGAGGTTTTATCAACACTGTGCCAGGCCCCCTGCCTCATAGGGAGCCCCGGTAACAGGGTGATAGTGAAATTGTCTCTGGCCAGTCAAAGCCAGCTTCTAGGCCTGGGACATCCTTGCCTGCAGTCTGGATGGAAGTCACAGCAGCCCTGTCTCCCGAGGACGCGGTGCAATGCTCGCCCTGTCTGCATCGACGTAGGTTTGGTTTTGATGCTCTGAGAGGAGCGGAGCTGCTGGCTGGCAAGGGTGTCTCATTAGTTCTGTGCCTGGGCTTCTTTACACACGTCAGTGCGTTACCGTTTTCTCTGTAAATTGCTATTCAGACCCCACCTGCAGGGTTCCGCTAGGGGCCTGTGGACTCCTCTGTACTCCAGCTGCTCTTCCCCTGGGCACCAACAGTCTCCGGCACAGGGAGCTCGAGGGACCTCATTAGCCTTGGCCTCAGACCCCTGTGAATGGAGCCCCCTCCCATCAGATGCCAAACACTGATCGTGTGTTCTCTCTGCCTCTGGTGCAGCACAGAAATGCCACTGAGGCAGCCAGACTTGCTCACTTGGGCACTTGGAGTCTTTCCCTTTGCAGAATGATTCTTTCATTCCTCCTGTCCATGTCCGAATTCCCACCTGGGGGGTATGCATGGAAACTGCTAGTGTGGTGTGGGGGGCTCTGTGCTGCGTGCCTGCTCCCTCCCTGGTTGCCATGTCTCTTAATCAATACTTAAACTTCCAACCTGGAAACACAGTGTAGGTGGCTGTCAGTGGGTAGCCAAAGTAGGACTGCAAATCAGTGCCCTAGTTGGCAAACTGAATGTGGTTGCAGCCCCAGGACCGGCTCAAGTATGACCTACGCGCAGGGCAGTCTCAACCAGACGTCTGTGTGCTCCTCCCCATGGCCCCTGGCAGGCTCTGAGGCTTCCCAAGTACACACAGCTGTTCAAGGCCAGAGGGGTCTCAGGCATCCTCAGGGATAAGCAGGACAGGAAGAAGGAAGTGGGTGCCGGGCAAATGGGACTGTCCCTGAGTCATCACTACACAGTCCCAGGAGTCATTGCCAAGGGCAGGAAGGTGTCCCACCACCCTGGAGGCCTCCACCCTACTGGGCTCGCTACCTGTCCTCTTGCAGCCCAAGGTTAGAGGAGGACAGCAGGTTGGCAGCAGGGCCTCGCTCCTGCCAAGGGCATTCTCTGTGCCAACACTGGGGCAGCCACGCTGAACTATGTTTTGGAACAGAGGGGCTGGGAGGCTTCAGGACGAAGTGAAACCAAGCTACTATTGGCTTAATTAACCAATTACCATGGTTCCTAGAGGCTTCTCCCTTCCCAGCCCCTTGTTGGCTGCTTCATCCAAATGTCTGTGGACACCCACACTCAGGTCCAAGACAAACCAGGGCAGGGTGAGGCAGAGGCCAGCCTAGGAGACACGGAAATCAGAGGCAAAGGAGGAGGCTGCAGGTAGGTGGGGCGCTGCCAGCACATTAGAGGCCCCAGACCTCACCAGGCCAAACCACATGCCAGACCTGCTCGTGATCACCCAGACCTCGCCCACTGCATTCACCAACGTGGTGACCCCCGTGTTGGCCATAAGACAGAGATGTCACAGGTGCCCTCTGAGAGTGAGCAGACATTCCATGGGGACACTGTTGCACCCACAGCCTCCACAGTACCTCTTAGAATTCTCATAAACACATCCACTGGCTCTCGCAGGCCACATCTGCCACTCCCAGATGTGGGAGCCACAGGTGTGACATGTCCACTCTTGATGGTAGAGTGAGGTGGGACAGGAAGGATGGGCGGGAGCTGGACCTGTGAAGTTGACCACAAAACCCCAATCAAAGAGTAAATGAAATCTGAAAGGCACAGTAGATACAGTGAGAGGGAAAGAAAGTGTTCAAAGGGGAGGAACAACAGGGACAAGGGAAAGGAGAAAAGAAAGAAAGAATGGAGGTAGCAGGAAATATGCATGCACATACTCAGGATAGCTTGGATAATTGTACTGCTGATTTCTGCTGGTCTATTTTTCTCTTTCCTTTTTAATTTTTTATAACTTTTTAATGACCATTTTGCACGCTTACATCTGATAATCTGAATAACTAATTTGAAGACAACAGTATGAAATATAACAACCATTGTTGAATTTGTGTTATTTTGTTTAGTGAAATTCTGTGTCATTTCATTTATGTATTTGGTACAGGGTCTCGCTCTGCAGCTTGGACTTATAGTGACCCTCCTGTTTTCAGCCTCCCCAGTGCTGGGATTACAGGCGTGTGCCGCCATGCTCAGACTCTGTCACTGGCTCAGCGCACCCGAGGGTGGGGCTGGCTTGGCATGCAAGACCAGGGATCGAACCCTGGTCCCTATACTTGCCAAATGTATCATTTCTAATGGTTTTTGTTTTTTGGTTTTTTGGTTTGTTTTGTTTTGTTTTTACTATTGTTTATTCTCTTTTTTAAAAAATTAAAAGAGAAATCCTAATCAGATCAGTGTCCACCTTAAAGCCCTGAGATGCCCTCTTATTAACCAAAGTCCTCCTGGGGGGGCCTAGTTAATTTACCCCAGGAGGAGTTTCACCAACAGACACTATGGCAGGGCAGGGACGTTTGGGAGATGACAGTGTCGTGGCCACCTGGCGGCCAGCAACAGGCACAACGAGAACCACATATCTGGAGCTGACGAACATCCCGTGCTCCCGTCCAGAAGGAAGAGCCCCATTTCCTTCCTCACCTCTCTCTGCTGTAGAAACTGGTAGGATCCATGTGTGCCTGCTGTAGAGAGAGCTGAATGTCACCCAGATGATAGTCTTGCCCTAACCCTGTGCCACCTCCCTGAGTCCAAACCTCTGCAGGCACATCCCTTCCAGGTCAGTCAGGGCTGGAGTGGGCTCGCTCATCCCCTCACTGTCCTTCCTTCCTCTCCTCCATCTGCAGACGAACAAGGCTGTGGCCCAGGGCGACTTCCACCAGGCCAGCACCAGCTCCCGGCGGGCCCTCTTCCTGGCTGTGCTGTCCATCACCATCGGCACGGGCATCTACGTGGGTGTGGCCGTTGCCCTCATTGCCTACCTCTCCAAGAACAACCACCTGTGAGCTTCCCATGGGCACGAGGAAGGACTGGCGTGTCTGGGGTGGCTCGGGCAGCAGCGGACTGCGCCTGAGGCTGGAGTTTCCACCATGACTCCCTGTTTCCTCCTTTAACTCCATTGTCATAGCACTGAGTGGGCTCCGCACACATGGGCTCAAAGCTGCTGGCCGTGGGGCTGTCTGGGACGGGCCCGGGTAGTGGGTGACAATACGCTGTCTGCGCAGCCGCCATGCCTCCAAGGCCACTGCATTAGCAATATACAAACAGTGAGAAAAAAAAAGTATTTATTTTTATGGAACATGGTCAAGGTGCACTAGGCTGAGGGCATGGGGCATCCACTTCTCTCCACGTGCCCAACACCCAGGAGACTTTCCTCCCAGAAGAAAAGAAAATGGAACTGGGGACAAGGGGCACCCAGCATGACCATCTGCAGAAGGGCCCAGCCCTGAGAACAGAAAGCTAGAAGACATGGCACGGGTCCCAGGCCCTCACACCCTCCATGCCAGCCTGAACATGTCACTCTATAGCCCCCGCCGCAGCAGTGCTCAGCCTTGGGCCATCAGCGAGGCAGGCAAGGTGGGTGCCCCAAGCTCCTTGAAGTGGCCCGACATTGGTGCCAGGAACTGGAGGCAGAGGAGCCAGGAGGACCCCGGCACCCTTGACGTGACTGCCCTCAAGGGGCTCGCCTGATCCTAAGCAGTGACAACGACAACGCCGACCCCAGACACGAGGCGGGCCTTACTCTGTCGACTCGACGAATCGCTATTTTCTTGTCATTTTTTAAGTGCAACTCTGGCTTCACAGTGCTTCAGTTACCAGACGAATGCTGAGAAATAAGTCACCACAGACATCTGAATGCCATCTCCCAGCTGTTTTATGGTGTTCGGTATTTAACAAAAGTTATCTTTTAGCTCGTTTGTGTGCGACATTTCTTTCTGGTGTACAGTGTCAGCGAGGTGCCCTTCTGCTGGGTCCCAGGAGGGAATTCCCACAGCCCTAGCTGCTTCCACGCCGCCCTGAGCCGTGTCAGTGAGCACCGTCCTGGTCCCCTCGTAATAGAGAAGCTCTGGCTCCCGGTAGGGTCCACTGGAGGCATCTGAAACTTCCTTCTGCCTGGGCCCTTGCACCCCAGCCCAGAGGTCCTGGCAGTGGGTTGAAGGCAGCTTGGGGAATCCAGGTGCAGCAAAGGTGAGGACCCCCCATCCTGGCCCAGGACCACCAGTCAGAGGTCACCTTACCCTTTCGCACTTGATATGGTAGATGCTTGATATGGCCAGCTCCCAGCTCCAGCTAAGCACTCTAAGTCCTTCCAGTAAAGGCCACCTAGAAGCCCAGGCATCCCAGGCATCCAAGAAAACACCCAACGCCCACAGCTTGGTGGCTGAGAGGGTTATTTTGTTTCAAGTTTGTAGAAACCTCAGTTCTTCTGTGGTCAGCTGGCTCCATGTCATGATGGCAGAGGGGCCAGGCAGAGGGAAGCTGGGCATGCAGGGTGGCCAGCAGCAGAAAGCAGGAGGAGGAATGAGGGGAAGAGATGCACCTTTCCAGGCTGTGCCCAGGGACTGCCCCTTCCAGCCAGACTCCACTCCCACAGTGGCCCCCACTCTCTAGACACCTTGTAAAGCTCCACCTTCAAGCACATGCTGCTTTGGGGACAGCCTCCACCCAAACCACAATGCCAGGAAAGCCAGGGGTGTGGGCCACAGAGAGAGGCTTGGGCCCAAACCAGGCTGGAGTTGGGTCCCGCTGTGTCTCTTTCAAACTGTGCTGTCATGGACATAGGCCCACACATGTCCGGCCTCACTCTGGGACAAGGCTCCCTGTGCAGGCTGCTGCGGATGCTCAGCTCCAGACTTTCAGGCCTGGAGGGCAGGTGTGCTAGATGAAGCATTCTCAGGAGGCTGTGCACAGCTGGCTTGGGTCGTTCCATCTTTCTTCTCAACCTCACAGGTCTCAGCCATCACGGGCTATTGTACAAAATGAGCCTCTTTGAGTTGTAATCAACTCTGTCCTGAGTAGATCCATCGCAGCTCAAGTCCAGAGCCTACGGCTGCAGCTCTGTGGCTTTGGCGCTGAGTAGAAAGCGCCGCAGTGCACCCTTCTGGGGGAGGAGGGCCTCACCCAGGAGCTGTGGACCCTCTGAGGCTCCAGCTGCCAGGCGGCTCCCTGTGTCCCCACCCTGTGAATCATCCTGAGCAACCTCTGCTGACCCACGCGTTACCTCAGAACCCAGGTGCCTGGAGGACCTGTGCTGTCTCCACTCTCAGCAGCCAGAGGGGTGAAAGGCTGGCTGTGACATCCCTACCTGTGGCCTCCACAAAGCTTATTCTCAGGCTTCAGACTTCAGCTGCCCAAGGGTGGGCTCTGCCACCCTGTGCTGCTGGCCTTCCTGCTCAGCGATGGTGGAGGCTAAACCCACAGGCTCATGGGCCCACACACAATTGCCACCCAGCCCACAAACACACAGTTGAAGGCATGAACTTGTCAGCCCCCACCAAGCACTGCAGGGGTTGGCTCTCACATAGGGCAGGGCAGCTGAGTCACTGCAGAGGTCAGGACTGAAGAGCTAGAGACCACACACCCCAGGGAGAGGGATGGGGCACATCAGCTGTGGCCAGAACCCGGGAGTACTCTGGATTGACAAAGCCTCCCAAGTCCACAGGAGGAGCAGTGGGTGCAGGAGCAGGCTGGGGCAGGGAGGCAGCACATGCTATCTCTGGGGTGTCAGCAGAGGGCTTCTGGGATGGGCTGAGCACTGCAGATTGTGGGTGGCATCCTTCCAGTTGGTGCTGCTGCCAGGGTCACTCTTACACCTGGCTGCTTTAGCTTGTATCTGGAAACCCCTGGGACTGACAGGTTTCTCAAAGAAGCCTCCAGAAAACAGGGACAGGGAGGTGCAGGCTCCCTGATCTCAGGCTCTTTCTCAGCCTGCTTCTCACGTGGGCTGTCACGGGTCCATGGCCACTGTCACTGCCACGCTTGCTGGAGGCTGAGGCAGAGAGAGTGCTGCACAGTGGGGTGATGCCAGACTCGCAGGACAGCACAGGCACAAAAGCGTAGGCTGGGCTTGGCACCGGAAGAGGCGTGGGACAGGCTAGACCACAGTCCACTCTCATCCAGGGGCATGCTCTCAGGGCTGGAAAGACAACCATGAAACAAGCCCAATCTCTCCTCCAAGGACACTGCAGCCTTGCCCTCACCCCGTCTCTCCATAGGCTCGGTTCTGAAGCTGGCTTTATTCACAGACACAGTCCTTTGGCCTACGGAGCCTATAGTTTCACTGCCCCTGGGGCCAGCCTGTCAGCCCTGCCTTTCCCACTTATCCAACTCCTGGAAGAAATAGAGATCCCCAAAGCCACCCAGTCCTGAGTGGTGGTCCCACTTCCTTAGGTGACCCTGGTGGTCTTACCACTCACCAAAAGTGTCACCCTCTGTTGTGGACATGATCAGGCAAGAACTCACTTCCAATGGCCATCAGGCTCATCATGAAAGGAGCAAGGTGGTGCCCACAGCATGTGCTCAGCACCAGCCCTTTAGTCCCAAGTTGTAGACATCATTCTCAGATTAGCCACAGGTAACTATAACAACGACCCTTGCAGGGTGAATGGTGGGTGAGGTGGCTGCCAACTGCCCAACTCTCTATGGATGTCATGGTGCCATCCCCAGGTCAATCCACACCCAGGCATGGTTGGAGAGGTGAGGAGTCTGTCCCGGGTCACATGGCTAATAAAACCAGAGCCGGGCCTCCACTCTTCATGAATACAAAGCCAGAGCTTACTGGCTGCAGACTTAACATGGGCTTCACGGTGCAACTCAGTTTGCTTGCTGCATGTCCATCAGCACACCCGGTGCTGTGGGGGCCCCATCACATGGCGCCCCTCTGAAATCCCACTACCACCTGCTGAGGAAGGTCGGGGTTCAGTGTTCCCACTTCTCAATAGAGAAACTGAGGCTTCTCAGCCAGTATTTTTGCTGGTGGCAGAGCAGGTCCACAGTGGACCAGAGTCAGTGTTCCTGTCCATGCAGCTCCAGTGGGAGACCTCCCGGCCCCACTAGCACTGCTGCCCTGCAGTAGGCAGGTGGAAAGACCTGGGCTCTCAGGCCTGGAGAGTGCAAGGTTGTCAGAGGACAAAGGTGCACCTGAGGAACAAGCTATCTTGAGACACACAAGCAAGGGACAGGGTGCACCTCAGCATCTTCCTGGGGCCCCCTGGGTCTTCTGGGGTATCTATGACAGTGGCACAGACCTTGGCTGAGGCAGCAGAAGCTCATTTCCCTACCTGGAGCCAGAGCAGAGTCGAAGTAGCCACAGCAAGGCTGGAGCAGGTGTGGGTGCCATGCTCTGCAGGGTGCGATCTCTTGGTCAGACCACACTTACTTGTTGGGTGAAGACAGGCATGGCAGGCTTGGCAAATTCACTCAGACTTCGAGGCACAGGGCACCTCTTGTCTTTCCCTTGTGCTTGCAGCTGGTCCCTTTCAGCAACCCATGGTGGATAGGTGCAGGTCATGTTCAGCACAGATGTTTGTGGAGCTGAGAACTGCGCAACACCACAGCTGGCCACACCACGGTTTTCCACCTGTGGTTCCCTGCAAGATTGAACTTGCTGGTGTCACTCCTCACAGAGGGGCACAGAGCTCATTGAGACTGGGCTCAGCCACCCAGAAACATGGCGGAATTGGGATCATGAAGCTGGGAAATCTCCCCACACTTCTCATTTACTTGTCAAAGAAGAAAGCAAACATGGTTTTCAGTTTAAATTTAGAAGAGCAAATTTAACACAAGGAAAATGACCCAAGACAGGCTCTCTCTCTCAGGGAGTGGAAGCCCCAGGGAGATGGCGATGCCAGTGAGCCCCTGAGCAAGGAGACCCCCAGCGCTGGGAGCAACCCGAGGCCCAGTGAGGCCTAAGTCCTGGCCATCCCTCGGCCCAGCCACCTGCACCACACCTGGGCTCTCAGGCACCAGCTCCTCGGCCTCTGTGCAGAGCCTCCCAGACCCAGGCACCCCACAGAGATCTCGTGCGCCTGCCCAGGTTTGATTCTGCTGGGACTATGCACCCTAGACAGAGGCTGGAGTGAGTCAGGGCCAGGCCTTGGGCCAGGATGGCGGGGCCCGTGAGAGCCTCTGTACACACAGGTCCCCAGGTCCTCCCTGGGCCTAAGCAAAGCATCTGGGAGCCTTAAAGCCCCAAAGGGATCCTGATAAACACCTAGGCACAGGACCTGCCCCAAGGGGACTGCCAAGGCCAGGGCCCTGGGACATCAGCCAGGTTCTCTGTGCCCACACCCTGAGACCAGCATCTGTGCTGCCCACATGCCGCAACTGGCTCACACTCGCCTGCAACTACTGAGTCTGCGGTCTCAGTGAAAGCCGAGGAATTATCGCTCTGTAAATCTAGAAAAATGCAATATAGCATTGTAGAAGGCCATTTTTTCTCTGGTTCACACACAGCTTTCTTTAAGGATGGGGTTCTAAATCTATGGTGTCTGGCAGTGTCTGCAGCCCTGCTGCTATCCAGAGGAGGCTGCTGCACTGCGCTGTCTACACCGTCACGGCTTCCTGCGTCCTGGCTGCTCCATCAGGGCCACCTGAGATCCCTCCTGGGCAGCACCCGGGCCCTGAAAGACTTCACTTACCCCAGCCTCTGCTTCAGGTCTCCCTGCCTCCTCCTCACCACAGCCGACTTCTCCCTCTATCTCCTCTCGTCTTCCACAAAAGCTCTCTGCACTGAGCTGCCTCAGTCTCCCCCACTTGGCAGAGCCTGGAGAGGGTGTGTCCCAGGACAACGCTGCACTGGGGACAGCAGTTTCTGCACAGATGCCAGCACCCTGCTGTCCCCTGGAGCCAAGAACAGGAAAACACACAGCAAATGACACAGCTTACACAGGCCTGTGACTGCCAAACCTCAGCGAGTGTTGCTCTGGAGCCTGGTTTTCAGGTATCCTGACAGCCGTCTTCGCCTCATCTGGTTTCTCAGCTCTCGTCCCACCAATTTCTGTTCTTATGTGTCCTTGCCCCACCTGCTCCCTTGAACTTTTTTAGAACACTTAGGACAGGGCCAGAGACAGGGACATGGGCAGGAGTGCCAGGAGCCCTGAGTCCTGCGCAGCCCCGCTGCCTCTGAACCTCTCCCTTCCAAAGAGGTGAGACGATGTCTCCCAGTCACAGTCACAAGATGCTTGGAGCCAGCAGGAATGTGGACAGTGTCATAAACCAGAGGCTGGGAATCAAACCCTCCACCACGGGCCTTGGTCCCCTACGTCCTGCTGTCCCTGATGGTGCTGCTCCTGGAAGCCACTGCAGCCATACAAGGCCCTGAGGCTGTTCGCATCCTCCTGGACCCTCATCAGAGGCCTGGCATTGCAGTGGGCATAGGCTACAGGAATTAGATGACAGGGCAGAGCCCTGTGGCCATGGCAACCTCATCACAGCACCTCTTGAGGCCAATTAAGGCAAATTTACATTAATTAAGAGTGCAAACATCTTCCTCTGGGCTTGGACAGGCTCCAGGCTGCTGGCCTGCAGCAGAGAGCCCTGGCTCTGCTCCTAACCACAGGCCCCATGCTGACCCGCCCCCCCAACCCCACTCCACCTCCTGACCTCCGCCTCACTGTTAGGCTGTGACAGGGCCCTCACACCTGGCCCTCCACTGTATCAAGAGTCTTTCTTCAGTCTGAGCCCCAACAGTCTGATGCTGTGCAAAAACAGACATGAGTGTTTCCAGTGGGAAACGCTGGGAGCGGGAATAAGAGCCAAGCCCCAAAGAGGTCCGCTCCTACCCCCAGATAGGAGTGAGCTTTCATGAGGACACTGGGTTCTAGGATAGGACAGCACGGAGGACAAGCAGGAGCCCAACCCTGGCTCCCCACAGGACCTATCCCCACAGAACTGCCTTGGCTGAGCAGAGGGTACAGAGGACAAGCAAGCCTAGTCAGCCCGCAGGGAGCAGCCCTCTTCCACCAGGCCCCCAAACTGCAGTCTCCCAGCCAAGATTCCTCCTGAGAGGATCTAGGCCACATCCTGCCTCCCTAAGCCACCACCATACTGTATGTGTCACCCTGCGAATAGCTCCACAGTGACCTGCTCTGGCCACTTGCTCTTCTATCTCTTAGGACGCAGCCTCCAGCACCATTTCCAGGGGTCTGGAGGAGTGAGAAGCCTGCAGCATACACAGGAGCCCTGGGTGGAGCCGGCCAACGTTGCTCTCTGTGTGCACAGGCTGGCCCTGCCTTCCCTCCCCTGGGACGCCTCAGTACCCTCCCCGTGGCACCTCACCCCAGCTGGCTGCTCCTGCACAGCATGATGTTGCAGGCCAGCTGCCTCACCCATAGCAGCTGGCCTCCACCAAGGCCTTCAAGGGGACAAGGGTCAGGTTCCTGCTAACATCACACTGTAACATCCCATCTTAACAACCTGTCCTGGTCACTTTCCACCTCAGTGGGACAAAATACCCAACACCAGAAACTAGAAGTTGGTTTGAGCTCACGACTCCGGAGGGCCAGTCCATGCCGTACAGCTTTGACACTTACACCGCACAGCAGAAAGGCCTGGCGGAAGAGCAGGGCTCTTGGCTTGTGTACAGGAAGCAGAGAGGGAAGAAGAGACAGGGAGGGAGACGACCCCTATCCCAGTGACTGCTCTTGCAACCAGAAACCCCTTCTAAGAGCAAGTCAGGGGCAGCCGCCAAAAGCCAAACTCTTGCAGATCTCTCCACCTGTGAGCATAGAGGCCTGTGGGGAACATTTTGGTTCTAAACCCTAACACAAGCCACAGGGCCATGGCGACCCCAGGCCCCGCTGCCCCATGGCTCCAACCTGAGTCCATGCTAATGTTTGTTCACTTGTCCTTTTCCCAGTCAGCCCTGGGAACTATTTCCCCCCTCCTCACTCAGGAGAGTCCTGCATCGCAGTAATTGTCAGAGAACTGCTTTCTGAATCCAGCCTTTCTGGAACATGCTGAAGGAAACGGTTAATTAAAGCTTCAGAAATGTCGCTGTCATGCAAGCCTCCCTTGCCTAAGTTAGTACACTGAAAATTAATTAATTCTTTCAGTCATTTCATAATGGCAGAGGAATTCAATTCTTTGAATAATATGACAAATTTCTGCAGAAGACAGACAGCTTCGGGCATTAGTCATTTTTCTCATTTCAGAAAGTGTCCTCCGCTCCACTTTCATTAGAACTTCATGGGGGGGGGGGCTGCTGCCTCCAGCAGGAAGAGACTCTAGGCCACCTGGGGACACTGCCATGGGGGAGGAAGGCCAGAGAGTCCGAAAGGGTGCATTTGGACTCGGCTTCTTCCTGTCTCCGGCTTCTCCTACTTTCTCTCCCATGTTGCTTGCTTTCACGTGTCAGTGTACACACAACTGTGTCAGCGCACACGTGACTGCGTGTCGGCTCCCACTGATTTTCTCCTTCTCATTTTCTGTGACCAAACTCACCAACTTCTGCTTCCATGGGACTTAATTATTTTGTCTTGTCTTTTTCTTTCTGTCTTTCCTTTGCTGAGGCCAATTTCATCTCCGTGTGTGTGTGTGTGTGTGTGTGTGTGTGTGTGTGAATGAGTGCCTGTTTTTCTCTCTTTCCCCTGTGAATAAGGTGATTATTGAAGGCACAAACTCTGACAAGGTTTCTAGTGGTTTCCTGGACTGTGAAACTGGTTTTATGTGTCGTGGTCAGCGTTAGGTCCTCACAGTTAGGCCTCTCTCCCAACCTAAAGAGGAAAAACTTAGACAGTCTGTTCAAACAGGACAGCATCCTCACTCAACCTGAGAAACAAAACTAAGCCTGCTTGTCAGGATGACTTCCAGGCCTGGTTCTCAGGCTTAGGGAAAACTCTGTAAATTTACAGAATGACACGCTGTAAATCAGTAGAATGCCACTGTCACCCTGTACTTCCCTCCCCCCAAAGAGGCACCAGACCCACCCACAACCCCTGAGAAACTGAAAGTTTTCCACATCTTCCTCAGAGAAACACCCCCTCCCATACCAAGGCTAGTACATAAAGCTGGCTGTCTTCCTGTGTTCGTGGTCAAGGGCCTGCTCACTCTTGACCAGGTGGTACCCAGGCTAAAATAAAGATTTTGCTCTTTGCTTCAATCATGCCTGTGCCAGCAGTCTCAGTTGTTCCTCAGAGTCTAGCCTGACAGTCAGAGAATCTAGGGTTTGATTTTAAGAAAGGATTGGGGGCTGGGGAGATGGCTCAGTAGAATAAGCGCGTCCCTGGCAAGCGCAAGGGCCCGAGTTCAATCCCCAGTTCCGCCAAAAAAAAAAAAAAAAGAAAGAAAGAAAGGATTGAAAGCTATTGCGGTGCTTTTCCCAATGGTGGGTGGGAGATAGCTTTGTGTACGGGGCTTCTTGCTCGCCTGTGGGCTCCTGACTATCTGGCTCACGGCCGCTGGGGTGGTCCCCACGCTAGGCCTGTGTCTGCTTTTCATCAACTTGGCAAAGTTATCAATTGTACTGATCTTAAACTACCTTTCATTTTGTTGATTATTTCTTTTTTTTTAAATGTATTTGCTACAGGGTCTATAGGGTCTCACTACACAGATTGGACTCATAGTGATTCTCCTGTTTTCAGCCTCCCAAGCACTGGGATTATAGGCGCACACGGCACCACGCCCAGTCTCAATCTCTGCCTCAGTGTGCCCCAGGGGAGGGGCCAGCATGGCACACAGGGGATCGAACCCTGGCCGCTGCGCTCTGCCTAAGCAGGCGCTTTAGTCTGCTGAGCTACCTGGCTGGCCCTTTTGTTGATTCTTTCTATCACATGAATGTTTTATATTTCTGTAGTTATTTAATTAGTTTTCACTCTTATTTTTAGCTTCCCACTTATTTTGGGTTTAATTCCACCTCCACCACCACCCAGGACTGGGGGTTGAATCCAGAGTCTTTTCACTGAGCTCCATCTCCAGGCCTTTGTAATTTTTTTTTTAAATTTGATACAGGGTCTCACTAAGTCATTAAGTCATCCAGGCCGGGCTCACATTTGGGACCCTCCTGTGTCAGCCTCAGAATCCTGGGATTATACACATTGCCACCACACCCTGATAATTTTGCTATGATATTTATAATTTCTGGAAATGCATACTTACATAATGAATTCCAGCCTTTATTCTTCCCATAATATATGTTCTTAAGGCTATAAATTTCCCAATAAACACAATTTTAGCTTTCAACCCACAAGTTTCAATATGTTAAATTTTAAATTTCCAAATGTTTGCCTACGCTTGTGATTTCTTCTTGTTCCCTGAGTCATTTCAGAGTGTGTTGAGCAATCTCCAGATGTGTGGGGATTTTCTGCTGCTCTGTCACGGTCTTCTTTGTTAACAGGATGGTAATTTGCTGTGGCCCCAGAGCATCCCCTGAATGGCCTCACCCTTCGGGAACTGGGCTACAGCTTTCTGCCTCAGCCACAGACCCCCACATGCCAAGGAGCACATTTGAAGCAGGCAGGTAGCTCGCCTCCGTGACATTAGAGTCGGCACTTTTCTGCTTGCTGGTCACTGGTTAGGGAAGCACGAAGCCCCCGCCACCTTGAGGGCTGTGTGCTCTACCTTTCAGTTCTATCAGTGTGGACCCTATTTTTTTTTTTTGAAATAATAGTGTCGGATAGATATAAATTTTGGCAAATGTTTGGTGCTTTAAAGTGTAGATTGCCCAACACTAAGTAATACATCTAGATATGATTTCTTGAGGTTATGGTTTTATTCATGTGGTTTTTGTTCTTTTGCTTTTGAACTTTTTAAATGTATTTAGTACAGGGTCTACAGGGTCTCACTACATAGCTCAGACTCGTAGTGATCCTCCTGTTTTCAGTCTCCCAAGTGCTGGGATTACAGGCTGTGAGCTACCATGCCCAGTCTCAGTCTCCATCTCAGTGTGTCCTGGGGGCAGGGCCAGCACAGCATGCCAGGGATCAAACCTTGGTCCCTGCACTCTGCCTAAGCAGGCACTGTAATCCACTGAGCTATCTGGCCTGCTTTGCTTTCATACTTTTATTTCTCCCAATTTCAGGTGGTTCTCCCATAAGCAAAATCACTTGTTTTTTAATGCAACCCCAAATCTTTTCTTGTTTGGGATTTTTTTTTTAAACTGGATATTGAACTCAGGCCCTCGCGCTGGGATCTTTTTTTCAGATAGTGTCATACTATGCAGTTCAGGCTGACCTTAAGCTTACTTTGTAGCCCAGGCTGGTCTTGAGCTCCCAATGATCCTCCTGCCTCAGCCTCCCTAGTGCTGGAATTACAGACATGCACCATCACAGCCAACTTAAATCTTTGGTTTTTAATTAGCAAATTTTATCTATATACTTAATGAAGTAATTGATAAATGTGGAACTAATCTACCCTATTTCTAAATTCTATCAATTCTATTTCCTATCAATTCTAGTTTCTTTTCTTGTCTATGTCATAGTGTTTTTAATATATTTAGTACACAGATCAGACTCATAGTGAACCTCCTGTTTTCAGCCTCCCAAGCACTGGGATTACAGGCACGTGCCACCACACCTAGTCTCAGTCACTGTCACAGTGCATCCTTGGGGGCGGGGCCTGCACAGTACACTGGGAATAGAACCTGGTCCCTAATCCACTGGGTTATCTGGCCAGCCCTATAGATAATTTTTATTCTACTTTTCCATTTTTGTTGGTTTGATAGTTATACATTATTAATTGTGCTTCTAGGAACATGCCCACTTGAACTCTTCAATTGCCATGTATGTTTATTCACTATAGATTTTAAGTCTTAAACACATTCACGTAAAATCAATATTTATTTAAATTTCCATATATTTACTTATTTTATGTTCACCTCTTACCAAATTCATAAGCTTGCAGCAACACCCATTTGTCTCTCTCTCTTAATGTTTGTTTTCCTGTAGGTCCAAACTGGGTCCTTCCGGTGTTTGTGTGTGGGTTTCCAAAAGCATCCTCTTTTACATTCATTTGAATTTTAGCAGACACAGAATTCTGCATTGGGAGCTGTTTCTTTTCAGCAGCTTGAAAATCAAATCTCAATGCATTTTGTCCCATTTTTTTCTGTTAAAAAGATAAACTGAGGCACATACTTTTCTCTGAATACTTCAAAGATGGAGTCTTGCTTTCCATGAAGTATCCAGGGCTAATATTCTTCATACTCAGAGTTTGTATTTTGTGGATCTGGGAATCAATGTCTTTAACCAGGCCTGCCAAGTTTTCAGCAGCTATCTCTTCAACTATTTTCTGTGCCCTTTCTTTTTCCACTCCTATTCTGGACTTTCATTACAATGCTATATCTTTTCCACATGCCCTAAGACTCTTAAGATTATTTTTGTTTTTAACCTTTTGTCTCCGGGCTTCAATCTGGATATTTTCTTCAAATTTATCTTTCAATTCACTGTCTCTTTAACTGCATCTGCTCTGCCATAAGCTCATTCATTTGATTCTTCTTATAGCTTGAATTTTGGCTAAAAGTCTCCCTCTGCTCATATTTTCTTTAACAAATGAAGCAAATTTATTTTAAGATGTGTGTCTAATAGCTCCAGTATCTGAGACCCAGTGGAATCTGTTTCTAAGCCCCGTGCTGATGCTGCTGTTACTACTGCGTCTCATTCAGGATGTCTTACCTTATTTATATTAAATTTTACAAAACCCTCCCCTTTCCTTTGGCAGTTGCTGCAGTCAGGAAGGATTGATACATGGTTGCTAGTCTTCCAGCTCTGATGTAAATGAAAATATCTTCTTTTGCTTCCGCTGTAAAGAATTGTCCAGAAATTTAAATCTTTGATTAATTTATTCATTAAGAAACAATAACACATTGCCTTGCTCAGTGGCTGCAGTCAACATTTCTAGCAGGAAGCCTGCAATCCAACTGATTTTCCTTCTTTTGTAGGCTTTATATCGTTTACACGAGACCCCTTTATGTCTTTATTTTTTTAACTGTACAACCTTTTCAGGAATACCTTTCTTAGCAATTTCATTCTGAAGTGGTTTTTCCAACACTCACACATTCCTTCCAACTCTGTCCACACAAGCTGTTTTACTCTAGAAATACCATTAACATATCTTTTCTCTTCCACTTTCTGAATTTTCTAGTTCTTGAACATGATTTATGTACATGTCACTGGACCTCTTTTAATGTTTTTCTTTAATCATTTTTACCCCCGCTCATCTCCAACTGAGTTATCCACAATTGGGACTGTGATTTTTGACTTCTCTCTTATTTTTATCTCTGTGCAACTGGTGGGACTTTTATTTTTATCACAGTTTCATTTTTTAAATGCCTATTTATCTTTAACTCACCAGAATGACGTTGCTTCGTTGCTTCGCTCTGCTATGTTCTTCTACTTCCTTATACTTTGTTCCTTGCTACAACTTATTGTATCAGGGAGGTGTCTGGGAGAAACACAGACTGCATCAGGCATCCACCTGGGAAGAATTCAGCATGAAATGTTGCTGACTGGGTGCTGAAGAATTGCATGAGAGAGGGATGCTCAGGGGTGTGGTGGTGAGCACAGCGCACAGCAGCCAGCACAGGCTAGACAAATAAGGTGACAAGGTGACAAGGCCTAATGAGAGCAGGGAGGCACTACAGAAGCTTCCTAGAACTCCAGGTTGGGGCTGCTTAATGGAGGATGCTGGATTCCCGCACTCCCAAGGGTCCCATGGCTTCAGACAAGACACAGGGTCAGGGATGGAGAAGATGGCATAAATGAAATAAATATTTTATATACATCCTGCCAAGAATGCCCACCGAAACCAGATGGATATGTCTGAACAAGCCTGATAATGGGACACTTCTACCTTTGTGTAACCCATGCTTGTTTAACTGATGGCCTTGGAATGAACTTGAGATGTTTCAGCTCCATTAGCATCTGGTAATGTCACCCAATTCTCCAATCACAATGTGCCAAATCTGCCTTTGTACCTCATTAGTTGTCCTCCCTGTAAAAGTCCCCAAACCCTGCTGGGCAGCACTCTGACTCTTAGGGAGAGATCCCAGTCAGGCCCACAAGAACAGTGAACTGCCTACTAAACCTTCTCAGTGCCATTTCCTTCCAGGTCGAGTCTGTTTTCCATCACAATTGGACTGGGCAGCCTGGAACTGCTGTGGAACAGCTGGTGTCTCTGACCGCTGACCTCGGGTTGGCAAGGTGCAGACAGGAGATGGTGCTGGCTGGGCTGACGTGTTAGGAATTGTGCTGCCCTCTCTCAGAAGTGCCTTTTCTGTCTCGCTATGCAGTTCAGGCTGGCCTTGAGCTCACTCTGTACCCCAGACTGGTCTCAAACTTATAATGATCCTCCTGTCTCAGCCTCCCGATTGCCCAGATTCCAGGCATGTGCCACCACACCTGGTGTTAAAATAAAACCTTTCTTTTCTTCTGTTTTGTGGTACCCAGAATCAAACTCATGACCTCACACTTGCTAGGCAGGCACTGTGCTGCTCAGCTATATTCTCATCCCCTAGAATAGCCCTTTCATTTATGTAAGTTCTTTATTTTTTTTGAAGCCCAATTTATTTGTCCTTGATTTCTAGCACTTTTCATATCATATCCAAAACTCTGTTGACTAATTCATGAGGTTTTTAACATGTTTTCTTCTAGGGGTTTTATAGACTCAGCTCTTATGTTTAGGTTTCTGTCTGTTCCAAGTTATTCTATGTCACTGGAAGTGAAATCCAACTTTATTCTTTGCTTGTGGTCATTCTATGTCCTAGAACACTCTGTGGGGAAGATTTTTCCTCCCACAATCAATGGCCTGGACCCTTGTGTTGAAAATCCAGTGGCTGAAGATCTATAGGATTATTTTATTCCACTGATTAGGATGTTCATCCTTCAGCCAGTCATGGTATCTGGATTACTGCAGCTCTGTGGCAAGTTCTGAAATGCAAAAGTATGAGTCTTGCCAGAGAGATAGCTCAGTGACATAAGTGCCTACCTGTCAAGTGCAAGGTCCTGAGTTCAATCCCCCATACCACAAAAAAAAAAAAAAAAAAAGCGTGAGACTTGTGTTTTTGTTGTCATTCTTTATAAAGATTAACCTGGGAATTCTAGATCCTATTTCCATAAATATTTCAGATAGATTTCTGCATTTCTGGAAAATGAAGTTGAAATTTTAATAGCGTAAGTGCACTGACACTGTAGACTGCTTCATAGATGACTGCACTCTTGAAAAGTCCTGTCCGGGCTCAGGCAGCTATGGGCAGGAAGTCTTCTGTTCCCAGCTTGCTTTGCTCATCATCATGGAAGAGCATTGTGCGGAGTGTCTTTCTATGGGTGCAGAGACAGTCACGTGGCCTTTCCCCTTTACTGGCAGAGTGCATCACTTCTCACGGGGAGCCATTCCTCAGTGTCTTGCTGAGGACCTTGGCATCTCTATTCCTAAGATATTCCGGGACACACTAGCTTATGGCTTCCTTGTGTGGCATCTGACTTGGAGCCAGAGCAATGCCAGGCTCATACACTGTTCCCATCTCCTCGGCAATATGGATGTGTCTAAGGATTGATGCTGATCCTTCCTGGGTTAGATTCGAGATTCACTGCAGAGTCATGTCTGGGCTTCACCTGTGGGAAGTTGCTTTTTCTGTTCTTCATTACTCTTCAGCCCCTTGTTATTAAATCTGTTCTTCTTGATCCGTTTTTGGCAGTTTGTGTCTTCTTAAAAATTTGCCCATTTCCTTTGGATCATCCAATGCATTGATATAACTTTTCAGAGCATTCCCTCATAATCTCTTCTGGTTTTTATGATGTATAGAAAGGTGCCCCTATTTATTCCTGATGCAATAGTTTGAGTCTTTTCTCTCCTGGGCAATTAGCTATAGGTTTGTGAATTTTGCTAATATTTTTCGAAGAACCAATTTCTGTTCTGTACATTATATCTGTTGCTGTATTCTTCATTTCATTTCTGTCCCTCCAGTCATATTCTTCCTGCTGTGGCTCTGGTGCTAGTGTTCACCTTATTTTCGTTTCCTAAGATGAATTGGGTTATTCACCTCCGGTGTTTCTGCTTCTCTATGGAGAGATTTCCAGCTGTACATTTTTCTCTGAGCAGACTTGACTGCATCCTATAAATTCAGATATGTTGTGGGGTTTTAATCAGCTCAAAATATTCTCATGACTTACTTTGTCATGCCCTTTTTTGCACTAACCATTTAAGAGTGTATTGTTTAAATTCTGCATGTTTGTGAATTTTCCAAATTCCCTTGTTATTGATTGCTAATTTCATTCTACTATATTAAAAAAAAAAAAACACTGCGTGAGATTTTCCTCTCTCCACACCCACCAAGGATTGTCCCAGAGAAGGTATGTGTGCCCCCGTGCTGCTGTGTCCTGGGGTGACTATTGGACAACTTGGTCTTAGAGCATTTCCAAGTCTTCTGTCACCTGCTGACCTTCCATCTCCTGCTCTGCCAGTCTCTAAAGTAGAGTGTTCCCAGTCCTAGCCCAGGTCCGGTAAGCATATGGGAGAGCTTCTACCTACCCTGTGCTGGCAGGACCTACTACTGGTCCCAGCCCAGGCACAGCGTGGATGAGACCCTCTTCCACCCCCTTGGGATGCCCCCCAACACTCCGCAGCACTTCCCCCACCCCGCCCTCCGAGTAGGAATTTCTGCCCCGTTCCGGGAAACCCCCCCCCCCAGTCCTAGCTCAGACCCGGTGAGTGTGTGGGAGACTGCCTCTCCCCCCTACTCCACCTTATCCCCTCCAGGCTCAGCTCAGGCCTGGCATACAGGCCTGGGGTGTAACCATGCAGCTACAATCCCTGCAGAGAGTGTAGAGGATAGAACCACCCAGCTAGTCCAGGAGCAGAAAATCTTGCCAGAGGGGCACAACAGGTTCACCCTCAAGGGCAGCAGCGGGAAGGAGCTGAGCACAGCAGCCAAACCCAAGCCAGGCACAGCTGGATAAGTCCAAACTTTGTAGCTCTGCACCTGAACTTCAGTACG
>NW_004524649.1:2557504-2558622 GCF_000260255.1 Octodon degus | reverse complement strand
GATTTGTTCTAATGGTGTTTGTAAATAGGATATCATGTCCACATCTTGTACAGCAATTAATCACTAGGAAGATTGTATGTATTGTTTGAATTATTGAAACTGTCCTACCAATTTGATTTGAAACTGTCTCATTGCTATTTGTTTATCAATAAAATTATGGGGAAAAAAAAGTGGAGTGTTCAGCTCTGATGGTAGAACTGTCTACTCCTCTAATCCTGTTCATTTTCTTCGTGTGCTGCTATTTTTATAACAGTTACATATTTTGCAGTATTTTCCATTTTATTGTTATAAAATGTCTTTGGTTGTCTTGAGTGGCACTATTGTACTATGTCATCTGGCATTAGCTCTCCCCTCCCACGCTCTCCAGGGTACTTTCCATACAGAAGCTGTTCCTCCATTCCTTTATGTCAGCCCTCCCTCGCCCCTTCAGTCTTCACCTCTGTCTGCAGCCGCCCTGCACCGGGCAGTGCCCCTCCCCCAGGGCTTCACACCCAAGGCTCAGTCCTGAAGAGAACGCTGGCACACTCCTGGCACATGTTTTAAGGGAGCAATTTAAATCTCTCACACAAAAAATAGTATAAATTCTCAGGCATTAGAAATATTGGCCTTTTAAGATAAAACTGTTAGACCTCTCTTCAGAATTTATACAATAGAAAATAAATCCTGCAGCTACTGGAAACTACATTATCTATTTAAAAATATGAACAAGCTCCTATTTTAACACTCAGAAATTTTGCCACCTCTTTATTTCTCCTAGAACCGTTTCATTCTACATCCCCTATAGAATTTCATCCTTATGTCACAGCCCTTTTTTGTGTGAAAGTGCTTCACCCTCAATAACTCATAAAATTTTGCAACCAAAGCATGTATATGCATTGGGATTATTTTTTTTCCTAGGACCAAGAGGCTCTAAGTGTTTAATTGTTCTGGTTTAAGTTCCCACAATGCTTCTTGATACATGACAGAACAATTCCAGATATTATCATAGAAAAGCTAGTAAATTATTGTGAATAAAAGTAAGATGGTGGGCTGGTGAGATGGCTCAGTGGTCTAAAGCACCTACTTAGAACAAGCTTAGCAAAGCACAGGGACCACGGTTCAATCCCCCAGCACCACAT
>NW_004524649.1:2511331-2557404 GCF_000260255.1 Octodon degus | reverse complement strand
ACCACATGCCAGCCAGCCCCGCCCCCTGGTGGGCTGAGCTGGCCACACACACACACACATAAATAAATAAATAAATAAATAAATAAATAAAATTTTAAAAAAAAAGTAAGATGGTGCTAAGAATGCTGGTTTGATTCCAGAGGGAGCTGGGTGTCCCCATCCCTGTCCCCACCCAGAGATGGTACAGATAAGGATTCTCCACTGCAAAGCATTCTGGAAATTGTGTTTTAAACCAAGGATTGGCCTTGGATAAAGACTATAGTTATGACTGGATAAAGACTAGGCATTTCTGACATCATTTTCTACTTTTGTTCTCTACACTGGAAACAGTGAGAAAGTCTCTTCCCATCCGAGCGTAGTAAAACATTTATGACACCGACCTCACTTGGTTCTCAGGACATCTCCTGAATTGAGCAATTCAGTCTGCTTTCAGTTTTATCACAAGCAAAGACATGGAAACCACCCTCCTCTGTAGGGCTTGCTGTCCAGTCATTTCATGACCGCCTCTTGGCTTCTTGGATTTCTCCTCAGAAGGCCTTGCTACGAGATACGAGGGACCATCACGCTGGCCCCTTCATCCTGCATCCTGAGGTACTTGGTTAGACCCACGAGGAGGAACGGCTGGCTCTTATTCTATCATGTGTCTGGAGCGTGTCTGCGTGAAGACCTTGGGGCTGAGGCCCAGACACCCAGGCAGCCAGGAGCCCACCCGCAGCGTGTGGACAGCACAGCGCTGCCTGGCCCAGGCCTCGTGGCTCAGGCTTCCTGCTGGGAAGGAATCACTACTTCTCAACTCGGACAAAGGCACACATAGTGTGTTTCAATAAATTGCATAAGAAATAAATGCAAAACAAAATAAAAAATAAAAAATCAATCAATCAATCAATTGCATAAGAATCTCAGGTAGATAAACTCTGAAATATATCTCTTTTTTTTTTTTAACTCAGGATTGAACTCAGGACCTTGTGCTTGCCAGGCAGGTGCTTACACCACTGAGCTATCTCCCCAGCCCTTTGAAATGTATTTTTAAGAAAGATTTTTGTGCTCAGTCAAGATTAAAATAGTAAAAAAAAAAAAAAAGGGGGGTGCAGCCAGATAGCTCAGTGGACTAAAGCGCCTGCTTAGGCAGAGTGCAGGGACCGGGGTTCAATCCCCAGCATGCCATGCTTGCCCCCCACCCCAAGGGCTCACTGAGACAGTAATTGAGACTGGGCATGGTGCTAAAATCCCAGCCCTTGGAAGACTGAAAACAGGAGAATCACTACAAGTCTGATCTGTGTAGTGAGACCCTGTAGACCCTGTACTAAATACAAAAATAAATAAATAAATAAAAATAAAATGGCAAAAAATGAATGACCCAGCCACTAACCCAGAAACCTTCGAATGAACCACAGTCCACTCCTGAAGGTCCCACCTGGCCACACTGTATCTCAAACATGTATAGTTTCACCAGGGTTTACTTTGGGGATGAGCCACCTCAAAAACCACAGCACATCTGGGCCCCCACGCAGAGCCAGTCTCCAGGATATGGGTCCCTGGGGACTGGATGGTGCCCCACTCCCAGGTGCCTGACACATCCTGTCTGACACACATGCATGCAAACTCCGGGCTCCTCAGACTTGACTCTCTTGTCAGTCACGCATGAACTTTCATCTCCACTGGTATTTGTTCTCTGCTAATTGAATAATTAATAAGCTCAGCATTACCATAATCCTGGCATTAAGGGTACCAGGAGGACAGAATCTAATTAGAGGTTAACGTCTGGAGCCCTGAGTCAGATACTCACGATGGCCCAGGTTCGGAGTCTGTCTGCTGGGGAGATGTAAACTGTCCCCTTTGGTCCCATTGGCTGTTCCTAGCGTCTGGAAAAGCAGGTGAGGAAGTGTATGTATTTCTTGGTGACTGGACACTGCCCTACAGCCTGAGCGAGTGAGCGACACAACCCAGAACACCAACAACAGCTTACCGTAGTTGTGTAGGCTCCAGGCACCCCAGGCTGCAAACTCTGAGATGAGGCTCTTGACGTGCCAACCACTAGGGGGCGCTGCCCCACAGGAGTCTGTTGCCCTTGCTTAGGTGACACAGGGGTCCTGAGAAAGGGGGCTGCTGGCTCTTGGGAACACAATGCTGGGGGTGGGGTGCTGCCTGAGAGCTGCAGAGATGTGACCTGACGTCACTTGTAGTCCTAGGCACATTTGGACTCAGCTCTGCACAGCAGAAGTTCCTCAGAGTCTGCGTGCATCCTGGAGTCCTTGGCCCTGCGGGCCTGGAGGTGTCTGCAGCTCCCACGTCCCCACAGCCCTGGATCTACCTCAGTGTGAGCAAGCACAGTGCCAGGACCACAGTGTCCTTGCACAACTGTCTCGCAGTCAGCAGCCTGTCCTCGCTGGATACTCCAGCTTTGTCTCTCTCACCCCATGGAACCCTGCACAGATACCTGGCTAGTCCCCTGTAGAAGCAGAGAGGCAGGGACAGAAGGAAGCAGGGCTGCTGCAGACCCAGGAGGGACCCAGGAGCCTGCTCCAGCCCAGCAGGTCAGGAGGGGGGCAGAGCAGGGTAGTGTTGAGAAAACTGCCTGGAGGATTAGATGATGAGGTGGGAACCCAGCTCCAGGCTGACCAGAGCTGCAGCTCAGTATACACCTGTGTCCTTGCTCGTGCCCCATGGATGAAGAGCTTAGGGACCCAGGCTGCCCGGAAGGGCTGAGGAGATGCAGACTGAAGAAACAGGGATGGAGGGAGAGGAAGGAAGGGCACCAAGTAAAACTTGAGATGTGCCCTGTTCGTGCACCAGCTCTACACAAGTGCAGTCACTCATGTACTAATACAGCATTAAAACTGGGGGAAAATTTTTAAAAATGATAACAAAATGCGGAGGACACTTGTCCTTGCACAGGGAGTCACCATGACACCATGCCGTTCACTCACTGTGTTTGATTCATTCGCTGTGTTTGAAGCTTGCAAGAAAGTTGCAGACTTAGGACAAAGAACTCCAGTTTCTTTTTACCCCTCATCACTGATTGCTTACATTTTATCCAATTCTCTTTCCTGTGCACACTGTCAGTCATGTCTCAATAAAACCGGAAGAAACTTCTGAAAGTGCAGATGTCATAGAAAGTGCGTTACCACAAAACATAAAACTGAGAATAAAGAGGCAAAGGTGCAGGAGCCATGGGTGTGGGGGCCACTTGCTGCCCTGGTCACGGGGTTGCCCATAGTGTCTGCAGATGTTCACACTCCACAGCTGTGCTGGGTGAGTAAAAACTACACCTCGGTCACTCTGAGGAGAGGGACGAAGCTGGCACCGTGCCATCCACAGGGTCACAAGGAGCACTGGGCCCCAGGGAGCTCTGGGGAATACAGCAGCACCTGCGTCCCTACAGTGACGCATGAGTGTGAGTGTGTGTGTCCCGTCCCCAGTGCACTGCTGGCCGCTCAGTATCTGCATCTTGGTCTACCCTGGATCTCCTAAAGGAGCGGACAGCAAATAGCTTAAATAAAAGGGACAGATTTCTAGTATGATTTTAGGGCCCCAGGAAGATCAAATCCCTCTAATGGAATTTGAGATTCCCTGTGGGTTGAGACAAAGAACTTCCCTGGGCAGCCTGTATTTATTTGGTTTTCAAACAAAGGAAGGGGATTCTGAGGCAAACCCTAGGCCTGAGCAGGATCTTGGGAGTCAGTTCAAAGACGAGTAGTAAATTTTGCCAATTAAGAGGACTATTTGATCTCTAAGGTTGGCAGCTTTATTGCTCTGGAATAGGGGGTAGCAGCAGCCCATGTCCTCGGCTGTCTCAGCTGTGGCTGTCCTAGCTGCTGTCCAGCCTAGCTGTCCAGCTCGGCTGTCCACACTGCATATGCTCTATTCCAACACAACACAGGTCCCTGTGTTCAGTTTAACCCTGTGCAGCCCGTTCTCCAACAGCCCAGGACCCTCACCAGCTGTGTCAGTCCCAAGGCTGTGGCCACCAGTCCCTACTGCCATGGACCACAGTACAGCCCCATCCCTCTTCCCCAGGCACCAGGTCCCCCACTCCCTTGCTCCTGGATTGCCAGTGCCCCTGTGTTGCGAGGTTGCGGTGGCACCATCTATCGTGGCTTCCTAGGAGGTGGTGAGGTGGTGAGGTGGACAGTGTCCGTGGATGGCAGGAGGGCCGTGGGGTCTGTTCCTCCTTCCTGCTATCCTGGTCAAGGACCAAGCAGCCTCTGCAGTCTGGCTGAACACCAGCTCGAGGTCCCCCACAGGCTGTGCTGCCTGACCCTCTTGCTGCCTCCCTTCCTCTCCTCCCCTAGCTTTAATCCTCATAAAGGAGAGCATGTGGCCCCGTGTGGGTCCTGTGTTCCACAGATCCAGGCCAGGATGCTTCCCCAAGGAGCAGAAGAACAAGGCTGAGGGCAGGGAGCAGACCCAGCAGGCACAGGGCCTGAGGTCCACACCAGCACCCTGAGCCAGAAAGAGGCCAAAGCTCAGCAAGGGCAGCTGTGATCCTGACTAGCATCCCTCAGCACCACAGAGAAACACATGATGCTACTGCTCAGAGCCCCCACCTTCCCTTCTGGGGGTCCCAGTGTGGCCCCTCTGCTCCCTGGGGCTGGGTGTGGTCATCCTGCCCCAGGCTCCTGCTTTCTCTGCCCAGGCCCTTGCTGGGTCCCACAGTAGCATCCACGTGTGGCGCTCCATCCTGTTGCACTGCACTGATTCTCTGACATCACGCCCAGTCATTCAAAGTCATGGCTCAGCCGTAGCCTCCCCAGCCCGAGAATGGGACCTCTCAGAGGAAGACTGTGTGAGGGAATTGCATCAGCCTTCTGCTAACCTGGAAGTCACAGAGACTCTGGTTATTCTGATCACACGTTGGAGGTGGGAACTCTTGACATACTGATCAGCTCTCTAGTGGCACTGATGTAGCACCCCATGGCCACTGCGCCTCTGTCCAGGGCTAACAGGGCGGGCAGGGTGGAGCAAGGGGCCCATCAGTGTCTGTGGGGTGCAGCCCACCTCATTAATAAGATGCCCTTGGGCTGGTGAGATGGCTCAGTGGTCTAAAGCACCTACTTAGAACAAGCTTAGCAAAGCACAGGGACTGCGGTTCAATCCCCCAGCACCACATGCCAGCCAGCCCCGCCCCCTGGTGGGCTGAACTGGCCACACACACACACACACACACACACATAAATAAAATTTTTTTTAAAAAGTGATTTTAAAAAAAAAGATGCCCTCTACCCTCAGCCCCAAGAGACAGAGGGCACCACCTGTCACCAACAGACCTGGATCTGGCCTGCACAGCATCGCTGCCCACACCCATCAGTGCACGTTGCCCAGGAAACAAGGGCTGTGGCTGCCAGCCCAGCACTGTCCCCAGCTCTGCATGCTTGCAGTTGCCAACTGGTCCTTCAGAAGCCAGCCAGGGCCCCGCCATCTGCCATAGCCACAAGGAAAGCAGGGAAAGAAACCAGAACACACTCAGGTGTGGCTTTTCAGAGATGCAGAGGTCATGTCCCCATTGCACACTCAGGAAGTGACCACAGCTCACCCAGGGCCAGCCTTGGTCTGTTCCTCCTCATGTTAGAGACATGACCCCAAAGTCCGCATGAGTGGAAGGGGAAGTGTCGGGGCTGTGCTCTGGACTGACAGATCCATGGAGGTGGCGGGGTGGCGGGGTGGTGAAGGCACGCTCCTGGGCACTCACTCCATGTCCAAGGCAGTGGACATGGGAGTGGTGACTGAGGCAGGTGGGAGTGAGGCTTCTGGTTCTGGTTCTGGTTCTTCACCCACCTGAGGGAGACCCCTGCTTTCTGGGGATACCAGGGACCGCAGGCCTGGGCACAGCCTCACCTGGACAAGCCTGGGTTCATCAAGGCCTGCAGGCGAAGCCCAGCCTTAACCTGGGCCCATCATGGGAGGGATCAGGTGGCAGAGGCCGCCGCTCCCCACGCGGTGGCCAGGAAACAGAGACAGGAGGAGCAGAGTCCCAGCGACCGCCAGTCTCCCTGATCCCAGCTCTCAGCAGCTCGGCAAGCTGGGACCACTGTCCAACGGGGCCTGGGGGGTGCCTGGATACAAGCCCGAGCAGCAGCACAGCCCCTGCTGCCGGGCTGCTGCTCATCCTCCCTGGAGGTGAGGCCCACACTCCCAAGAGGCTGCGGCGGTGATCACAGGTCCTGAGTGTGGGCGACGCCACCTCCTTCAGCAAATGAGGAACTCCTCGAAGTCTGTGCTTTTAAAAGTGTACCAGGCTTTGTTTACCCAGGTACTTAAACACTGCTGATCTCCCCACTCCTAATAGCACAGATTCTTTGACTGCTCTAAATAGAGTGTGTGCGGTATTATTTTAGGTTTCTAGTAACCACATGTATTTAGCAATTAGCAAGATTAGTACTGCCAAGTGACTCTGAGATAAATACGGGTGGCTAGAATAATGCTGTGCTCGCCTTGTTTTATTAAACAGAACTGCAAATCACAATGGACTTATTCCAATTCTCAAGTCCCCAAGTGGCCCAATTAACCAGAAGACAGAAAATAGACGTTTTCTCATTTAAATAGCCTCTGCTCTAGAATGAGTCCAAATGGATTTATATTGGTCAGCTCTCTCCAAGTTGTCCAAAATAGTGGCCTTGGGGTAACACTGGACTGAGATGGTGGGCACCATTTTGCAAAGGCCCAAGACTGGTAGCAGAGGAGCTGCCAAAGCCTCCCCTGGCAGCCGGGATCAGGCCCCCCAGTTAATGGTGAGTGGCACAGAAGGTGAACACCCCAGCTTCTGTCCCTCAGCCTCAGTTTCCCAAAGCCTTGTCTGGCTCCACACTGCCCACCTCCTTGCAGCCCCGCTGGGCCTCCTGAGGTCCCCTGCTGACCTGCTTCAGCTGTCACCCTCAAGACCTGCTCCTGCATGTTCTGGGTGTGCTGCCCTGTGGTCTCACTCTCCATTCCCCTGCCCATCAGCCCCTGATTTGGTGCCTTCGGGGGCGGAGCATCTGCCTCTTGTGAGAGGGCCTGTATGCCACCCCAGCACCACAAAACAACAACCAGGAAACAAAACATCACCAGGAAAATCCAGTGGACCTCAACCCTCCTGCAGCAGGCTGGTGGCCTAGCCAAGAGGAGGTCGGAGAGAGAAGGGCTTTGGCCCCTCGCAATCCAGGGACAGGAGGCAGACTCTGCCTCCCGCAAGTGGGATCCAGAAACCAAGCCCCTGTCTGTCCCCGAGTCTGCTCTTGCCAGCTGTAGACTCCTGCAGGTCTCAGCAGGAACCACAGCCCCACACATATCCCTGGTTCCAGACATGGGCAGACACCTCCTGGGGACAAGACCCTAGAGTCCAGGTCTGGACAGGACACAGTGGTGGACAGTTAGCTCTGCTCTGGCCACCAGTACGGCCCTTGCCTGAGGACATGGAAGTCCTCTCTCCTCTGTTGCAGTTCTACCCCACAGGCAGCCTTCCAGGCCTGAGGGCAACATCTGTTACTGTCGGTAAAATTGTCTCTTTATTGCTTGGGATCCTTTTACTTTTGAGCTACGGAGCCAGATTCCTTGTGCTAGACTCACTGGTTGGCTTTCTCTGCGTTCCTGTGAGCTTCCCGCTCCTGATAGGATATGCAAACATTTTTCTTGCTGATGGATGAGTGCGCATTGTGAAATTTGCTGCTCAGCGAGGCATAAAATCCCTTTGCCACTTGCACCGCAAGTGTTTTCTCCACTCACTGTTCACTTCCTCCTCACTTATGATTTCTTCTCCTTGCTGATGCATTGTATTTCTAGCCCAGAACAGTGCATCAGCATTTCCCATCAACCCTTGTAAATATACATCCCAGAAATCTATATCCCGGGAAGGCACTTCCCACTCATAATGGAAATAAGTCTACTGTCTTGGTTCTTTCTGTGGACATAACACTCCGCTGGATCTGCAGTTGATCTTGGCGTCACCAGTCAGGTGTCAGGGTTCTGCCTTTCTTTCTTGTTCATCTCTAAACCATTCATCTGAATATTCCTCTTTGGCCTTGGGTTTGAAACACCAGGCCACACAGACCAGATCTGGGGGTTTATTTGTGGACACCCTGCAGAAACTTTGGGAATCAATATGATATTGTTATTGAATTTCAAGTGTTGTCAGCCTACTCCTTCTCTTCCTCCTCCTTTCTCCTGAGTGTTTTTGGTCCTTTCTCTGTGTCCGTTTGCCCAGTGATGGCACTGCTGTCGGAATCAGCGAATCCTGATGCTGTGGATTACATAGTGCCCGTGGCCGCAGGTGTTGCATGATTCCTCCAGCCGGTGGTGAGTTTGAGCTTCCATTTGCTTGGATTTTCATCCCACACCTTGCAGAATACTCCAGTTTTCTTTACATAGGTCTCGCACATTTGCTTTTATTTTTAATTTTAATTAAAAGATGATCGTTGTTTATATTTAAGACATGCCATATGGTGTTTTGATCCATGTGTACATTATAGAAAAATTCAATCACATTGTCAATTTTGTATCTTTTTTTATGTATTTGGTACAGGGTCTCACTCCGCAGCTCTGACTTGTGGTGACCCTCCTGTTTTCAGTCTGCCCAGCACTGGGGTTACAGTCATGTGCCATCACGCCCAGCCTCAGTGGCCGGCTCAGCATGCTGGCATGGCATGTAGAGCCAGGGATCGAACCCTGGTCCCTGCACTTGCCTAAGTAGGCACTCAGTCCACTGACCTATCTTGCTAGCCCTATAATCTTGTATCTTGTTATGATCTCATCTAATTGTTGTTTAAAAGCGAATTTGTTTTGCTTGGGTTTTTTTTTGTTTGTTTAGTTGGTTGGGGGTCTTTTTGGCAGAATCGGGGATTGAACTCAGGCCCTTGTGCTTGCCAGGGAAGCACTTATTCTGCTAAGCCATCTCCCAGGCCCCCCCTTTTTTTGTTTGTTTATTTGCTTTTTTATATATATAATACTTTAAAAAGCTAAAGAAGTGGGGCTGGAGAGATGGCTCAGTGGTCTAAAGCACCTACTTAGCACAGGGACCGCGGTTCAATCCCCCAGCACCACATGCCAGCCAGCCCCGCCCCCTGGTGGGCTGAGCTGGCCACACACACACACCACACTCTCTCTCTCTCTCTCTCTCTCTCTCTCTCTCTCAAATAAATAAAAATAAAAAAAATAAAATTAAAAAAAAAAAAAGCTAAGGAAGTGATTGTAGTGTATGGTGACGTCCCTGCATTGTTGTTCTTTTGTCCCTGGGTTCCCCTCCCCTGTGTGCCTCCGTCTGTCTCAATACAAACACCACTGGCACCATCAGCAGTGACCACAGAGCTCCCCAATCTGCCTCTGCCTGCACGTCTTCTCTGACATCGCAGAGCCCTCGTCGTCTGGAACCTGTCTCCTGTAGCCATAGCTCCGAGAGATATGGGTTTGCTTGCAGGGAGGGGGAGCCCTTTGAATGGAAATCCATGCCATGGTGGTGGCATGAGACCAGCTGTCCCTCCAGGTGCCCTTGTGGCTGCTCAGGGTCTGTGGGGACGACTACCAGTGGCAGAGTGGGAAAACACTCTGGGTGCTGGGTGCAAGGGAGGATGCAGTCTGAGGGAGGAGAACATGGGCTCCAGGGCTCAAAACAGGACACTCAAGGCCCCCAAACTCCAGGTCTCAGGGTACAGCCCCAGGGACACAAGCCTGTGCCATCCCTGTAAGGCTGCTGTGGGACAGGTGCCCTGCTTCCCCACTGCACTGAGAAGGCCATAGTCACAGCCAGCCTGGTACCACTAGGGTCCCCAGCACCCTGTCCTTCCTGCAGACTAAAGGAGAGTACAGAAGGGGGACTAGTGTCCCAAGTCTTCCCTCAGGAAGAAGAAGGGAACCGGCCAGCGGTTGGGCTCAGCAATCAGGGCCTGCACTCTGGTGGTGCCATTCATGGCCGCCAGTCTTTACAGGGACTCTGGAGTAAAAGTGTCACCCATACCCACAGATGAGAACAAGCCTCAAAGAGGAGGAACTCAAGAAGCAGAGACAGCTCCGCCTCAGCCCACAGCACACTATCCAGAGCCCCTGCCTGTCCTGGAGGTCCTAGTTGGCCTCAGCTAGAGCAAGGATGGGGGTGAGGATAAAGCTACAACGTAAGCAGGGTGACTTGGGAGCAGTGCCCATGGTCTAGAGCAACTCCGAAGGCCAGATGTGACAGGGAGCACGTGGCGCCTGCCGGCCTGCTTGTGGTGACACTCAATGCGACCAGGTGGGTCTGACCCAGCACCTGGGAGGGCAGGGTGGGTTCGGCACAGCCACAGCCCTCCCTTCTGCTCTGCATTTGCAGTATAGTGATTGGAACCAGGACCACACAGGCTAGAACAGTGGTCCAGCACAGAACAACAACTCAGTCCTTTTTTATTTATTTCTTATTTGGAAACAGAGTCTCGTTAAATTGCCCAGGTTAGCCTCAAACTTTGTTTCAGCCTCCCTGGCTGTGCTACCAACCCTGCCTGCCTGGAACCTGTCACCCAGAACAGGTGAGAAACACCAAATGCCAGCCCTCCTCCAACCTGTGAAACCGGAAGCTGCATTTTAACAAAATTTCCAGGTGAGTCACAGGCCCTAAGCGACGACTGCCTTCAACAAGTAAACTTAGAAGAGAAAGACAGAGAAGGAGGATCTACAGATTGGCAGAAATAAAACAGGGCTGAGCACTTGCCTAGCAGGCATGAGGCCCTGGGTTCCATCCCAGCACCACAAAAGACAAGAAAGAGCTAAAACGTGTGAGAGGCACTGGTGATCTCGTTTGGTTCCTGGCTTGTATCGATGGAGAGCAAGCTCTCATCCTGTGTAGATACCTGATGCTCCGAGCTGTCTGGGCCAGGGCAGGAAACTACAGAGAGGACAGGCACCACCCACGTCAGGATAGATCAGCCCAGTGTGCTGTGGGCAGGACACATACGATAGCCTGAGGAAGGACAGAAAAAGCCCCTGCGAATGCAGCCAGCTGGTCTTTGACAGAGGAGCAAAAAAACCACAAAGTAGTAAACACTGACCTTCCAACAGTTGACACTGGGACAACTGGATATCCACACATCAAAAAAAGAAAGAAAGCATCTAGATAGGATTATACCCTTTCCAAAGACAAATGACCCCATGAACCATATATCTAAATAAAAATGCAAAATTACTCAACTAGAAGTTAACAAAGGAAAAAAACTAAGACATTTGACAGTATTTAGGAGGGCTGGCCAAATAGCTCAGTGGATTAAAGAACCTGCAAGCAGGCACAGAGGCCAGGGGTTCAATCCCAGGGCCTGCCCTGCCTGCCCCGCCCCTGGGGTGCACTGAGACTGGGCGTGGTGGCATGTGTCTGTAATCCCAGCTCTTGGGAGGCTGTAAACAGGCAGAACACTACAAGTCTGATCTAGTAGTGAAATCCTGAACACCCTGTAGACCATGACCTAAAATACAAAACAAAAAAAAAAAAAAAGATAGTTCTTAGGTACAACCAAGATATGATACAAGAAAAGTGAGATAAACTGGACTTCACAATATCGAAAACTTCTGCTGTCCAAAAGGCATTGTCAAAAACAAGAAGACAAGCTGCAGTCAGGAGAAAATATTTCAAGACACTTTGGGTGATAAAAGATTGTTAGGCAAAAAGCACAAAGAAATCTTAAAACTCAACAAGAAAATGAACAGCCCAATTCAAACCTGAACAAGAGACCTGAACTGACACCTCAGCAAAGAGAGAAACAGATGGCAACTGAGCTTGGCAAAGACCCTTGCTCAGCTGTCCTTAGGGGACACAAATTCAACAGCCAGAAATCACTGCGTACCTGTCCCTGTCGGAGCAGCCCCGGGGTGGGGAACAGCCCCAGTGGTGCTGTGTGTGCACTCCGGCTGCCAGGCTGGGACCAAGACTTCACACAGGCCTGTGTCCACCACTACCCACATCTGTCCTTTCCCTCTGCTTCACAGGGAAGCTGGAGGCTGGCCCAGCATGCCCTGGGATGCCCCCAGGACTCCCACAGACCGAGACAGTGCCAGAGCCTTTGATCAGGAAAGGGCCTGGAGGTCAGGGACAGCGGGCAGCGGAGGCCAGTGGCACCATGGCACCTGGCCAGTGGGAGCTGCCAGCCTTAGAGGCCAGCCTGCTCCTGCACCAGCCACTTGGCCTGCTGCACTCACCTGAGTGGCTGCACATGCTGAGGTGGGGACCCAAGGCTGTATGATCCACTCCCCAGAAAGAGAGGCTTAAAATACGATGTTGACACTGCATCTCTCAATTCTGTGCTCTGCCTGAGTAGCCACAGCGGGTCCCAGGGCTTCAGGCTCCATGGCCGGGGGAGCATCTCCTCCCCTGCAGCCAGTCAGGTCCTGAATGACACTGGGTTCTGAGGGCAGAGCAGGGCCAAGGCTTCTGTCATTGCCCCAGGTTGTACCTGGCTGGCTGAACCCAGATCAAAGATGTCATACATGCAGGACAACCTGGGGAGGCTGTGGTGGTGGCCTCACAGCTGGTAGTGCTGCAGAGGACAAACTGTGCATCAAATCACCTGGGTCCCCACCAAGGCATGCAGAGGGCCTTCATGGAGAGGGCCTGGAGCTTCTGGGGGACATGCCCAGAACTGCCCAAGAACCCAGAGTTTGGGGCCTGCAGCCTGCAGAGACCGCTTCTGTTCCAGGCTGTCTCAAGGGGGCGCTTCCTGCTCACCTGCAGCCCCTGCTAAAGCTGCTTCTACCCAACCCAGCAGAGACAAGTTGGAGAAGGCCCAGGGACAGAGAGCATAGGGACAGAAGCCCCACCCTGTGCTGCCCTTCCTTCCATCGACTCTGTACTTCAGAAATGCACCGTTGAGCTCTGCTGGAGGGACGGCAGACCACGCCAGCCCTCAGGCTGCTGGGGCTTCGCTCCTGGAGTGGATCCAGTACATCAAGCAGAGAGAGCAGTGGTACAGGGAAGCACACAGCCCTGGCAACAGGCAGCTCTGTTCAGCTGTCCCTGCCTCCCTCCCTGCTCCTCCTGAGGCATAAGCACTCCCAAGCCCTCCTGGCAGAGCTCCTAATTCCTAATTAGCTGAGTCTTAGAGTTCATTTACCTAGGTTTTGCTTGGAGGCCTAAACTTTCCAACTAAATCACTGCATTTCTCACCAGTGGGAAACTCAGATAGACTGCCTTAAAACAAAATTCTAATTATCACACAGGAACACACTTGAGTGAGGCCTGCACCAGTGCAGAGCAAGCGTGCTGTGCCCCAGGAGCCAGCAGGCGATGTCATTGCTTCCCGTCTGCCAAGTGTGGCCTGTCCTCCGCTGCTCACTGTGGCCCTATCCCATGTCCCCTTCTCCTACCTCACTGCTCTTAGCACCCAGGGCCTTCAGCCAGGGCCACAGGCCAACTCTGATCTCCCTGTGTCAGGACAGGGGGCTGCACTTCCACCTGGGCCTGGGCCTCAGGTCTCTCCTGGGGCCACCCGCATGGCACTAGCCAGCAGTGGGACACTGGGCCCTCAGAGACCAGAGAAAATAGACACTGCCCCTGCCACTCGGCATTCCAATGCCTCTGTAAGAGCAGGGCATGACAGTCCCCAGCTTCCTGAACTGCATACAACAGGACACACATGTGGTTGGGGCTATGCTATTCATAGTAGCAAGTGGATAAAGGAAGTATGTCACAGATACACCAAGAACACTATGAACCAGAGATGGCCGTGCTGTCACTGCAACCTCACAGATGGGCCTGGAGAGTGTCACACCACATGGAATTAGCCAGGCACAGAAGACTGAGTGCTCTTACTTTCCTGTTGGATGTGACAGACAGATATTATTGACCCACGGTTCTGGAGGGTTCAGTCCATGGTAACTGGCTCCAAGGAGGAAGCACAGTGGAAGGGTGTGGCGGAGCAAAACTGCTTACCAAATGGCTGCCAGCAGCGGAGTAGAGATGTGCCCTTCAAAGGCACCCACCTTAGACCTGCCTCCAGGCTGCACCCCCTGACCACCAATTCAGCTAGAATCCAGCGGTGGATGAATCCACAGGTGAGGACGGCGCCCCCCGGACTCAGTCACTGTCCGAAGTTTCACCCATGAACTCCAGCCTTTGGGTCCAAACCACAATACATGTGGAACTAAAAACTCCAAAATCATAGTCAGGAGTAGGTAGAGGCTATGAAGGGCTGAGGAAGGGTGGCAGAGAAATGGAGAAGGATTGGTTAAAGGTCACAGAGTTGGGCAGAAGAAGTACACTCTGGAGATCTGTACAGTATGGTGACTATAGTTAGTAATACATTGTATACAGAAAAATTGAAAACAGAGTAGATCATAAGTGAAAAGCTCCCCCAAAATAAGCATGCAAGATGACAGACATGCTGATTATCTCAGTTTACTCTGCAGACACTGGTATCTATCAAAACATCACAGAACATACAGTAATGCATATACTTTTTACTCTTCCACTGCAATTTAATAGTACGGTGGAGAGGAAGCCCCTGGAGCAGAGGCACACGCCTACTGGCTGCACCTGGTCCTAGGGCTCCAGCCAGCATTGCACAGCCCTGGGCCAGTGGCTCTTGTGTTACCCAGCATCCGGCCAGAAGCTGAGGCCAGCCCACGCTCCCACCTAGCGCCCTTGTTAAGATCCCCCTTCCTGCCTACTTCCATGGACACAGGGAGGAGATCCCATCCTAGGACTTGGCCCTAGCCATCCAGAGACCTCAGGGTGTGCATGAAACCCAGAGCCCAGGAGCCAATGCCCAGGAGAGGGTCTTCCTTCATGGGAGCTCGGGGAGACTCAGTCTTTTGTCTAGACGGGAAGGGAGGTCAGCACCCAGGAGGTGCTGGCAACCCTCTTGGGGCCATGAGGATATTGAACACTGCAGACAGGGCAGGGAAATGCACTCTGGACACTGACTTCATCTCCTGCTGTGTGTGTCCTGCAGCAAGCATGGCCCGAGGCTGCTGTACATCTTCCCGAGTTCTCCACTGTGAAACTGAGGCTTCCTGTCCATGCAACACAGACAGTGCACTCCCTCTCACCCTGGGTGGAGGCCAGGGCCACCAAAAGGCAGCGTTATTAGCTTGAGACCTAAGAGAACAGCTCTCTGTGGATGATGTCCTCTGCCAATGGTTGCAGGCGACAGAGCCCCGCACCGCAAAGGGTTTCAGGCTCAGAACTCAGCTCTGAGAGGAGCAAGTGTGACGGCATGCAGGCAAGGGGCAGTGAGAAGAGTCCAGGGCCCCACATGTGTTGGGGACAGAAGGACCCAATCACCTCCATCAGGCTAGACCTGGAGTAGCAACTGAGACCACCAGGACAGGCAGGGTTGAAGCAAACAGAGATATCTTTATTTCAGGCTGGGTGCAGCCTGGCCAAGGGCAAGAAGGCCACTGACCATGAAAAAAGGAAGAGAATCTGCTTTATAGACTAACTTAGGTATGGGAGGGGCATCCCACTGAGGAAGATGGAAAATATTAAGTCTCTCAGGGGTCATGGGTAGGTCTCGTGCCTCTTTGGGAGAAGAGAAGTACAGGACGACAGTGGTATTCTGCTGATTTGCAGCATGACATTCTGTAGATTTATAGGATTTCCTGGAAGTCTGAGAACCAGGCCTGGGAGCCATCTTGATAAACAGATTTATTTTAGTCTCTCAGGCTGAGAGAGTTGAGGTGGAGGTGCTTCCTGCTTGACTAGAGTGGTGGTCTGTAGTTTTTCTCTTCGGGTTGGAAAGGGCCTAACTGTGACGTCCTAACATTCCCAAGGCTCCACAAGCAGCCAGGTTTCCTCATCTCATCCCCACTGTGCTTCATGGTGCCTCAGGGAGGGCATGGAGTGGAGGCCACAGGTGTGGCCATAGGCCTGCCACAGGAAAGGGGAAAGTAGGAGCTCAGCCAGAACAGGATGGGGTTTCCCTCAGGCTAAGCCAATGCCTCAGGGCTAGGAGAGGAAGAGAGCTCCAGCTCCTGCTCCTGCCGAGGGCAGGGGGGCCCTTATGGCCCCCACAGAGGGCTGAAGGGCAGGCGAGGGAGGAGCCACTTCAGCCCTTCCTGAGCCTGAAAGCTGCCAGCGTGGTGAGGCAGAGGGCAGTGGCCAGGCAGATTTTCCATGGTCAGAAACTGAACCCTGAGAAGCAAAGGGAATTAAGAAAGCTGCATTTCTGTGGACTGAGGCTCCCACGTCTTCTGTCCTCAGCCTTTGCCCCAGCCCCTCTTGTGCCCCAGGAGAGAAACACTCAACTGCAACCCACAGCCTCACTGTGCAGCACAGCCAGCCCTGCTTTGCATGGGATCCCAGTCCTGTAGCTCCATCAGATGTCCACGATGCCTGGTGCCCATCAGTGTCTCAGGCACTGAGGCTGCTCCTTCTCCAGGTGTCCTGTCCCTGAGCGGACATCAAAGCCTTGACCACATCGCAGGCTTTCCTTCTCTGTTTCCCATGGCCAAGGTTGTTGTGCAGAATCTTCGCCTTCATTCTTCCCAGCTTCACAATATACTCAGTACTTCTAGCTCAAAACAGCTTTTCCTCTCATTTGAAATGATTCCAGAAGTGGCTGTCATTTCCCTGCTGTGGCTTGCCCACGAGGACTCAAGCGGGGACACAGAGAGGTAACTAACCAGGGAGGAAAGACCAGGCCTCGTCAGCAGCCCTGGATTAGCGACTATCTCCGCACCCACCTCCTCACAGCAGGGAGCTGGCTACTCCCTGGTCTTGTCCACTTCCTGCTTCCTCCTCCCACGGGTGGGTGTATGACCCTGTGTGTGGACACAGTGTCATCGCTTCAGCTGTGCTCAAGCATTCAGCTCAGGGACCCCGATGAGTCTCAGGGCCCATGATTTCCTTCCCTGATGTTTGGTTGTTGGTACATGGATGTATAAAGTGGCCAAAACTCAAGGAGCTAAAATGTAAGACCTGCGTATTCCAGTTATGCACAATATGCCTAAAAATAAGCACAACTGTAGTCATCTCTCCAATCGGAATCCCTCTCCCCGTGGCACCAGCCCTCCTAAAGCCCTTCCTGTGTAGCTCCTGACCAAGGAGAGAGACCACAAGAGATAGGAACTTTGCCTTGTTTACTGCTCTGCCCCCACCCCTAGGTCACCACCTAGGAACAGGTACTAGAAGTAGAGATGCGGCAGCTGCATCCCATCACCAGCTACAGAAACGAGAATAACCCACAACCCAGAGGGCTGGCTTGAGCTGGGCCAGTCCTCTCATCTCAGTACTCCGTGGCCCCATCATCCTCTTACACCTCAGAAACAACACCCGACCTGCTACCAGGCCTCTGCTCTAGCTTCCAGGTGACTTTTCTTCAGGTTAACACAGTCATTGTTCAATGTCAAGGAAACACAAGCATCACCAGTGCAGATGAGAAACACCCTTAGTAGCTTCGGTTATATTTGCATCCCACCTTTAACCGCTCCGGCTTCTGTCCGTCGCCTCTTCCTGTACACACAGATGATTTATTTGTATAAAAATAGTGCACAGAGCAGCAACTTTCTCCCTGCAGCTTGCTCACCCTCGGTTATTTCATTCGAGCTCGAAAGCCTGTGAAGAATGGCTCTGTGGTTTTGCATGAGTAAACACCATCCTCTCCAGACACATTCGTCAGGCACAGTCTGATAAATGAAATAATTGTACCAATAAAAATCAGCACCTATGAATGTTTTGAATTAAGTCAGGGGCCCAGGGCACGTGAATTTATCTGGCCCTGTCAGAGACTCTAGGCAGAGCTTAGCACACACACCAAACCCAGGAGGACACAACTACCCGGTGTGAGAAGTTAAGAGAGAAACCAGCAATGTTCACAGTTACTGCCCAGGAGCCGCGGACAGAACACCCGGTGTCCTTGTCCCAGTGATGAGCCCTCAGCTGTCCCTGGGCTTCTGCCCAGTGTGGTTGTCACTGGCTGTAGCCCTTCTCACTTCAAAGCCAGACCCTGACAGCACAGCTGTGACAGGTGACAGGTTTGGGACAATCGCATGTCTCCCATCTTGTACTGACTCTGCCTGTGATCTTGGCAGCCTCCTGGTCTTCTCAGCCTTCCTGTGGCCTACAAAGGACATGAAGTGTGGAGAGTCACATATTTTTTTAAGGTTTATTGAAAGTAAGTGTTAATATTCAATTTTTTTTTACTTTTTCAACTAATATATTTTTGTTTTTTAAAAATAATTTTATTGAGAAACAAATAGTCATGAGACAGTTTCAAAATGGATTACTAGCACAGTTGCAATAATCAATACATTGCGTATTGTTGTCTTAGTGGTTATTCATTGTACAAAATGCAGACATGATATCCTGTCCCAAACACTAGCAGAACAAATCTCTCTATTCATTGAATTAAGAGAATGCAGCTGTATATCTATCTTAACTATATCGCGTATACAGATACAAAACGGTCTTTCATTTGTATTCCACATTTTTGGTTAGTTTTGTCAAAGAAGGGCATTCCATTGTCATTTAAATATTGTAGGTGTGTGAATTCAGCAAAATGTCCCAATATAGTCCAGTAGTCCATAATAGTAGTGGGTTTTCCATAAGACTGGCAATGTCAGAAGTTGTTGACTTGAGCCTTTTATAGCTCAGCGTATTAATATGGCTTTACATTTTATACTTTGTTTTTATACTTTTCTGCTGGATGGTTAAGACCAAGATAAAGCAAGACCTATGCAACAAGAAATATAACTTTTGTATCTGATAAGGTCCGTCAAATCCCCTCAGGATGTATCTTGAAACCCTGTACCGCAGTTTGTAGTTCCTTTGTCGGTGTCAGCCATGTGAATGCGTCACGGCCATTGATTGACCCATTTGTTCTCTGTGAAAGCCTGAGAGAATGTTTTCTCTCCAGGTGACTCTCCTTAGGCACACTCTATATCATCGATCACTTTCTTCTGTGGTTCCATAATCTCCTTGATCAGAAAATTTGGGACACAACTGAGTTACAGGATGTTACAGTACAGGTCAGTCACATCTTAACAATGAAGATTGGAAAAGCATGAAAAACTCAGGTTGCCCCTGTCATGACTCCCAGGGAAACCGCACCTCTTGGTGAGGTGGAGCCCGTGAGCTGGCAGCAGGATCTAGGAGTGCTGCTGTTCAGCCAACTCCAACGGAAGTCTATAATTTTTTTTTTTGTCTTTTTGAGACAGGGTCTTGCTATGCAGTACAGGCTGCTCTTGAGCTCACTTTGTAACCCAGCCTGGTATTGAACTTGCAGTCATCCTCCTGCCTCAGTATCCCAGGTGCTGGGATTACAGGTGTGCACCACCATGCCCAGCTCTGCAACTTTTTTGACTTACAAACATTTCCTTTGTTGATGTAAAATAACAACTCTTCCTGAAAGGAAGTAAGCAGTGAGCCGGATGAGAGCAGTCATGGCTAAGAAGCATGGGTCCTGTCATCCTGAATGGAAAGCCCAGGGCAATGGAGTACACAAGTCAATGATTCCCACTGTGGCAGATTAACTAGTGGTCAGCTTGGAACACCCAGCTGAACTGACCAGTGTGGTTCTGGGTGTGGAAGGCCCATCTGAGGACTGATGCCAACAGCAGAAAAGAACTGGAGGAGAAGATGGTGCACTCTTGATCCTCCTGGAGAAGGTTGTCACACTGGCATTCTTGATTGAACTCAGCTGTCCTCATTTTCAGAGAAGCTCAGGTGCTCAATGTTGCTGAGGATGGCTGGGATTCTCTTCATGGAGCTCTGGGCCTTATGTTGAGCATCACCTCCTGGGTCCAGTGCAGATCACTCAGCCTGCTGGTGCATGCCTTTCATCCCACTGGCACAGACTTCTACCACTGACCTCTGGGCCTTTCCAGGACAGATCCTTGATACAGACTTGCATGAGACATTGCTGGGGGCTTCAGGCCTCCAATGGGACTCATGTAGGACATTGCCACGGGATCCAGGCCCTCTGCTGGATTCTTTGGGTCTATAGTGTGGGGAGAGATTTCTTTTACTCTTCTCCATTTGGGTGAATATTATAAAAGAGTCCCATAAATTATGTGTCCTGTATTAAATCTATTGCCTTGAAAACCCTACTCCAACACTGTCCCTATCTATGTTCCCTACCTTCGCTCCCAAATCTCTTCATAAGCCCATAAGTCAACCTAGTTGACCAGGTAATGGAATCAACATAGCAAAATAAAACTCATTTTTTTCAGAGACAAGTAGCTTCTCCAGACTTCCTCAGAACCAGGGCACAAGCTACCACCCCTCCTCTCCTCAGGTCCATGAGGGTCCACGAATGTCCACATGTGGACAGGATTCACAGACAGTAGGCCCAGGCAGTCACAGGGTTTGTCTCCACAGGAAGAGAGGCAATAAGTGACAGTGTCCCGTCTCTCCTGGTACTCCTGACCTCATCCTTGGTAAAGGACCCTCACCCATCCAGACACAGCAAGGTGACTTAAGCACAGGTGGCCCTTCCATCTCTTCCAAGTTCACTTCAAATAAATTTTTTGGCTTCTCCCCAAAACCAATGGCTTCCCTCAATTTGGTCAGCAGAGTGCAAAAGGACCCAGTCGTAAGGACCTAAGCAACCAGGACCAGTAATGGGCAGTAACCTGACCTAAAGGAAAGGAAACTAGTTCAGAGGGTTCCAAGGAAGTTTTCAGACAAAACAGCTCAGGTTGCCAATCCCAAGGACACCTCCTCCTTGACCTATATGTGCCTCTCTCTGAATCTGTCCCTGACTCTTGGGGACAGGCATGGAGACCCATTCTCCTCTGGGGACTCTGAAGATGCCTCTGGTGACAGATGACTATGCCAGGGTGAGGAGAGCCTCCCTGTAAGAGCCAGACATTATCTTTATCACTCACAGCTTTAGGGCTGCTGGAAGCTAGAGGTGGCCAAGCTTAGTGATGTGTTCTTGAGCCTTGCTTCAAAGTCTCAAGGACTCTGGGTCAGATACAGGAGCAAAGGCAATGGCTGTGCAGAGGACTACACAGCCCATGGTGGTATCAGCCTGACTGGAAGCATCCTCTCTCCACTCGTCCCAGAGCCAGCTGTCTGTAGCAACCTGGGGGCAGGCACTGCCTCTACAGGGACCTCAGCACACACCTGTCATGCATTCAAGTCATTCAGCATCCTTGACTCCTCCTGTGGCTGGGACAACAGCTCTGCTCAAGGGTGCAGGATAGAGATTTGGGGAGGTGGCATATGCTAGGAGTGAGCTCTCACAGCTGGGGCCACACTGCCTGGTTTCAGACATCAGCCCACTAACTAGAGTCCCTTCACCACTCCGTGCCTCAGTCTCCTCACTTCTAGGATAGACATAATGATGGTGCCAACTATGATACTATGATTTACAGTAAGAATATAAATAGTATCTGATCTGTACCCAAATGCTGACACAAAGTCTTAAAACCCAGGAATTGCCTAAGTTAAAGAACAATGAAAGTAACAGGGGCATCGTGTTTTTCATAACAAGACCCTTTCAACTACACCTAAGAGTCAATGAGGGGATTTCTCCCCCATAATTTTATTGAGAAACAATAGCAATGAGACAGTTTCAAATCAAATTGGTAGGACAGTTCCAATAATTAACACATTGCATACTCTCTTCCTAGTGGCTATTTGCTGTACAAGATGCAGACATGATATGCTACTCACAAACACTATTAGAACAAATCCCTCTATTCATTAAGAGAATGTAACTATATATCTATTCTAACCATTTTAGGATACAGGGATACAAAATAGACATTCATCTGTACCCCCTTTTTTGTTTAGTTCCGTCATTTGAACATTAGAGGTGTGTTAACTCAGCAAAATATTCTAAAAGAGTCCAGTAGTCCATAATAGTATTGGGTCTTCCACTTGACTGGCAGTGTCAGAAATTGTTGACCTGAGTCTCCTAAAGCTCAACATAACACCATGGCCTTACTTCTTATACTTCATTTTTATACTTTTCTGCTGGTTGGTTAAAGGAGGGCCACAAGGAAAGCCAACACTTTGGCCCTAGCCTTCCAAGGTCAATTAAGACTCAGGACATATGAGAACTTGTACTGTAACAACATGTAACTCAATTGTGTCCCAAATTTTCTGATCAAGGAGAATATGGGGCCAAAGAGGAAAGTGATCGATGATGTAGAGTGAGCCTAAGGAGAGTCACATGGAAAGAAAACATTCTCTCAGGCTTTCACAGAGAGCACATTGGCCAAACAATGGCTGTGACTCATCCACATGGCTGACACTGCCAAAAGATCTACAATCTGAGGTAGAGGGTCTCAGGATAAATCCTGAGAGGATTTCACTGACTTTATCAGATCCAAAAGCTACAACTTTTGTTGCATAGGTCTTGCTTTATCATGGTCTTAATGAGGGGACTTTGAGCTGACCCTAAATATAGGGGCTGGGGAAACCAACCAGGGACTTAAGGCTTGAAATTCGGTCCCCACCCTGGGCTCGGGGGTGGCAGGGCTGGGAAGTTGGGTTAAGCACTAACTATCAGCCACCTGACCACAGTGCCTGTGCTGAGGCGTCTTCAAAACTGAAAAGCGCACACATGAGGTTCACAAAGCTTCTAGACCGGCATGAGGTACACCCCAAACTCCATGGAACAGAGGTCTCTGTGTGCAGGATGCTCCTGGACTATACCCTACTGGCTCTCTATCTGGGTTCTCCTTGGTAAACTTTTAACACATCCTTTGGTATGAGCCTGTGGTGATGGGTGAGCCATTCTAGGAAGTGACTACATCCAGGGAATCCTTCAAAGTTCCACTCTGTAGCCAAGTTTGACAGAAGTTGTGGGTGGCCTGGGGACCCACCACTTGTGACTGGCAGAGCCCCTACCCTGTGGGGCCTGCACAGGTGCAGGGCAGTTTGTGTCAAAAGAAGCTAAATTGCAGGTTTTCCAGTGTGGAAATGACTCACAGGTTTGGTACTGTTTCTGCAGTTCTGGGGTGCAATGGGTCCATGCTGAGTCAGGTTCTTATTCCAAACAAAGAATTGGCCAAGGCACACACAAAAGGTGATGAGGTTTTATGTTGGTTAAAGCAACATGAGCTGCAGGCTGAGAGAACTCACAGTGGTCTGGGGCTGAAGGTTGTTGTCTTTGGCATCTTCCATTCTGACCTGGTGCTCTTCTAAAAACCTGTTTCATCTCACGCCAGAGGAACTGAAAATTGCATTTCCCACAGTTCGCAGCTGCAGGGCTTGAGACCATTCTGGGAATGTTCCTGGGTTTCCACAATTGATGTGCACTTGCCCGGCCATCTGGCCACACCCACTCCATTACCTCAGTACCTGAAGCACAGAGGGTGTGCACAACACTCAGTGCCACCGCTTTCCCTGCTCACTCTGCTAAGGCTGGGTGTTAAAGGGGTTAAAGGGCTCACATCCACCCCTGCTAGCTCTCCATACCAAGGACCCCATCTCAAAAGCTACTCAGAGCCTGGACTTCACCTGACTTCCTTTTTACAAAACAGCGGTGCAATAAAATTATTCTCCAAGACAGATTCTATGTTAGGTCACAAGAGAAGCCTCAGCAATGTTCAAATAGGAAAATCACAGCACGTGTTGTCTTCTTGGATCATAATGGAATAAAACTAGAAATCAACAATACAGAGCACTTCAGAAGTTGCAGAAATACACAGAAATTAGACAACAGTCTCTTAACCACCTGACCAATAAAAAAAAAAAATCAGAAGGAAAAGTTTGAATTTTTTTGAGATAGCATCCCATTAACTCATTAAATTGTCCAGGCTGAATTCATGCCTCAGTGCTTTTGCCTCAGCCTCCTAGAGCACTGGGATTACAGGCATGTGCTACTGTGCCCAGCTAAAAAATTCCTGCAACAAATGAAGATGAGAATTTAACATACCAAAAGCTATGGATTACAATGAAAACATCACTAAGAAGAAATGGATAGCATTTGGTACACCACCAAAAAAAGTATAATTTCATATAACCAACCTAATGATACAATTTGAGAAACGAGAAAGATTTGAACAAATCAAACTAAAAATTAGTTTTAAAAAGAAATAATGATTTGAACAGAAATAAACAAAACAGGGCCAGCAAGATAGCTCAGTTGTCTAAAGTTTCTGCATACCTAGCCTTTCAAGATCAGTGAAGACAGAGGACATAGGAGAACCTGTACTGTAACATCATGTAACTCAGTTGTGCCCCAAATTTTCTGATCAAGGAGATTATGGAGCCACAGAGGAATGTGATTGATGATGTCTAGTGTGCCTAAGGAGAGTCACATGGAGAGAAAATATTCTCTCAGGCTTTCACAGAGAGTAAATTGGTCAAGCAATGGCCGTGACTAACCCAGATGGCTGACACTGACAAAAGATATACAAGGTGCTATACATGGTTCCAGGGTAAATCCTGAAGGGATCTGACTGACCTTGTCAGATATAAAAGTTGCATTTTTAGTTATACAAGTCTTGATTTAACTTGGTCTTAATCATCCAGCAGAAAAGTATAACCAGGAGGTATAAAAAGTAAGGCTATATTAATATGCTGAGCTGTAAAAGGCTCAAATCAACAACCTCTGACAATTGCCAGTTGTGCTGGCAGCTCACTATTATTATGGACTATTGGACTCTATTGGGTTATTTTGCTGAATTCAAATATCTACAGTATTTGGACTGGCATCAAGGATGAAAAGACCCTCTAAAGACTTCTCCAAATACAGCTTCTCTAACAGCAATGGAATACCCATCTCTGACAAAAAATAAAAAATAAAAAAAAAATAAAGGGGATATAAACAAAGGACAGTTTTGTAGTGAAAAATAATATATAGGTATGTATATATAAGACAGGATAGATATACAGCTACTTTCTCTTAGTTCAATGAGAAGAAAGGCTTGTACAAGATTTCATGTCTACATCTTGTCCTCTGAACAATTACTATGAAGACAACCATATGCACTGTATTAATTATTTTAATTGTCCTACTAACCTGTTTTTGAAACTGTTTCATTATTTTATTTTTTCTCATTAAAATGAATAAAAAATAAAATAAATCAATGCATAAACAAATAAAAGATTGGAACTGAAAAAAATAAAAATAAATCTTTCCTCCTTTAACTTGTGGGTATCAGGTATTTTGTCCCAGCTATAAGAAAGTAACTAAGATAGAATCCAAATAAATAATTCAGAGATTACAGAAATACAAGGGCCCATCTGAGCCTATTATGAAGAACTATGCAGCAACACAATGTAAAAAAAAGGAGATAGGGATAAGTTTCTAGACACACAAAACCTAGCAAAATTGCACATGAACACACAGAAAATCAGAACAAGCCAATAACCACTACCAAAATTGAACCAGCAATTTTTAAAAATCTTAACAAAGAAAAGCTGAGGGCATGAGAACATCACTGCAGAATTTCACCAAACCTTTCAGAACTCATGCCAACTCTTCTCCAACTGCTCCAGACTACCAAAGGGAAGCAACCCTTTCAAACTTGTTCCAGGAGACCAGTATCAGCCTTGTGTAAACACCATACAAGAAGACAATGAAGAAGAAAGTCATAGATACAAATATTCTCATCAAAACCCTAGCAGATCAAATCCAATAGCTGTAAAAAAAAAAAAAAAAAAAAACATACAACATAATCAAGTGGGGCGTGTCTCAGAAATGCAAGGATAGTTCATCATATGCAAATAAAGGAAACAAGCTGCATCCCATCAACAAGATGAAGGGCAATCATAGGAGCTTCACTGATGCAGAAAAATCATTGCTAAGACTCAGCATCTTTTCATGATAAAAAGAAAAATAAAGCTCAAAAAATCAGGTTAGGGGCTTGAGAAATAGCTCAGCAGTCTAAATGCCTGCCTGGCAAGCACAAGGATTCAGGTTCAATCCCTGGTACTGCATGCTATGCAAGTCCCAAAACTGGGTGTAGTGGTACATACCTGTAATCCCAGAGCTGAGGAGGCTAAGACAGGAGGATCACTACAAGTCCAAGCTGCATAGCAAGACCCTGTACCAAATAAATAAAGGATTTTTTTAAAAAAAAATCAGGTTAGAGGGAACCTACCTAAATAGAATGAATGTGAATTATAACAAACCTATAGAACGCATTATGCCAAATGGGAAAATCTAAAATTGTTTCCTCTAACATCAGCAAGAAGGCCAGGATATCCACTGTTACTACTCTAACTCATAAGGCATTAGAAGTCTTTGCCAGGATAAGGCAACAGAAAGAAATGAAGGATTACCAGGTGGGAAAGAAGGCGGTCAAGTCATCTTGTTTGCAGATATCAAAAGTTTACAACAGGAAAATCCAAAGCTGTGAAAATCAATAAACAAAGTTAGCATCATCGCTGGCACCACATGCCATGCTGGCCCCGCTGCCTGGACTCATTGAGACTGGGTGTGGTGGCACATGCCTGTAATCCCAGTGCTTGGGAGGCTGAGACAGGAGTATCACTATGAGTCCGATCTGTGTAGTGAGGCCATGTAGACCCTGTACTAAGTACCTTAAAAAAAGAAAAACATCAAAAGTGAGTAGGTTTTAATGCACCTATAATGAAATTGCTGAGTAAGACATCAAGAAATAAGCAATCCACTCACTATAGCTGCCACCTAGTAACTAATTTAACTACACACAAATAATATCTACAGAGAAAATTAAAATGCACTAGTAGAAGACCAAACAAAATGAAGAGATAGCGAATGTTCACGGGTTAGAAGAATTAATGTTAAAATTTATGTTAGTTAATGTTCAATTAGTGTTAAGATGTACACATTATAAAATGCAATCTGTGAACTCAGTGCAGTTCCTACCAAAATGTCAATGACATTCTCAGAAAGATAAAAATATATCTTGAAAAAAGTCAAGTGTGCATTTACTGTGTACCAGCACCCAAGACAAAGCATCACTAGTCTCCTAAAAAAAAAAAAAACAAAAAACAAAAAAAAAACGAATTTTACTTTGTGCAAATTATACCCAAATAAACAACTTTAAAAGTAAAAAGAAAACCATGTAATAACCAGTAAAATCACTGTTTTCCTTATTTATTCTTTAAATTTGAAATGATCACAGGTTTTGATAGATGCAAAATGTTTCTGCTAAGAGATATTCAAAGCCAGCAAGTGTCTTCATATAAAAACTAAACTGTGCTCCTACCATGATGAATGGACTCAGGAAACTAAACTGTTCCACTGCTTTCCACATTAAAAATAAGTGAATTTCCCCAGTGGCCAGTAAATGACAGAACCCAGGCGACTCGAGCTCGTCATCACATTTACAAATACTCTGCCACAGGGCTTGATTGAGAGCCAACTGTTACACACAGGCTACGGAGGACAGGCTTGAGGACATGAAGTGGGAGCCAAGAAGTGAAGCAGGCTCAAGGGATTCTGGGCATTTGTGAAGGGACCCAAACACACATGCATGAGGCCAGGTAGCACAGTCTTTAGGGCTTATGCCTAGCATGCCTGAGGCTGGGGTTCCACAGAGAGAGAGAGATAGACAGAGACAGAGACAGAGACAGAGACAGAGACAGAGACAGAGACAGAGACAGACAGACAGACAGACACAGAGAAACAGAGAGAGAGGTAGAGGCAGAGACAGAAGCAGAGAGACAGAGACAGAGAGGTTATTTAAAAATGCGTCCAGGGATATAGCTCAGTGACATAACTAACTACCTGGCAAGTACAAGGTCCTGAGTTTGGTCCTGGTACCAAAAATAATAATAATAAATGTCTTAGTTATTCTTCTCTTGTTGCTGGGACAAAATACCTGACACCCAAAATGAAGGAAAGAAAAGTTTATTTAGCTCACACTTAGTGGAGGTTTCAGTCCATACTCAGCTGGCTCCAAAGCAGAGTGGCACGTGGTAGAGAGCAACCGTTCATGGCTGCAGCAAAAAGCAGAGAGCAAAGGGAGTGGCAACAGCTCAGGCGGCTAACCAGCCTCTCTCCCCTCCTTACATTGTAATGCAAATCACCTGCCCCAGGGCAGGCACAGCACCCACACCCTCAATAATCAATCACAAACTCTGAAAAGTTGAAGCTTGACTGCGTGAGGCTTTGGGGGACAACTAGACCCGAAGCATAGCAATAATAGAATAATTTTTTTAAAGAAGCATATAACAGAAGCTCTTCAGGTGTCGGTGCTGCCTCTGGAAATGAGAGTTTCCAGTTAACTGCCACACCAAAACTGATGTTTCTCAAAGCTAAATAATAAACACCTGTTGAGGTGAAACATGAATGTAATATATGTGTACAGGTGTAGCATCTGACATGAATACAGACATGTGCAATACATGCTGTGTGTGTGTGTGTGTGTGTGTGTGTGTGTGTGTGTGTGTGTGCTTATTGCCAAAGTCAATAGCAATCACAGCAATGGCTTAGGACTCAGACCCAGAGCTTGGCCCTCGGGAGGCAGCATTCTGTCCTCGGTGTTGCTCTGCTCAGACAGATCTCAGGCATTCTGGGTCTTGCGCATTCTCAGCAGACCCTGGGAACCTGTGTGCCATCTCCGCTGGATACCTGCTCTGGTCTCACTGCTGCTGTGGAGTGGATGCCACCCACTCTCTGCCCTCAATCACTCAGGCTGCCCCCAGCCTGCTCAGCTCCACAAAGTAAAATGGAAGAGACTGGAGTGTCAGCAATCCCACTGCAGAAGCTCCACATTCGCTGCTCAAAGCTTCCTAGGAAACCCACTGCAACCTGGGGGGTAAGAACTGCGCCTGCTGCTGTGCTGCCTCTGTGACTGCCTAGCACCATGGGGCTTCGCCCTGTCACTTCTCTGGTTGTGCAGGTTTACACCCTCTGGGTCAGCCTTCTTCCTCTCAACCACCTCCTAAACTCTACACCACTGCCTTCCTGAGCTGCAGTGTCTCTCTGTCAGCAAGACCTCTCCACCTGGCCGTCACACAGAGCCCAGGAATAGAGCACTGCAGGCCGCTGCACCATCCACACTGCACGTGACAACCCTCAGCCTGCAGGCGGCTCCCACGAAGCCCAACCCCAGTCCTCCCAATCACCCTCAGCCTCTGTGGATTTCGCCAGACATTCACCCAAAAGGCCCAAAGTGATCTTACAAAGTACACTTTGGGCTGTTCCACTCCTGCAGCATCCCATGCTACCTCCTGCACAAGCTATGTGGCAAGCCATCTGCAGCTCTGTGTCCTCTCACCATGGGCATGACTCCCCGGAGGTCACCTCCCACCCCTGCACACTCTTCCCTAAGCTGCCTCACTGTGATGATAGGGATGGCCACCAGCCCACCCCAGGCCCCTTGCCAAAACTCACCCTTTCTCACCCCAAGCAAGGGCAGCTATGAGCTTCCTGGTCACCACCCACACAACACTCTGGTGGATCTCTATTTGCACACTGTCCCACCATGGAACTGAGTAGCTCAAGGTTAAGACCATGTCTTGATTTTGGAATCCCAGCCTCAGGTTTGGGTTACTCAGATACTCACTAGAGAAATAAATTAATTAATCAATGTCTGGATGAGTGGGTGGGTAGGTGAACTGGTGATGCTTGCCTTTGAATAAGATTTTTCCTGTGAAAACTCATATAGAGAAGCTGAATTTTCCCTGTGAGGATTAGGACTATGGGAACTGAACAGTGTGTGAAGGTGGGGCCTTTGCTGGGTGATTAGGACCAGGAAAGGTCACCAGTGTGGGGTTTCCTAGGAAAAAGAAAAGAGTAGAAGAAACACACAGGCTCTGGGTCCTGACATGGGACACACTCCTCACAGGACGCTACCAGCAAGGTCATCACCAGATGTGGACTTTCAATCTTGAACTAGAAGCCTAGACTAAAATAAACTTTCTTTTAACACTTACCTCAGTCCCTACTATTGTATTATTGTTGAGAGCAGCTAAACCTGAAGTTGATCCTGTGTTGGAGGGCAGGGTGAGGCCTCATTGTCTAAAGCAGTCAGTTACCTCAGTATTGAGAAAAACATCCTGCCTGGACATTGTGGGTTATTAGTCACTAGGCAACCTTGTGTCTTGCAACTTTGTAAAAGTATAAATAAAGGTTCTTACCATTTTTCATGGGGTTATGCCAGCCAGGGACACTAACCACCACCTAACCCAGCTCTTGTCTTCTTGTCTTTCTTTTCCTCATTCCTGCCGCTGTTTCTCCCCAGGGACAGTGGATCATACTGAGAGACCAATGGATCCCTACATTTTATCAGCAAAACAAAATAGGCTAAGATGGATGGATGGATGGATGGATGGATGGATGGATGGATGGATGGATGCATAGATGGATGGATGATGGATGGATGCATGGATGGATGGATACATGGATGGATGCATGGGTAGATGTTTGGCTGGTAGAGGTTTGGGTAGGTGAAGAATAGATACATGAGTGCATGGATGGTGTCTTAGCTACTCTTCTCTTGTTGCTGAGACAAATACCCGACACTCAAAATGAAGGAAAGAAAGGTTTATTTAGCTCACAGTTACTGGAGGGTTCAGTCCATATTCCTCTGGCTCCAAGGCAAATGACAGCAGACAGCACACACGGCAGAAAACAATGTAGAGCAGAGGAGGAGCAGCAGCTGTGGCGTCCATCAAGTCTCTCTCCTCCTATGCTGACTGCGAAGACCAGCGCTCCACAGTGAAGATCCGAGCTCCTCCAAAGTGGCGCGGCTGCCAAGATCAAGCTCCTCCAAAGACTGGGTCTTCTCCCCACAAGCGTGCAGGGTGGCAGGAAGCCTTTCTCAATTCCTGGGCCCTGTCCACCTGCAAGGCTAGGCCCCCATGCTGAGATCTGCCGAGCTGATTCAGCCAAGTTGACACAATGTATCAACTAACACAGATGGATAAATGGAGGTGAATAAAGGAGAAAAGGAGGGGCATTAGGGTGAACGGAGGTTCGAGGAGATGAATGGGAAATGGATGGATGGGTGGATGGATGATGGATGATGGATGGAGAGACTGATGTTTGGGTGGATGGAGATTTAAGATGATGATGGATGGATAGATGGATGGGTGGGTGGATAGATGGATTTACACTCTCTAATTCCTTTGAGTGCTACAGTGGCTCCTCCTGCCTGCATTAGCTAAGTCTCCCTCCAGCTGGTGGCTTTGACAGCAGCAGAGAATGTCCTTTGAAAGCAAGCCCACAGTTGCTCAGGGTACCACACATCGGTGACAGGTGTCTCTAATAAGACTCTAGAGGCAGACAGCACCAGACACAGCAAGGCTGCCTCCCGGTGAGATACTTCTGGAAGCTGGCCAGTCTTGCTTGGGTGGGTGCAGAAGGGCAGATGAGTCCCTGAAGGAAGCCCACAGGGCAAAGAAGTAATGATACGACCATCTCTTGGGGAAAAAGGTGTCTTGGAGAGAAATGGAGCGAGGGAACAGGCACACAGGAGAGGAAAGCAAAATCCCTTACGTAGCCTGTGTCTGAGCCAGGCTGAATAATGAACAGGTAGCAGTAACAGCTTGCAGGCCCATTGCTGTGAAAAACAGGAGGGAATTTTATTGACTGCGAATTAAAAATTGTATCGCCTTTCGGACATCTGCCAATAAAGCCAAGGTATTGATTACAGGCACAGGACTCAGACTAGAACAGGAGCAAACAGCAGTCTTTCAACTTTTGAGGAAAATTCAAAGGGCTTGTTTTGGGAAGACATTTAAGGCAATGCCAGATGCCGGCATTCACAAGGCCTCACGGGGTCATGCACATGTTGCTGTGATCCGTGGGTGTGGTTTGTCTCTCACACATGAGGGTTTCTAGGATTCCACAGAAGATTTATTAAGTCAGCTATGAAAGGACATTCTTCCATTAAGGCCTTTTTTTGAAAAAATATTTATTTATTTATTTATTTATTTATTTATTTATTTATTTATTTGGTACAGGGTCTCATTACACAGCTCGGACTCGTAGTGATCCTTCTGTCTCAGCCTCCCCAGTGCTTGGGTTACAGGCAAGCACCACCATACCAAGTTTTGGTGGCCGGCTTGGCGTGCCCAGTGTTTCGGGGCCGGCACCACATGCAGTTTCAGGGATTGAGCAGGCGTCCTTATGCTTGCCATTTAGGTGCTTAGGCCACCGAGCTATCTCCCAGCCCCAAGGCCTTTTGTTTTGTTGGCAGTCCTCTGGAAGAATCAGAGAGACAGTAACACAACAGTGGAATGGATCAAAAGGTAAAATATTTTCAAAGAAAATATTATGATGTTTTGTCATGTTTTCGTCTAATTCAAAGCACAGTTCGAATTCTAATGATTCTGTTTTTAAGTTTACCTGAAGGAAAATGGAGAGAGAAGAAGAGAGGAGAGGAAAAGTAACTGCTGTGAGGGTACTAACTGTGGCCAGAGCAAATGAGATTCAGAGACTTTTAGAAGCAGCCCGACGTGGCCCAACCACTGGGCCCTGAAGCTGGAACTCCATTCCTATTGGTGTCTTCAGAGACAGGCAAGGAGGACTGGTAAAGAGAGGAGCGGGTGCCAACCCCCTGGGGAGGAGGTGGGAGCTCGTCCAACCCAGAGCCTAGCATTACATACTTGGTTTCTAGTTTGGTCCATGCTCACTGATGACCTCTGTGGGACCTGAGGGAGGGAGCAGGTACATCCTTGCCTGCCCCAGCACCAGATGAGCACATCTCAGGGCAGCCAGGAAGTAAAAGAAGCAGGGCTACCCCACAGATCTTTGAGGCCATGCCCTCCACTCTTGTGCCCCAAACCCACACCCATTCGCAGCCACGCCCATTGGCCATGCCCCAATTGGCCATGCCCCCATTGGCCACGCCCCAGAGACACAACTTCCTCCCCAGGCTCCACCTCCTGAAGGTTCCTCCTAGTGCTTGGGGCTAGAGAACCACCTTGTGACCCTTGAGAAACGAAAACACGCACTTAGCCGTGGCCCCTGTGTCTGAGATTCCAGGACAGATGTACTGTCCTCTATCAGCACCTGCAGACCCGGCATCCATGCCTATTTCAAGTGGATCTGCAGCTCTTAGCTTCTGCTGCAGGGTGGCATGACTTCCAGCCGCAGCCAGGCTGTGATCTCCACGGCAGAGTCCCTCCTTCTGAGTGCCTGGATTTCTGACAGGGTTGAGCTGCCTCAGTTCCCACTAGAGGGCAGGGCCTCTGGCCTAGTTCCCTGGCAGGCTTTGAGGCGGGCCTCCTCGGCCAGTGCACAGTGGGTCTCCAGCCCGAAGCACTAAGCGGAGATGGAACCCTCGGGAAGTGCGACCTGGGGAGAAAGAGCAGCCATTCACAAACGATGACAGAGAAGTCCAATGACACATGGAGGTCAACATCACTGCCAACCAGGGACCCAAGCAAGCCACAGAGAAAGACTATGCTCAGTTGCTGGAGACTGAACTTAGCAACTCAGGCATGCATGAGCTGACCCCGTGCCTGGGCTCCACGCTGTCCTCACCCTCCACCCTATGCTCTCCCAACTTCCGTTCCACCACTCTGCACACATCCAGTCTGGACTACTTACACCTTGCCCCCTGCCCCTCCATAAAGCAAGAACAAAAGGCAGTTCTCTGTGTCAGACCTCTGGCAGGCCAGCCAGTGTCTGAGCTCTTTCCCTTGTTTTTAATTTAATTTTATTTTGAAGAGTAAAAAGCAAAACAAATAGCAGAAACAAAGACACAGAGTAACATACAACAATACATATGTGACAGATTAAACAAAAACATCTAATTAACAATGGTTGCTATATTATGTATTTTTATCATCAAATCTGTTGCTCAAATTATAACATATGGTTAAGCAAGATTGGACAAATCATTGAATATTACCGCTGGTTTTCAAGAAAACTTGGGCTTGCCAGATAGCTCAGAGGACTAAAGCGCCTGAGGCAAGTGCAGGGGACAAGGGATCGATCCCCATGCCATGCCAGCCCTGGCCACAGGGCATGCTGAGATGGTGACTGAGACTGGACATGATGGCATCTGCCTGTAATCCCAGCACTTGGAAGAATAAAAACAAGAGGAGCACTATGAGTCACCTCTCTGTGCAGTGAGACTCTGCACTAAAAATATATTTTAAAAAAGGAAACCTTGGGGCCAAGGGCACAGCTCAGTAGCATAAGCGGATCCCTGGCAAGCGCAAGGGCCTAAATCCAATCCCTAGTTCCACCAAAAAGAAAAGAAACCTTAATTTTTATCTTGTCTTTGTTTGGTTGGTTGGTTGGCTGATTGGTTTTTGGTTTGTTTTTTTGTTTGTTTTTGTTTTTCTTTTTACTTTTCAAAAAAATTATTTTAATGAGAGTATAATAATAATTGATAAAACATTAGAAACGGTACACATTTAGAAGACCAAGATGAGAGGTGTTCAAGCATGGTTTTTGTAGTACACATTACTGTCCTCAATGCAGTTACTTAGATCACAGATATCAGCATATAGAGTTAATTAAGTGAAAGAGTTAATTATAGAGTTAATTCTACACATTAACTGCTATTTTCAAAAAACTGATGGAAATTATTAGTACAATCATCTCAGCCATTCTGTATATATTCTTGCATGTTTTCCCCCCTTCCTTTTTTCCTATCTTTTCTCATTTCTCTCATCCTCATTGTTTAATCTTTAAGTTTGGTTTCTTTCCATTTTACTATATCTATTATACCTTTCAGGTTTTATTTCTTCTTTCAAGTTCTTATACTAGAGAGACAATATGATATTTATACATGTGGGTCTGATGTATCTCACTTATAAATACAGCCTTTAGTTGCATCTACTTCCATATAAAAGCTTCAAGATTGTCTTTATTGCTGAGTAATACTCCAGTGTATAAAAATACCACATCTTTTTTATCCATTTCCTCAGGTTATGGGCATTTTTTTAAATTGTTTAATTTTATTTTATTGAGAAACAAGTAGCAATAAGACAGTTTCAAAACTGATTAATAAGATAGTTTCAATAATTAATACATTGTACATTGTTATCTTCTTAGTGGTTATCCATAGTACAAGATGCAGACAGGATATCCTGTCCAAACACTGTTAGTACAAATCTTTCTTCTCACTGAATTAAGTGAAAGTAGCTGTATATCTATCCTGACTATTCTGTATATACAGATACAAAATGGTCCCTCCTTTGTATCCCCTCTTTATGTTTATTCCTGTCAGAGATGGGTATTCCATTGGCATCTAAATACTATAGGCACGTGAATTCAGCAAAACAATCCAACAGTGCAGCAGTCCACAATAATAGTGGGTTATCCACAGAAGTTGTTGACCTTGAGCCTTTCACAGCTCAGCATTTTAATACGGTTTTACTTTATATACCTCATTTTTATACTTTTCTGCTGGATAGTTAAGACCAAGATAAAGCAAGACCTATATAACAAGAAATGTAACTTTTGTATTTGATAAGGTCCATCAAGTACCCTCAGGATTTATCCTATAACCTTGTGCCACAGGTTGCAGATCCTTTGTCAGTGTCAGCGATGTGGATGAGTCACAGACACTGCTTGACCAATTTGCTCTCTGTGAAAGCCTGAGAGAATGTTTTCTCTCCAGGTGACTCTCCTAAGGCACACTCTACATCATCAATTACATTGTTCTCTGGCCCCATAATCTCCTTGATCAGAAAATTTGGGACACAATTGAGTTACATGATGTTACAGTATAGGTTCTCCTATGTCCTGAGACTTCACTGACCTTGAAAGGCTACGGTCAAAATGTTGGCTGGCTATGGGCATTTTGATTGTTCCTGAGATTTGGCTATGATAAATTGTGCTGCTATAAACCTGGGTCACATGTATCACTATGGTATGATGTTCTCATTTCTTTTTTTTTTTTCATTTATTTATTTATTTAGTGTGTGTGTGTGGCCAGTTCAGCCCACCAGGGGGCGGGGCTGGCTGGCATGTGGTGCTGGGGGATCGAATTGTGGTCCCTGTGCTTTGCCAAGCTTGTTCCAAGTGGGTGCTTTAGACCACTGAGCCATCTCACCAGCCCCAATGTTCTTATTTCTTTTGGGAAAAATACCCAGAAGGAGAATAGCTAGATTGAATAGGATGTCCAGTCCTATTTTTTTGGACAAGTCTCCACACTGCTTTCCGTAGTGGTTGTACCAGTCTACATTCCCACCAACAGTGGAGAAGTGTTCCTTTTTTTGCCATAGCCTCTCCAGCACTTAGTTGATTTATTTATGACAGTTATTCTTTCTGGGGTGAGATACTATCTCAATGTTGTTTTAATTTGCATTTCTCGAATGGCCAGTGCTGTGGAACATTTTTTCATGCATATATTTGCCACTTGCATTTCTTCTTCTGAGAAGTGTGTATTTATCTCAGATGCCTTCTAATCTGTTCCATTGATCCTCAGATCTGTTTTTTTTTCCAGCTCCATGATGATTTTTTTTAATTATTTATTTATTTATTTTTGTGTGTGGCCAGCTCAGCCCACCAGGGGGCGGGGCTGGCTGGCATGTGGTGCTGGAGGATTGAACTGCGGTCCCTGTGCTTTGCTTGGCTTAGCTTGTTCTAAGTAGGTGCTTTAGACCACTGAGCCATCTCACCAGCCCTCCATGATGATTTTATCACAGTAGCTTCATAGTATAATTTCAAGTCAGGGATTGTAATGCCTCCTGCATTGCCTTTCTGGGTTTTTTCTTGTTCCAAACAAATTTTAAGAATGTTTTCTCTAGTTCTGTGAAGTATGTCAATGGTATTTTGGTAGGGATTGCATTAATCTGTATAACAATTTTTGGAGTATGGCCATTTTCACAATGTTGGTTCTTCCTATCCAGGAGCAAGAAATCTTTCCATTTTCTGAAACCCTCTTCAATCTTTTTTCAGAGTACTGTAATTTTCATTGTATAAATCTTTTACTTCCTTATATATTTAATAAGTTTAATTCTTAAGTATTTCATTTTTGGATGCTATTGCAAAGGGTATTGTTTCTCTAATTTCTATCTCAGAAAGTTTGTTATCTGTGTCGAGGAATGCTGTTGATTTTTGGGTATTGACTTTGTATCCTGCTACGCTACTGAATTTGTTTATTAATTCGAGGAGCTTCTTGGTGGAGTTTTTTGGGTCTTCCAAACAGAGTATCATGTCATTTGCAAGCAATGATAGTTTAACTTCTTCTTTACCTATTCTTATTACTTTTATTATCTCTCTTGTCTAATGGCTCTAGTTAATGATTACACAACTATATTGAACAGGAGTGGTGACAAAGAACATCCTTGTCTTGTACCTGATTAGAGAGTGAAAGATTTCAGTTTTTCCCCATTTAGAATTATGTTGGCTATTAGTTTGTCATAGATGGCTTTTATCAGATTGAGGTATAGGCCATCTATTCCAATTCTCTGCAGGGCTTTGATCAGGAATGATTGGTGGACTTTGTCAAAAGCCTTTTCTGCATCTGTTGAGATGATCATTTGGTTTTGGTTTGGGCTCTTTTAATATAGTGTATTACATTTATAGATAGGCATGTGTTGAACCATCCTTGCATCCCTAGGACAAATCCTATCTGGTCATGGTGCATGATTGCTATACTCACACAGCCTTCTTCTTGATGATTTACTATATTCTATTTGCTAGTATATTACTGAGGATGTTTGTATCCATGTTCATGAGGGACAATGGCCTGTAATTCTCTTTTTTGGTTGAATCTTTCTCCAGTTTTGGTATTAGTATAGTACTTGCCTCCAGGAATGATTTTGGGATTATTGTTCCTTTTCATTTTCACTGAAGATGCAAGGAGTATTGGGGTTAAATCTTCTCTAAATTTATTGTATAATTCACCTGTGAATCAATCAGGACCTGGGCTTTTCTTTTTTGGTAAGTCTTTTATTACATTTTCAATTTCATTGGCTGCTATTGGGTTATTCAGAGTTTCTATATCTTATTGATTCAGTTTTGGTAATTTGTACCTATCTAGAAATCTGTCCATTCTTCTCCATCTTCAGTTCTGTGATAGTAAAGATTTTAAAAACAGCTATTGATGATCTTCTGAATTGCCACAGAACCTATAGTAATTTCACCCATTTCATTCTTTATTGCTTGAATTTGATTTTTTTTCTTTCCACTTTTTGAGGAGGTTGGCTAAGGGCTTATCAATTTTATTTAATCTATCAAAGAATAAGTTTTTTGATTCCTTAATTCTTTGTATTGTTTTCTTTGTCTCAATTGCATTAATTTCTGTTCTAATCTTTATAATTTCCTCCAGTCTTTGGACTTTGGCCTTGGTTTGCTTTTCTTTTTCTAGAAGCTTCAAGTGCTACACTAAGGTATTTATTTGTTCTCATTCTGTTTTCCTAATGCATGAGTTCACCACTTTAAATTTCCCTCTGAGAACTGCTTTCGTTGCATCCCATAAATTCCCGTAAATTGTGATTGAATTATCACTGGATTGTAGATATTGTTTAATCTCTTATGTTTTTCATGTTATTTTCCTGTGATTGGTTCCCTGCTTTTCTCCTGTGTTTAATTATTTGCCCTGTTTGGTGGGTTCTTTCTGTTGTCATTCTTGGAGTTGTGATCATTTTGATCCATTTCTAGAATGTCTTTTAGTACTCTGTGTAGGTTTGGTTTGGTCATCATGAATTTTTTTAGTTCTTCTTTGTCATGAAGGATTTTACTTCTCCATTAAACTTGAAAGAGAGTTTTGCAGGTTATATCATTCTGGCTTGGAATTTGTTTTCTTATAGGACTTTAAATACTTTGTTCCACGCTCTTCTTCTTGACTTGATGGCTTGTGAGAAGAAATCTGCTGTTATTCTGATGGATTTTCCTGTAAATATTATGTTTCTTTTCTCTAGTAGCTTTTAATATGTTGTTCTTGGATCTTGATTATTATATATATGGGTGTAGTCTTAATTGAGTTGACATTATTTGGAGTTCTATATGCCCCTGTTACTAATCATCACATTGTTTCCCCATATTTGGGGAGTTTTCTGCTATTACTTCTGCCCATTTTCTTCTTATCTCACTTGTGTTGGCTCCTTCTTTCTAACTGATGCCTATTAGTTTTATGTTGTTCATCTTTGTATTGTCTCTAAGCTGTTGAATTATTATTTCCTGGATCCTAGTTGTTTTTCCAAGGTCTTTCCTTGCCTTTCACTAGCTGCAATAGTGTCTTCAAGGTCTTAAAGTCTATGTTCACTTTCATTGAAATGGTTTTGCCAACTTTAATAGAGTGTTTAATTTCCTGTGTATCAGAATCTTCTGCATGCATTCTATTTCTTTCCTATATTGCTCATTCAAGGTTTCCCTCAGTTTTCTATTCTCCTCTATTTTTTATCAGTGTCTTCTTTAGCAATGCCTAGTAATTCTTTCATTCTGGTTATCGTTTCTTTTTTTACCTGGCAGGTTATTTCAGATCTGATTTCCTCTATATCCTCCTGCAGTTGTCTTTACTTCAGTTGCTATTATTTCAGAGATTTCACATATGTGGTTTCCGATTTCTTCTATGCTGATGTCCTTTGGGTTTGTTCTGGGTGGGCTTGAGGCCTGAGAATACATGTTCCTCTTTCTTTTTGTCATTTTCTATTTCAGAGAGAACTCTTTACTTTGATTTCTGCAATACCTTTTTGTGGAAGTTTGATAGTAGGTAGCTGTATCACTGCAATCAGAGCCTCTCTCTGAAGAATCTGTTCTTTAGGTGTCTGGTGTCTCTCCTGTGTCAGATTCTTGTTTTGTGTATGTCCCAAGGTTTTGCTATCTGCTGCCACCTCTGTGCTACAAGGATGCTCTTGTAGGTCTTGGCCTCAGTCTGGGCTCCACTAGGCCTAGCAGTATACCTCAGTTCCCCAGGTCTAGAGCTACTGAACTTGAACTCAACTGGCCAGGCCTGGCTTGCTATTCTGGGCTCCTTCCACAGCTCCTTCTGGGTGCATCCTGCGGAAGTGGAGTGCAGCCACAGGGCCCTGCTGGCTCCTGGACTCTGAGGCTCCTTCCAGGTGCAGTCTATCGAAGTCTTCTTTCTCTTTAGACTCTTAAACACGAGTTTCTCCCCAACAACCAAAAGTTAACTTTAAACCCCTTGATTGAAGACCACCATTCTCTTCAAGAGTTTAAATTAAGAAAATTTACAACTGTTTGCCATTAACAGGGATCAACAGCTATCAAAAAGCAACTTAGGCTGGGAGATGGCTCAGTAGAATAAGTACTTCCTGTCAAGCACAAGCACCTGAGTTCAATCCCAAGTTCTACCAAAAAAAAAAAAAAAAAAACAGTTTATACTTGTCCTTTATATATGCTAAGACCAATATAACTGAACTTCTTTCCTAGATGTTCAACAACTAAGTTTTAAAGACCAGAACTAGAGAGATAATTGGGCTAAAATACATCCAATATTTTATTCCTGGTTTGCCAAGTTCAGTGGAGACCCAGGATACGAAAGAACCTTGTCTGCAGAATCCTACAACTTTGTTGAGTCACCCAATCTCCTGAGGAGGGAGATTGCTAGACCTCCTCAGTGGAGAGACATAAACAAATTTTCAGTAGGCCAAAGGAGGGTCACCAAGAGAGGAGAGTCTCCCATGTTTTCATGGAAAGCAACACAGTCAATCAAGACCATGACCCATACTGGAAGATGACCCTGACAGAGGAGGTGAGAGGATCTACACATGGTTCCTAGAAAAATGCCTGAAGAGGCTTATCTGACCTTGATGGACAGCAAGAGGTCAATTTTTATTAACATGGGTTTCATTTTAAAATGAAAAAAGTATAGCAGAAAAGTATAATCAAAAGAGAAGAATAAACTTTGGTCATTGGTCTATATGCCCTCCAAATATCTCTGATTTACTATAGAGGACACCTTAACTAGTCTCTCTCCTAAATAAAAATAAAATTACTAAGGCAAGTTGTCCTGAAAAATCAGATAGCCTTAGATATCCTGAAAGTAGCCTGAGGGGATACTTATGCAATTATAAAAGCTAATGTTGTCTGTACACTCCTGACAGTTTTGCTAATTTTTTTTTTAATTTATGTTATTTGGTACAGGGTCTCACTATGCAGTTTGGACTCATAGTGATTCCCATTTTCAGCCTCCCCAGCACTGGTATTATAGGCATATGCCACAATGCCCAGACTCGTTCACTGGCTCAGTACACCCTGGGGCAGGGCCAGCACAACATGTAGTACCAGGGATTGAACCCGGTCCCTGTGCTTGCCTAAGCAGGCACTTAGTCCACTGAGCTATCTTGCCGGCCCTAGTTTTGCTAATATTTTGACAACTATTCAAGATATTTAAAAAGCAGGTTAATGCCATGTTAGATTCTAAAACTTATTGAATCTGCTCTTTGACCTTTTTGTAAGAAACTATCACTGACTCTTCCTGGTAAAAATATTTTATGGTTATATTCATAATAGCCTTGTTGATTTTACTGTTTGGCTCATGCTTATTTAACTGTTTCTTTGACCCTGTCACATCCAGATTCAAGGCTATATGCCTGCCCAAGAGGACAGCACCCAATGTGTATTGAGGGCCCTCTGGAGAGTCTCTAACTGCCAATCACAATCATGACCACCTTCAGCCTGAAGCAGCCAGAACAGTCATCACCTCCTGCCCCTTCACAGTGGTTTGAAATACCACTTCAGAAAGGGAAATATTATACACAGCTAAGTCAGGTAGAAATATCATAGGCAGTCAGGTAGAACTGTGTCCCTCAGAAAGTCAAGGCAAAAGGTAAAAATGTACAACTGTGGTCAGAGATAAATCAGTTACAGGCCAGGCCTCAACATACCAACAAAAGGATCAGGTTGACATATCCCACAAGGATATAAAATGACCTAAACATTTTACTTTGTTAGGCAGGGTCTTATATTCCTGCTTTATATGTGCTGCATTTAGACTGTCTTTAAAAACACCATCTGGTGGACATTGATACTAAGTACTGGATAAATTTAGAAAACACTGTACAGTGGGTCTTCCTATTAAAGCTAGTTTATATTTAAAACATATACATGCCTATTAATAAATCATGGGACCTACTCCATCAGTTCAGCCTTTCTCTTCTTAAATGTACATGTAAAAACTGATGGATGTTCCTTTTCCTGACTTGGAAATCACAGTTGCTAGGCAATGAGTATAAATTCAACCTGATTTCAGAAGTTTGTGAGCTTCAGAAATGCAGAAATTTTACATGAGTCTTTACACAAAATGCAGCCTTGTCTTGCTGCTAAAAGGGTCACCTGGATGATTAGATAGAGAACACAGAGGTCTTGGAGGCTTCTGTGCTCTAGGGCCCAGGCTAGAATTCTTCTGAGCTATTTTTTTGCTTCTGTGTATTTCTAGAGTTGATCTCTTTTACAGGGTAAAAAGTATTCCAACTATTTCCAACTTGCTATTTGATATTTTCTCCTTCTCTCTCAAAAAAATTTAAAAATTGGCTTAGATCTCTTGATTATTAGTCTTGCTATCAATGTTTCCTTATTTAAACATGACTTACAGCTTAAATCAATTATAACTTATGCTGGGGGTTCCCAGGGACCCCAACTTGCTCCTTGCCATATCTTCTTGGCTTGGCCACTCAAGAATGAAGCTAACCAAAAGCTTTGGAGGTCCCTTATAATATTTCAGATGCTGAACTCTAGGTAACTCTTACAGTGGAGGGTGAGTCCATCACAGTTTTAATTCGTATTTGTGCCTGCCATTCCACTCCCAAGGACCAGCCTCATTGGCCTCAATTACTACTGTGGGAACTAATCATAAAGTTTCCAGACCCTTAACTCTCCCTATCTGATGCCAATTGGATCAACACCTCTGCCCACGCACACTTTTAGTCATTCCTACCTGTCCCATTCCCCTTTTAGGGTGAAACAAGTCTTATAGCTACCCTAATGATTCCTTCCCCACCCCATCCTATAGATTCCATCATTTCCCCGCATTTCAAACCAGAGTCTGGGACACTTCCAACCCATCCCTCGCTTCATTCCAGCAACTTCATACCATCTTTCTCAAGTCTAACCACTCTTACCCTGCCTGTTTACAACATCCCATCCCTGACCTGGCTTTCCAAGGACTACAACCTATTCCTTCTCACCTATTGTGACATAGTCTCTGAATTCTCCTTTACTACCCTTATAATACTCCCATTTTCCTTGTACAAAAGTCAGATGGTCCTTAAAGGAAGGTACAAGATCTCTGCACAGTCAACCAGACTGTCCTTCCAATACTCCTCGTGGTGTGTATCCCCCACCACCAAACAACTCTCCTTTCTCCATGTAATAGGACACCTCCACCTCTGGGTGCCCAGCTTTGCTCTTCTCACTAAACACCTTTCCAAACCCATAAAGGAAGACCCTTATAGCACAGAACCTTTCCTCACACATTCTTTCAGATCTTACCAGAGCCCCTGTTACTCCTACAATGCTCAAAATCACTAACCATGCCCCACTCTCCCTCTATTCATCCCATAATCTTCAGGTACTCATATCTTCCTCCTACTTCTCCACTTCCCCATACCATCCTACCTTTCCACCCTTCCACCCAATGGGACAGAGAAGGACTCATCCTACTTTCCTTGCCATTTAAACTGAGTTCTGGGCATGGAAACACCCTCCAGGAAGAACTGTCTGCCCTTGGTGTTCGGTAACCATGGGGATGCCTACCTTGGCCACTCACCCATACTCCATTATAGCCCTGAGACCCAATTGGAGATGTCTGTTGTGGACACTGTTGCTGTTCTCACTTTGACTCACTAAGCATGAAAATTACCTCTCTCTCTCTCTCCGTGAGAAACTTCCTTCTTGTATTCCCCCCATCCTCCCCACTCCCAGGCTGTTCTCTCAAAAATCTAAAACCTCTCTGCCCCTCTCCTGATATGCTGAGATACTCCATGTCCAGGCATTCTTTACACCTGTATCCGTTCCACCCAATGCTCCTCCTCCCTCCTCTAACACCTCTCAAATCCTTTCCTGCCTGCCTGCACTCACTCTGCCTGATGCCAACTTCTCCCTGATGATTGAGCCAACTGACCCCACACCCTCCAGGCAGCCCCAACTGAGCCCCCCACCTCAGCCACCTCATCCTTTCTTCCTTTTCCCCAGAGCCTTCTGCCAATCAGACATCCATCACCTCTTAACGTTTCCTACACATCAAGAGCGAGACTTTTCTCCAACTCAGGACTGGTAAATTGATTTTACTCATATGTTGTGAGGGCAAATTTAAGATATATCCTGGTCTAGGTTAATACCTTTGCTAGATGGATAGAGACCTTTCCCACTGGCTCAGAAAAGATCTCGGCCATTGTGGACGTTCTCTTAGCTGATATTATCCCTTGGTTTGGTCTCCTCACCTCTACTCAATCATACAATAGCCCATCTTTCATTAGTCAAATTACCCAGTTGTCCAAATTGCTTTGTATCCAATAAAACTTCCATGCTCCCTACTGGACCCAATCATCCAAAAAAGTAGAGAGATAATGGCCTCCTTAAGGCCAACCTCACTAAACTCATGTTCCAGCCCCATAAAGAGTAGAATTAACAGATGCCAGGAAGTTAGCATACAAATATATTCAGAGATGTGTCACACCTGGGTCTTCTAAGGAGGTTCTAACTGGGGAAGATGCTGCCCTACTGGTTTCACCACTCGAGCTTTATCCAAAGCAGATGCAGCCAATGCTTTGTTTCCTATTTTGCAGCCCATACAGACATCTTTGCACAACACCCAGAGAAATGGGGAGTCATGGAAAGCCAATTACAAGACAAGTGTTTGCTTAGAAAACCTCCAGAAACCAGGCTTCAAGTCTTTGAAACTAACTCAGCTTACAGACCAGAATTCCTCAGCTGGCCAGAAACCCTTTAGTCTTTCTGGATTTACTTTGCACACCTGGAACCTGCTCACCTCACATCTGTTCATGCTCAGCTCCTGCAGCACATCTGTTGGGCACGGCCAATGTCCAAACATGAATGTGCATTCCAAGCCTCTCCAGGAAGTTCGGGGACCCTTGATAGGCACACAAGTGTAGTGAGTCTTACTGCTCCTTTACTGGGCTTCCGGACCTGGATGAAGACCTTGAGCAAATGTGAGAATGGAGGCCAGGGAGATAGCTTAGGGGCATAAGCACCTGCCTGGCAAGCACAAGGTTCTGAGTTCAACCCTCAGTATCAAAAAAATAAATAAATAAAAATATCTGAAAATGGAAATGACACAACATCCTAGTTAGATAATAACAGAAAATGCTATTCAAAAGCTGAAGGATAGTTTGCCACCTAGAAAGAACTAGTTTGTTTTAAAGGTGGATAGTTTGTCTAACCTACTGAGCTCTCAGAAATCAGGTGGCAGAGAAGCTAGGGCATCTCCCACAACTAGAGGCAGCAGCACAGTTTAGGCCATGCAGCTCCACAGAACCTGCAGACAGCTCAGAAAGCCAAAGGGGAGCTTACTTCAGCAGCACATATTCTAAAATTAAAATGATACAGAGAACAATAGCATGGCTCAATATCAAGAATTACATGTGCAAGGATGCATGTAAATTTGTGAAGCATTCTATAATTTTAGATCTAAATATTAAAACAGAAACACTAAATTTACTGGAAGAGAAAGTAATTAGAAATCTTGAAGACATAGGGGTAGGTAGAGAGTTCATGAACAAAAACCAAACTCCACAAGATATACTTCAAAGGATCAACAGTTAGAATCTCATGTTTTTGAAAAATGTCTGCACATCAGAAGAAATCAACAGAATAAAAAGAAAACTCAAAAATTGGGGAAAAATACTTACCAACTGTTTCTCAGACAAAGGGCTTCTATCTAGAATATATAAGAATTTTTTTAAAACAGACCCCTAAAATTCAGAGACCCAATCAAAAAATGGGCATTCAAGATGAATACATACTTCTTAGATAAAGATGTGAAAATACCAAATAAATATATGAAAAAATGTTCAACACCACTGATCATTGGAGAAATGCAAATTAAAACAATACTAAAATTTCATCTCACCCAAGAAAGATGGTTATCATCAAGAAATCAACTAAGAGTAAATGCTGTAGAGACTGTAGGGGAAAAGGAACCCTTCTCTACTATTACATGAAGTGTAGACTGTGGAACCACTGTACAACCACTGTGGAAATCAGTGTGGAGATTCCTCTCAAAAACTAGGATTGTGAAGATGGCCATACTCCCAAAATTGCCGTACAGATTTAATGCAATCCCTATCAGACTACCACCGACATACTTCACAGACCTAGAGAAATCATTCCTAAAATTTATTTGGAACCAGAAAAGACCTAGAATAGCAAAGGCAATTCTGGGCAATAAACAAGGCAGGAGGCATTACAATTCCTGACTTGAAA
>NW_004524649.1:2474819-2508844 GCF_000260255.1 Octodon degus | reverse complement strand
TGTGTATTTAAAGTGGTTAGGATAGATATAGTTACATTCTCTTAATGAATAGAGTGATTTGTTCTAATGGTGTTTGTAAATAGGATATCATGTCCACATCTTGTACAGTGATTAACCACTAGGAAGAATGTATGCAATGTGTGAATTAATGAAACTGTCCTACCAATTTGATTTGAAACTGTCTCATTGCTATTTGTTTATCAATAAAATTATGTGGGGAAGAAAAAAAAAGAAATACACATAAAATTGAGACCCAAAATCCTGTATTTCAGGAGGGACCCTTATGAAGTAAAAATAAATACACAACGTTTCTCCATGCAAAAAAAAAAAAAAAAAAAAAACTAGGATTAGAGGTCCCATTCAACCTAGCTATTCCCCTATTAACTGTTGAAATGCAGAACTCCTTTCCGTGTTCAGAGTCTCTATTTGCGGCCTACGATTGATCTTTAATGGTGGCAGGCATGAGGCATGTGACGAGCCTGCATGAATTTGGGCATTTTAACATCCTAACACTTTGACCCAGCAAATCTCCAGTGGTTCACTTTCACTAAAGCAGGCAGAGTAGAAGAATGCAAAAAGAAAGGCAGAGTTAGAGGGCACTGAAAATGAATTCCATACAAGCTTTGAAACCTGTAAGCTAGGAGGTTTTGGGGACATTTCATATTTAAACCAAAACTGTCCTGAGTCATTTATGGTCCTCAAGGGATGCTGGATTATCAAGGCAATCCTGGAAAAGAACAAAGCTACAGGACTCACAATCGCTGGTGCAAAATCACCATGTAGCTATAATCATCAAAGCTGGGTGTTGGGCACAAAGCTTAACACACAAACTACAGGACAAAAGAAAGGTCAAAAGGAAGCCCTGGGCTGGACTGTAATCCCAGAACTTGGGAGGCTGAGGCAGAAGTATCACCACAAGTTCAAGGTCAGCCTGGGCTACAAAGTGAGCTCAAGGCCAGCCTGAACTGCATAGTGAAACCCTGTCTCAAAAAGACCAAAAAATTAAAAAAGGAAGCTCTCAGCAGCATGTTCAGACTTCCCAGCAAGGGGCCCAGACCTCTCACCAGGAAGGACACCATTCCATACAAGATGCTGAGAAAATCCAATGTCCACATACAAGAGTAAAGTTAGAACCTTACCTGATACCATCCATAGAAATTAACTCCAAATGGCCTAAATAAAAGAAGTAAAACTGTAAAGCTCTTTAAAAACCAGAGGGAAGGGCCAGGAATATAGCTCAGCAGCACAAGTACCTACCTCGCAAGTGCAAGGTCCCAAGTTTGAACCCTGGTACAGAAAAAAAAAAAAAAAAGCAGAGGGAAAACCTTCATGAATGTGGCTTGGCTGTGCTTTCTCTGATATAAATCAAATAAAGAGGCAGTAAAAGAAAACTAGACGAATTGGGCTTTGAGAAAACTTAACATTTTTATCAAGACATTTTCAACCAAGTGAAAAGACAACCTACAAAATGTGGGCCGGGGTGAGAATCATATGTGTCTGATACAAGATTGCTATCAAATACATAGAGAAACTTTTAAAGCTAATCTTCAATAAGAAGAAGTTTTCTAGCCAGGGAGCTAGCTCAGAAGCTAAGGCACCTGCCTGGCAAGCACAAGGTCCTGAGTTTGATCCCCTGTACCAAAAAAAATTTTTTTACTAACACTAAATAAGTTAGGATGGAATGTACTTGTGCTCACTAATCAGGAAGCAGACAGAAGATGAGCGAATCCCACACTCGATGCAGAAGTGTCCCATCAGAGCTTGCTGGGGACGGCCATCACCACACTGCTCAGCCTCACACTGGAGGAGCTGAGCTGGCAGAGGAAGGCGAGGATGAGCCCTTCGTGTATCTGCAAGAACTGCAGAGGATGCAAATGTGGCCTCCACAACTGGTTCGATCGTCTATGAAGAAAACTCAAGAAAAAAGACGTGACAGTAAATTATTAGAACTAGAGTTCAATGAGGTCTGTAGATTTGTCATAGTCAATCATCAACTGCATCTTGAGAGAAGAGAAAGTTAAATCTCTGAAAAATAACAATTACAATGATGAAATTAAACAAATTCTTGGGTTTTTTGTTGTTGTTGTTGTTGTTTTGTTTTGTTTTGTTTTGTTTTGTTTTGTTTTGTTTTGTTTGCTGTACCAGGGATTGAACTCAGGACCTTGCACTTGCCATGCAGGTGCTTACACCACTGAGCTATGTCCCTGGCCCTAACAAATTCTTTAAGGTATATAGAAATAATCCTAACAAAAGACGCCTGTTCTGGGGCTGAGGCCCCCTCTCTAGGGCAGCAGACACTTGGCAAGAAGGGAAAGGGACTCTCCCTACATGGCCCAGCTGTCCCCACCCACAGCAGGACCAGCAGCCTCGCGCCCACAGCTACCACCCCCAGTGAAGAAGCTCCTGTTCTGAGGAAGGTCATATGCAAACCAAAGAGCTGCATGATGCTGTCAGAAAAAAGCCTTTTTTTTTTTTTTTTTTTTTTTTTTTTTATTTTTTTTTTTTTTTTTTTTTTTTTTTTTTTTTTATTTTAGGGAACAGTCTACAGGGTGCACAGGGTCTCACTACTAGATTGGACTCATAGCGATGCACGCACCACCACACTCAGTCTCAATTGCCCTCTCAGTGTGCCCCGGGGGCAGGGCCGGCACGGCAGGCCTGGAGATTGAACCCCAGGCCCCTGTGCCTGCTTGCAGGCACTTTAATCCACTGAGCTATTTAGCCGGCCCAGAAAAAAGTCTTAAAAATACATACCTTAATAAGAAATAAATGCAATAAAGAATGATAATACTGAGAACCAAGGCATTCACAGATTTTTAAAATCATGGGGTTTTTTTTTCAGTGGATCCAAAAATTGTCAACTAAGCTTTCAAAAGTTTTTTTCTGAGCCAACATTACTTATGTTACACATTTGTTATTCATACATTTACTTTCTTCCCCATAAAAGACCTTTAATAAACACCTAAATGTAATTTTTTTTATTGTGGATAGAGAGGAGTATGCTGTCTTATAGCTGATATGTATTTTTGTCTATTCTTTATTATCTTAGTAGTTTCATGCTATGCGTGTACTAATACCAGCCTATTGCCTATGAAAAACACGTAAGATAATGTATTTACAGCCACTGCTACAAGTTTATAATGTATTTGTCTATCTTGTTGTATGTACGTTATATAACATTCAAAAAAGAATTTTTTCTTGATTGAGAAAAGGATAAAAAATGCAAAATCAAAAACAGGGCCAGGGAGATGGCTCAGTGGAATAAAGGACTTCCCTGGCAAGCGCAAGGGCCTGAGTTCAATACCCAGTTCCGAAAAAAAAAAAAAAAACAATGTGCAAAATCCACAATTTTTTTTAATGTATTTAGTACTGGGTCTACAGGGTCTCACTACACAGATCGGATTTATAGCGATCCTCCTGTTTTCAGCTTTCCAAGCGCTGGGATTACAGGCGCACGACACCATGCCTAGTCTCAATCACTGCCTCAGCACACCCCAGGGGCAGGGATGGCAGGGCAGGCTAGGGACCGAACCCCCAGCCCCTGCATCTGCCTAAGCAGGCGCTTTAATCAGCTAAGCTATCTGGTCGGCCCCTACAATTTTGATAACTGAAAATTGCCAATTGTTTTGCAGTACTTTATTATACAGGTGTCTTGTCTTTGTTGAGCTTTTAGTTAGCTAATGAATGAATACATTAGACACTTCTGGGTTTTAGTTGGGATTTTTACATAGCTTTCATTTGAAATGTTTGGTTCTTTGCTGTTTCTATTAACCCATAGCATTATTTAATATAATACTAACCCATGTGAGAAAAAAAAAAGAGCTGCAACTCACCAGACTCCCGAGGTGCTAACCCACAGCTGTACCTCCCACCTTTCTCCTCAGGGGACGCGCTTTTGGACAGAACCGGAAGCTCTCCAGTGTTCTCCTGGAGCGGCCTGCAGTCTGCACTGTGGTCACCCCCACCGGGATGAGGGATCTGCGTCCCCTCCAGGGGCCTTCCGTCATTGAGGCCTCATGACGTCCACAGCATCTTGTGACTACAGCATGGGCCCCGGGCCAAGCAGAACCAGGGGCTGGTCCTAGACCTGCACTAACCCACCTGGGACATAAGCACCAACTCGCTTTTTGAGTCTGAAACCTCAGTTTCCCTCGGAGCCTCTTGCCTTCTGCCCCTATGTCAGGCAGACCTGAAAAGCATCGGTGTGAGGCGCTGAGCAACGTGGCCAGTGGCCAAAGGGAGGAGGACATGGCCCTGGGACGGCTCCAGTCATTGGCCTCCAAGGGAGCAAGGGCTGTGCCCCAGGTCTTCACCCAGTAGAGACATGGGCCCAGGGTGTGTGGTACAGGCAGCCACAGGAGTGTACCAGCTGCCCTAACTCTGTACTGGCCATGGTCCCTGCTGTGACGAGGCTGTGGCCCACAGCAGCACTCCTGTGGAACAGGAGACCCCAACCTGCTCCTACCACCTGCCGTGTATCCCAGATCTTCCTCTCCTCATCTGCTTCTAGCTTTATATACTTGGTGTCTCTTCAGCTTTCACACATGCAAATTTTTCTTTCCTGTATGGATTCCTTCACTGGGTCTATCTCTGTCCATCTTGTCACAGATGGAAAAATCTCCTTTTTTAAGACAAAATCACATCCCCCTTCGGGCAGTATGTAGATGCCTGGGGACCTGGCCTGTTAAAGGATGCCAACCCGAGACAATCAGCGCACAGGGCCCATCACAGCCAGGCACCCACGGTGGCCTTGATGGTCACAGCCACAGTCATGCCGCCCAGCCCCACCCCCCCTCCCTGTGTGTCACCACCCACCCCAACAACCAGAACCAAACAGGCTCCAGCGGAGCTCTGAAACAGCAAACCTGCCGGTGGCAGAGTGCAAAGCGCCTGCTTGCTGCCTTCCTGTAGCCCCAGCACTTGGAATAAATTGGCCCCAGGGGAACCCGGTCTAGGAAAAGGGATAAAACACCAACAACTCGCCAGCATTCATTAGAGCGTCAACAGGAGTTCACTTCAGGAGCACCAGCAAGCCCAAACACACAGGGGCTAATGAGACTTGCCTGCCCCCAGCCTGAAGGCTGTGCAGGCATTAATGAGCCACCCCCAATTAACATGAGCTTGCTTTCTTTAATGACAACCTACAAACAGGAGCGTGAGATTCGGAGCTGCTCCAGTCTGCAAAGAACATCACAGTGTTCTTGGAGAACCTCCTCTTTCTGGAACCCTTTAGGTTTGAGCCGGGAGGAAATAAATTGGGCGGAGAAGTGTTACTGCATGCCGCGGTTGACAGATCCTAATGGTGGCACCCTCCCCAGGGTGGCGCAGGTAGAGAGGAAAGGCAGAGTACTCACCCAGTGACCCAAGCCAGCCACCAAGGAGATGCCAGCCGAGAGGGCACAGCCACAGCACCCAGGAAGCAGATCCTGTGGACACCTGCAACATCAGGGAAGATGTTGTCCCTGCTCTGGCAAATGCTGCACCCACACCAGGGGCACCGTGCAGACCAGCTCTGGGGGATCCGAGATGTGACCACCATGGCCATATCTTAGCTATCTTAGGGGTCTTTGAACTCCCAAGAAACTGCAAGTGTAAACACACAATTTTCAAGCAGCATCCCTAAGCGTTGGTCCTAGACTCTCAGACCTGGGATCAGCCCCAGCTGGGGACAGTGGACAGTCCTTTTTGGTGTCCACTCTAGCTCATGGCTGGAAGAAGAGTGACCCCTCACTGTCGCCTACGCGCAGGGTCCCAGAATCAGCCAGTGTGGACAGGATGGAGCTAGGGACCAGGCTCTGTGACAGATTGTGGAGACCAAGCTACAGGCCTGTAGTCATGGGGCAAAGGCAGGCACTGCCTTGCTCCAGGAATAGGGAAGTTTCTTTGGAAGGCTGTGGGCTGGGTGGGATGGAATCCCGTAACCCAGCACAAGTGCCCAGGTGCAGGGAAAGACCTTAGCTTGCTTCCGTTGTGATTCTAGGCTTGTTCTTCATTCTACTTCCTCAGTCTTACCGCGGTGCCAGGACACCTCCCCTCCCCCTACGCCTCTCCCTAGCTAAGTGGGCCAGCCTGCACCCTTGAGCTCAAGGCCAGCCTGAACTGCACAGCCACAGTGAGACCCTGTCTCAAAAAGACAAAAAATTAAAACTAAACGGCTACACAGAGAGAAGCTATGCTCGAAAGAGGCTGTCCATCTTCTCACCCACCATTTGCAGGCCGCAGACAGCTCCCAGCCTGAAGGCCCCAAACCTGCTTCCTGTTGGTGTCAGCTAGGCCTTTTGTACTGAACAGTAAGACACAAATGGAAAGCCCGACTCTGGTGGTGCAGACACAGAGGCAGTTGGAGACCCCGGCAGTAGTGAGCCTCTCGGCAAGTTGGATCCAAGGATGCGTCTCTGGGATTCTGCCAGCAGCTTCCTTGCCAGATGATTGCCCTTGCTCAGCACTAAGGAGGCCAAGAAGGTCACCAGACACACAGGCAGTGCACACACCAGCTCCATTCCCACCCATGGGAGGGCAGGGGACAGCAGGAAGACGAGACTGAGGGGCTCACCCTTCCCTCCGCACTGCCAGAGGCCCTTGCACCAGCAGCCAGCGGAACTACTTCCCAGCATGGGATGAGGAGGCCCCTCCTGAGCATGAGGGTAGGAGGGGGGTACCCACTGCCCACTGATAGCCAGGCCTGGCCTTGCAGGCAGCAGGCAGCAGTCACCCCAACAGGCAACATTGGGGGTATACAGTCCCTTCCAGGGAGGCTGAGACCTTAGTTTCTCCTGGCCCCGCTGTAACCAGAACATTTTCCAGGGAATCAGTCTGCCCTGTCTACCTCTTCCTATGATGTGACAAGGACACCAAGAGTGAAAAAAGGGTCTACTTCCCTCCCCACCTTAAACCTGGCTGGGCTGGAATTGTGACAGAAAGGACACTATCATGGGCTGGGGAGATGGCTCGGTGGCATTAGCACCTCCTGCCAAGTGCAAGGTCCTGAGTTTGATCTCTGGTACCAAAAAAAAAAAGGACACTACCAGGTCAGTGAAGTCAAGTCAATCAGTGAATGTTTATTTTTAAATTTATTGCAGGTCAAGTCAATCAGTGAATGTTTATTTTTAAATTTATTGCAGTAAGAGACACATTGTGTTTCTCCCCCTCACTGCGAAGGCTCATCACTCCTCCTGGCCACTTTCTGCAGCAGCTCCTCTTCCTGGAGCGTCATTAGTGCCACAGTCCTGGCTGCCTCAGCATCCTGAATCCACTCAAAATGTCTCCTTCTCATGCTCATTGGCACCTCAGGGTCTCAGCACCAAGGAGGCTGCCAGCCAGGAGGAGCTGGACTTTGGGAAGGAGCCAGAAGTCATACGGTGCCAGATTTGGTGAATACAGTGGCTGAGGCCACACAGTCATGATTTTACGAGGCTGCCTTCCCCTCCGTTGGACAGAGCTATGCAGTGGGATCCATAGTATTTTTATCACACTTTAGAAAACCACCCAGAGGCCAGAGACATAGTTCAGTGGCACAGAGCCTGCCTGGCAAGCACAAGGTCCTGAGTTCGATTCCTGGTATGGAAAAAGGAAGAAAAGCAGAAAGACACTCAAGAAAGAGTACTCCAGAGCTGCTCCAGGAAGTGGCAAAAACAACAGGATGAGTGCATTCGAAGCCAAGAGCAGATTCTGGGGGAATTTATAGCAATTGGTCCTGCATCATAATTTTTTTTAATTTTTCTTTTTAATTTTTTTTTAACATTTATTGTGGGGGGGGCCAGCTCAGCCCACCAGGGGGCGCAGCTGGCTGGCATGTGGTGCTGGGGGATCGAACCGTGGTCCCTGTACTTTGCCAGCTTGTTCCAAGTAGGTGCTTTAGACCACTGAGCCATCTCTCCAGCCCTTTTTTAATTTTTCAACATTCTTTTTTTTAATAAAAAAATTGTATTGACATAGAAGCATTCAGAATGTCAACAAAACAGTTGCAACTTTTTTTTTTTTGCAATTACAGAGTGGTATTCAGTTAACAGAATAACAATTATTTTGTATAAGCTGCATCAGAGACAACAGAAGATGAAAAACTACCGTCCCCATATATAACTAATTTGTGCCATGCACCACCAAGAACCTGCTTTCAATTTCCATGCCAGTTTGCAACCCCCATACTGTACCAGGCAAGGTTAGTGGCTACTGAAAATGCCACCAGGACAGGGCTAGCTAAAGATACATTCAGTAGTGTGTTAACTATACAAAAAAAGACACTATAGTTTAAAAACAAATCTTACACAGCCTTACATTTCAATTTTTTTTTTCCTCAAAAGGAGTGAGTTGTGTAGAGGGGGTTAAATGCTTTATAGACAAGAGAAAAAAAAAAACTGCGCTAGAACCAACTTATTCATCATCATCCTCTTCTTCATCCTCTTCATCCTCTTCTTCTTCCTCTTCATGCTCATCTTCCTCATCCTCCTCCTCTTCCTTTTTTTGTTTTTTTCTTGCTTGACAACTCCCTTTTTTGCTCCGTCAGGTTTTCCTTTAGCCCGGTAGGCAACAATGTCTTTTTCATACTTCTCCTTCAGCTTAGCAGCCTTCTTCTCGTGTGGCTGCTTGTCATCTGCTGCAGTATTATTCCACATTTCTCCAGGTTTCTTTGCAACATCACAATGGAGAGGCCAGGATGTTCTCCTTTGACTTTTGGGTGATACTCAGAACAGAACAAGAAGAAGGCCGAAGGAGGCCTCTTGGGCGCATTGTGATCCTTGAACTTCTGTTTTGTTTCTCCTTTAGGAGGAATATAAGTTTTCATTTCTCTTTCATAACAACCCTTGTCCACCTCTGCCATATCTTCAAATTTTCCTTTTTCTTTAGCAGACATGGTCTCCCACCTCTCTGAGCACTTCTTAGAAAACTCTGAGAAGTTAATGGAAGCATCTGGGTGCTGCTTCTTGTGCTCCCTGGCAAGTTTGCACAAAGAATGCATGTGATCACATTTTGTCTCTTGGCTTCTTAGGATCTCCTTTGCCCATGTTTACTTGTTTTCCTCAGCGAGGTACAGTGTGACCCAGTGCCTGTCTGGCTCTCAGTTGCCCTGGTGCTCTCTCAGTGGAGCTCAGTGTACTGCAATGGCTGTCTCAATGTTCTTTTTTTTTTGTTTGTTTGTTTCTTCTGAACATGTATAGAATTTCTTTCTTTCTTTCTTTCTTTTTTTATTTATTTTCCCCATAATTTTATTGATAAACAAATAGCAATGAGACAGTTGCAAATCAAATCGGTAGGACAGTTTCAATAATTCACACACTGCATACATTCTTCCTAGTGGTTAATTGCTGTACAAGATGTAGACATGATATCCTATTTACAAACACCATTAGAACAAATCACTCTATTCATTAAGAGAATGTAACTATATATCTATCCAAACCACTTTGAATACACAGATACAATCGTCTGTATCCCCTTTTTTTGTTAAGTTCTGTTATTTGAATATTATAGGTGTGTAAACTCAGCAAAATATTCTAAAAGAGTCCAGTAGCCCATAATAGTATTGGGTCTTCTGCTTGACTGGCAATGTCAGAAATTGTTGACCTGAGTCCCCTACAGCTCAACATAACAGCATGGCTTTACTTCTTATATTTCGTTTTTATACTTTTCTGCTGGATGGCCAAGACCAAGGTAAAGCAGGACCTATGCAACAAGAGCTGTAGCTTTTGGGTCTGATAAGGTCAGAGAAATCCCCTCAGGATTTATTCTGAGATCCGGCACCTCAGACTGTAGAATCTTTGTCAGTGTCAGCCATGTGGATGAGTCACGGCCATTGCTTGGCCAATGTACTCTCTGTGAAAGCCTGAGAGAATGTTTTCTCTCCATGTGACTCTCCTTAGGCACACTCTACCTCATCGATCACTTTCCTCTTTGGCCCCATAATCTTCTTGATCAGAAAATTTGGGACACTGCCAAGTTACATGATGTTACAGTACAAGTTCTCATATGTCCTGAGTCTTAATTGACCTTGGAAGGCTAGGGCCAAAATGTTGGCTTTCCTTGCGGCCCTCCTTTTTTTCTAATTTTGGTCTGCAAACTTATGTTGTTAACCATCCAGAAGATAAGCTTATTGTTATTACCATACAACTTAGGCTGTTAAGCTTAACCTCACTATCTGTCTGCATATCAAACATCTTAGGCATAACATGGAACAGGTACTTTTCATCAAGTATTGATATGTTGAACTTTAAGTCCTGAACCTAGGCTAGGACTGGGTCTCCTGCATCATAATTTTTAAAAACTTAAACATCACACATATATTTTAGTCCCATTTCACACGTGACTTTGAAGGCTGTCATAAAGATGGCAAGCTCCCAGCCACAGTTGCAAGGGACACTTGTCCTTCACGCCAGCTGGCCCACTGTGAGGAGCCAGGACCTGTGTGGCCCTGGGGATGCCTTTCCTCTGTGCCCCAGGCGTTCGCACCTTCCCTGTGGCTGTGCTCCCCCGGGGAGGCCAGGTCCCCACCCTCAGCATCCCAAGTCCCACTGCAGAGTGGAGATAACGCAGCTCTGAGCTCTGTCACACTCAGGGTGCCCAGATTGGTCCTCCGGGAAACAGACAAGGCAGCCCAGAGGCTCAGGGACCCCTTCTCAGGCGAAGATAGCTGCAGAAGGCAGAGGACCCGGCCCAAGGTGGGTGTCAGAAGCCCTGAGTCTCAAGCAAAACTTGGGAAGTACAGCCTGACACCGTGGTGCACATCTGTACTCATGGACACTTGGGAGGCTGAGGCAGAAGTATCCCTTAAACCAAGACTTCAAGGCCAGCCTGAGCAATACAGCAAGACTTCATTTCAAAACAAAAAAGTTGCAAACTGCAACCCCATTTCTTAGATCGCTGCGCCACCGTGTGGACAAAATTCTCCCTACAGGTTAAGTGGCTGGGGATGCTTTGAAGGTTCACTCTACAAACACAGCAATCTGCATAAGCGAGCAGAAGGGATGTGTAGGCCAGGGGTGACATCCCACCTGGTCCCTTGGCATTTGTGTCCCTCACACAGTGTCTAGGACAGGAGCCTCCCATGTCCCTCCTGAACAACGCTGAGTTGTCCTAGGTCACAGAGGCCCCCTCTGAGTCTGGTCTGACTGCACCACTCAGAGGAGGGGATTGGAGAGGGATAGGGATGGGGATGGGGAGGAGCAGAGAGGAGGAGGGGGAAGAGGGAAGTGAGGGAGAAGGGAGAGAGGTGAGGACATTCAATGGAGGGATGGGGGAAAGGGAAGGGGGAGAGAGGGATGAGAGGAGGGGAGGGGAAAGGGAAGTGGAGGGGAACGGGGCATGGGGGTGGGGGATGGGAAGCACAAGGTGAATTCCCATCCCACACAGAAACATGCAGGGACATGCACACACACAGGCATGCACACACGCCCAAGCACACGTGCACACACAGACTCAAGTCTCTACTAGCTAAACTACACTCAGGGCTAGACTTGGCCAAGGAGGTCACAAAGGGCGCCCTCAGCTCTACCTGCAGAACCTAACAGAAAGGAAGTGACTGTGGATGCACAGCTGTGCTGGCACCTGGAGACCACATCCCTGGGGGTGGGAGCACCTTGCCCCCAAGTGCCTCCTGTCAGAGACACCTCCCAGCCCGTGCATCCGTCTTGGCCCACACTCCCAGGGCTGAGCACTCCCAGCCCGTGCATCCGTCTTGGCCCACACTCCCAGTCTTCTGAGTGACCTCTGTTCCGCTGCCTCCACCACCATCGAGCACTGCATCTGTCCCCACCCAGGCTATGATTTGCTGTGTACCTGGCGAGCTCAAAGCAAGCCTGCCATCACCCCACTGCACTGTACCCTGGGGGTGGACAGGACTCAGTTTTGTGCTGGATGCAGGGGCCTAGGCGAATGGGTACTGAGGTCAGGACCAGGAGTACCCGGGGAGGTGGAGCCTCTTCCATGCACAAAGAACACCCAGCAGGATTTGGGGACTCAGGCTTCCCACAGGACCCCATGCAACTCACAAGACACCATTTCTTGTGCTCAGGACCCCGACCTTAACACCACAGCCCTGGAAGAGGGAGAAGTACAGCCCAGCTCTGGCTCAGGAGAGTGGGGCAGCCGGGAGTGGAAGTGAGGTGGGCTAGACCCTGGGCTCTCTTTACCCTTTGGTGTGGGGCCACTGGCCTCACCCAGCCTTGCACATTCTGTGTCAGATTCCACAAACAACCCAGTCTCATGTGCAGGCACATGGCTACCCACAGGGGATTAGGGGCCCAATCAGTGGGTATCATGATTGTGCTGGACGGCACCAGAGTGCCAGCACTGTCTCTGCCTGGAATTCTGCTGCCCTTCTAGGTCCAGGGAAACCTGAAGCACCAGGGCTCGGAGCCCAAGGAGCCCTGAAGGGCTGCGCTGCAGCCTTGGGAGCGGGCAGAGGGCTGGGATCTGGGCCTGCCCATACCTTTTCCTGGCACGAGTCCTCCCCGCAGGAACGTGCACCATGCAGCCTGGCCTGGCCCCCAAAGCCAGGTCTCCTGCCACCATGCCAGATGATCTAGCAGACCAGGGGCACAGAGACCCCAGGTTGCAGTGAGGGGCTGCCTGCTCAGGGTCAGGGTGTCTGTACTGAGGTGGGCATAGGCCTGACCACTGGCTCTGTCCTAGCTCTACAACATTCCCACTGAGGAAGCTCTGAAGTCCTTTCCACAGTCTTCTAGGAGAAACTGAGGCAGAGAGAGGCTGCTTCTTCTCTAAGGCCAACAGGTGTTAAGAATCCCAGCTCTGATTCGAACCCCAGCCTCACATCAGGCTTCTGGGGCCAGGTCCCCACCCTGAGTCACATGGGAGTGGAGCCCTGATAGGGCTCTGGGCCTCAGACTGTCCTCTTCTTCCCCCTGCTGGTGCTGAGCCCAAGACGGGAAGTGATAAATTGTGGGTGACTCCTACTCAGTTCATCTGCTGCCCCCAGGGCAATGCCACTCCCAGCGTGGGAGTCTGCCAGGGCCTTGAGGACCAGTGAAGGGAAAAAGGGTAAATTCAAGAAAGTCAAGCCATTTCCTCTGAAAATGCTGCTCATCCCAACTGTGCAGCCCTTTCCCACGTGTGGCTCTGCGTCAGAAATCCCCCCCGTGGCCGCAGGTCTGTGGCTTCCTCCTCCCCCACTAGCAAGCAATTGCACCTGGAAACTTTATATAAAGGAAGCGGTTGCCCCTGTGGCCAACAGCTGAGGAGAGGAGCTTCTGGTCAAAGTGATTCAGCAAGAAGCCACCCTCCTGCTCCAGCAGACTGCCTGCCCACCCTTAAGTGCACAGGGCTCCACCCGCCAGCGCCCATGCAGCCCAGCACTGCCCTTACCATGCGGGCGGCCACACTGCTCACCCTCTGCTGCCTCACTGCGGGCTCCTGCAGGGACCCCCCAGGTAAGAAGACACCCCTGCTACCTGTCTCAAGGGGGGGCCATGTAGCCCAGACCCTGCCCTCTCTGGTCCACCCAGGCCCTTCCTGGCTGCAGCCCCTAGGGAACCAAGGCCGGGAAGGGATTGGAGGGTGGCAGGGTGGGGAGCAGCAGACAGTGGGAACAGGGGTCATAGGGAGGGGGAGTCATGGAGCTCTGTCCCCAGCAGGAAAGCATTCTGTGTGTCCGGTGTCCCTGGATTTGGGGTCCTGCACAGCCTGAGACCACTCTGAGAGGGGAGAGACAGGAAAAGTGAAGACTGCATGCATGGGGAGGTCTTCTGCTGGCTTTCTGCCCCAAGGGCAGCTGCCCCTCTGCTCCCGGTAGTCTGCTCCTAAGGGTCAGCAGATGGGACAGGGAGGAGGAAGAGGACACTGCAGGCTGAAAACTTAGGCAGGGCCAAGCCAGGTGGCTTGACCGGCACACAGTCACAGGTCCCCAGCAGAAGTTGGCCACAGTGGCCTAGGCCTGCTGGGGCAGGGGATGGACCCCACAGCAGCTGCCTCTGGAGGGGTGCCGAGGGACCAAGACCTCTGACCTAGGGATGGGGCGGAATAGGCATCACCCTACTATGAACAGTGCTTCCCCTTTACTGGTGTGGCTGGAGAGCCCCCCAGGCTACCATGAGGTCAGAGCCAGGGAGCCAGGGGTGGTAGCCAAGGGGCAGCAGGAACACACCATAGCCAGTACACATGCACCCTCACATCCAGGGCCTATGGCAGGCGGACATCCTGGGGCCACATCCTGTGCACACCCCACTCCTTGGGGGTGTTCAGTGTCCCCTTCCCAAGCTGGGAGTCCCCAGGTCCTGGAGGGCTTCACAGCGGGCAGAGGACAGGCTACCCTCCCCGCCCCCCCTGCCCCCCGCCATGGTCCATGTTTGGTTCTGAAGCTAGCATGGGGCAGCTGTGGGTGTGCACATGGAGTGCACATGGTGGGGGAGGGGTGCCAGCCAGGCGCAGGGCTGACGGGAACACAGGTGAGGGGCTCTGGTGAGAGCCCCAAGTGAAGACAGGTGAGGGGGTAGACGGGCGAGTGTGTACAGGGGAGGGGCAGTGCGCAGGAAGGCATGCACAGGTGGGGATACAGAGCGGAGGGGAACACAGGTGAGGTGCACACAGGTGAGGCTGGGGCAGCAGGGGCAGAGAACCGGGCAGCCCCGCAGGGCAGGCATGAGCCATGGACCCTGCTCACCTGGTTCTGTTTCTCTCAGATTTCTGCCCCCAGGACCCTAACTTGGATATCCTGCCAGGATCCCCCAAACCAATAAACACTAATGACCCCAGAGTCCTCAAAGCGGCCAGATACAGTGTGGAGCGGTTCAACAACTACACCAATGACATTTTCCTGTACAAGGAGGCCCACGTCAGCAGAGCCCTGGTGCAGGTGAGGCTGGAATGGGGCTGGATGCTCACTACAGAAGTCTCCTGCCGCTGGGCCCCTGCAGCTGGGCCCCAGGAGCAGCACATCCTCCATACCTCAGCCTCGGGCACTTGGCACCATCTGCCCCAGTCGTCCCATCTGCCCCATTGTTGTGTCCTAACACAAGTGTTGTCCCACTCTGGCTCAAATCTGTTCTTCCCCGAGCTGCAGAAGCTCCATGCTCCCCAGTGACCTCTCAGTACCCCTCCAGCCAAGTGCATCCCTGTCAGCAGAGCCAGGTGACAGCCACAAGATAGGGAGAGGACACCTCAGGAGACTTACGCAGGGTCCAGGGACCCTGTGGGACTCCACATGTGCCGTGCTTGGGAGAGCAGGAGCCTGAAGGCTAGCAGTGCCCACAGCACATGGTCCTGGGCCACTAGGCCCAGCCAACTCACCCCTTTCCCACTGTACTAGGCTGTGTGAACAGGCGCACACTTTCTCACATTAGGAAGCCTGCTGCCGAGGACAGTCTGGGTGTGGACAGCAGCCCACCCTGGGCCATGGTCTTGCCTGGGCGAGGTGCCCTGAGGTCCTCTGTGGGAGGACAGGGCAGAGTCCCTTGTACTTTGGTGAGGCTGGGAACTTTATTTGACCTGGTACTGGAAGGCCTGTTGCTAAACCCTGAGGAATTTTTCCTCTCCTGCTCCACAGGACAGATGAGCAGGAACAGAAACAGCCATGAAACTCCAAACCCAGGGCTCCCAGTGGGGCTGTAGGGCAGAGCTGGGGACACAGCAGGCACCATCCTCTTTAGCTCCTCAGGCTCCTGGGCTCTGGCCTGGGTCAGCAGCTGGAGTGAGGCCAGAGTGGCCTGGGCTGGTGCCCTCCTAAGTGAAGGCTCCAGGCAGCAGACATCCTGGAAGGGACCCAAGCCTGGCAGGTGGGCAGCTCAGGCCTGAGCACTCCAGGTTCAAGGTCTACCCAGGATGCACTAGGTCACCAGACTGCAGAATCTGCTCCCCAGGTGGTGAAAGGCCTGAAGTTCATGCTAGAGGTGCAGATCGGCAGGACCACGTGCAGGAAGACCCCACACCCAACTCTGGACCACTGTGACTTCCAAACCAGCCCTCCCCTGAAGCAGGTAAGCATGCGGGGCTACCTTCCTGCCCACCTGGCACCCAGCACCCAGACAGGGACAAGGAAGGCAGCATCCATCCCCGGCCTTGCAGGGCACATGCATGCCCTTCCCTCCCCATGAGTCAGAGGCCCAGGGCCCTCCAGCTCTCTGGGGAGGGCTGCCCCCAAAACCTTCGGATAACTCAGAAACAACAGTGTGAGACAGTCACAGCATGACAGCTATCAAATGCGGTGGGTACAACAGGTGCATGTGACAGGTGAATGTGACCAATCATTTCCAAAGAGGGAAGACAAAGGTGATAAAAATCAACAACCCATAAATACAAATACAGGTGAAATTTATTCTTGAATCATTCTTTCACATTTTCTGCAGGTTTGAAATTTTCAAACTAAAAACAGCAGAAAAGGTTCCCTCAGGCAGGCCCACACAGGCATGTACACAAACAAGCACACATAAGCACACACATGTGAGCACACACAAGCATGCACACACTTTAATGGCCCAGCAGCTGGGCAGCACCAGGGCTGGGCTGGGTGGGTGGGGCCCGGGCAGTAGGGGTGGAACATGGCTGGGGAGCAGGACCTGGGCAGCCAGGGTGTGAGTCTGAGCTCCTCCTTTGTTTCAGACTCTGTGGTGCTGCTCCGTGGTCTGGGTCATCCCCTGGCTCCAGTGGGTCCAGGTGCCAGTGCTCACTTGTCACTGACTTCGCCTCTGGAAGCAGCACATGCTGCGGATGTCTGCACTCCAGCCCCACAGTCATGGCCCCTGCTGGCCAGCACACTCACAGTGGATCCTAACAGATGCCTGGGGTGACACAATGTCAGCATAGCAGTCCAGACCCCGTCCGCTCTGTCCCAGTGTCCTCTGAGATCAGTTTCACAGCCACAGTAGCCCTAGACCTGGTCCTGAGGTGAGGGGTATTGAGGACTCCCATTCTACCAAGAGCCCAAGTCTACCTCCTAGGCTTACCACCTGGCGGAAGACCAGGCACGCTACAGATCTGGAGCCTTCCTGGGCAAACTGAGGAGTGAATACAGAGCTGATGACTTAAAACAATGCTGTGTCACTTTCTCCAGTCTGGGGACTGAACCTCCACACCTAGCCTGTTTTATTTTTGGAGACAGGGCCTCAATGTTGCCCAGGCTAGCCTCAGTCTCTGAAGTAGCTGGGATGACAGCCTCCTACCACCAGGTGTCCACCTGAGTCCAAGAGGGTCACGAAGGCCAGACAAGGTCGCCAGGCCCCCTCCTCAAAAGTCAGGCCTGGCCTCTCTTCCCAGGTCAGCAATAGCACAGTCCATACAAAGGCCACCTGACCCACCACCCACCCTGCCAGGATCCCTCAGCCAGGCTCTGTAGCCCTCACCTGAGGGTGGGGACTCAAATCCAACCGCAGCCCTGCAGGCCTGCACCTGGCTCTCAGCACACCATCCGGGGACAGGCACTCACCTCTTCTCACTGAGGGAACTGCCATCACAGAGCCCCTTGACCATGGCCCCCACACGCAAACCCAGGCCTCTGTCCCAGCTCTGTGGGCAGACACCAGGTGAGGCTCACTGACACCACACCACCCCCTTGTTATTGAAACCCATGACAGAAAAAAAAGTCCCTCCTCACTAGCCATGGGGACACAGGGAAGACAGGGGCTGACACTTCTGGAAGCTACACGGCTCTGCCTCAGTAGACCCACCCTAGAGACTCCCACTCCCACACCAGCAAGCAGGACCATGTGAGCCCAGACGCCCAACCCCGCCATACCACATACCATCCCATCCCCTCCCTCACCAAAGAGTGACCCCTGTGGCAGATCCAAACCCAGGTGACAGCGACACCCTAGAGATAGGATGTCTGACCAGCAACAGCCTCGAGTTCCATGCTGCCCATCCAGCTTTGCCTATTTTAATATATCGGCTTTACACTGGCAGAGGGAATCACTGCAACACCACAGGGACACTGTGTTTCAGTGAGTGTCGCTGAGAAAACAGAAGGTTAAAGCCCCAGCTCCTAAGGCACACCAGGGCTGTGACCAAAAAAACAGCACTTCTGTCGAGCATCTCAAACTGACACAAACCCACCATGCACCAGAGCACTGCTGTGGGTCCAGCACTCCCAGGCAGCTCCAGGCTCACCCAGCTGAGCCACCCTGCGGGGTGAGGTGGGCTCTGATGAATCCCCCTAAACATTACTCCTACCACACCAGTGGGACACCAGTGCCACTCAAGTGACAGCCCCACCCACCTCATCCGGAGACCTGAGCATCCCAGAGCATTCTGCTGTGCCAGTTAGGGCCACATACTGCAGCCACCACCTGGGCAGGTGCCGAAGACCACCTGTTCCAGTCCAGTCACTTGGCGTGCTCTTGCCCTCACACCGGGAGCACCCAGCTCCGTGGGCGCCAGCTGCAACTCAGGGCCAGCATGAACCCTGGGCACTAAGTTTCCACCTCCACAAGCCCACAGCTTCCTGCACATTAAGAGTCGGTGAGCACAGCCAAGGGTGGGGAACAGCCAGGGGTGGTGCCAGGGGATCAGGTCAACTACTCAGAGATGGAGGTGGGGGAAATCACTTCAGCCCATGACTTGGCAACCACCACAGGCAACACAGCAAGAGCCCATCTCAAAGAAGTGCATGAAACTCTTTCACTCTATACCACTCTACAAGAGTATGCTGCTAATAAAATCCCAAAGGGATCTTAGGAAAGTTAGTAACTGAATCCCGACTTTTTGTAACGGACAGCAGAAGCCTGTGAGGAATCAACCGAGTAATTTCCAAGTCGCAGTACCGTTCACCTTAGCAGCAGGCTCTCTCACGAGCGAGAAGCCTGTTGCAGCTCATCTTGCCACGCTATAGATAACACAGGAAGTGACACTCGAGACAGAGAACCAGTATCTCGGTCAGAATTGAGACGCCTCTGCTGAAAACTGTGAGAACAGCTTGTCAGCTTCTCACCAGTGAGAACTGAACACAGGAGAACGGCACCAGCCAGATGCAGCGCGGCCACCCGGCAGCCGCCGGCCCTGAGGCAGGGTGCGGGCGGGCTAGAGGTCCTCATGCCTCCCCGCTGCAGGCCGTGAGCAACACCAACGGCTGTCCCGGCAGGAAATGTTGCTTCATCTGGGCTGTGGGCTCTTGCTTCTACTCACGGTCATTTATTCCACATAATGCCATCCAAGCAGCGACACACAAATCATGCAAGATCACCAACCGCCAGCCCCTGAAGGAGGTGCGGCCAGCACCCGGCGCAGGCAAAGATGAGGCCAACGGCTCAGTTACCACAACTGCCCACGCCTCTGAACTTTGCTAGCATTACTCAAACTGTTGCCAAGTCAAGTTATTCTAAGCACTTGGAGACAGAATCCTGCACAAACTCCCAAGTCCCCGGACAGAAAGCGTGTGGTGTGCGGGACCCAGCCCGAGTTGTTGGGAAGCCAGCGGTCAGGACCACGGTGCTCTGCAGTCTTGCTGTGTGGCCCTAACCCCTCGGCCAGGACAGCCCTCACAGCAACACGGAGGAACAAATCTTCAGTCAATGAAATGATTAGAGTAGAAGAAACTCCCACGCCATGCCATTTGAAGCAAAGTGAGTTTAAAACTATTTTTTATTATTATCAAAAGTAAGACCAGTGTGTCGACCCGTCAAGACGTACAGCAGTTGGGATGAGACGCTAGTGGGAGATGGGACTTCACACATGCACTGCCCACAGGGTCTGAGGGGCAGAACAACTGCAGAGACAGCACATTCCCAGTCGACTCCGTGGTGCAGGCTCCCACAGGGTCAGTACTCACAGAAGAACCCACACGGGCCTCCCACACTGATCTGAAGGCCTTCCTTCTCTCCACCTGCTCAGGTCTGGAACCCTCTGCTGTGCAGAGATGCCAGGTGGCAGCAGGTGAAGCTGGGGACCCCACACATGGTGTGGGAACCCAGGCTGTATCCCACACTCACACTGTGCTCCCTGGCCCTTCTGTGCCACCCTGCAAGCACATGTCCCCCTGAGAGGTACACCAAGGCCTCAGGACAGACCAGGAGCACAGTGAGCTCTGGCAGCTCTTCAGTGGCTCTGGCCACCAACCCTGAGTTCCACAGGCAAAGCAAGTGGCCCACATCCTAGAGAAAGACAGTGCCTAGAAACATTATTTGTTCTTTTAAGAGAAAATGGCTTTCTATGAATTAATCTTCCCTCTAAAGGTGAAGTCACTCCCAGGAGACAGGTCCCCTCGGGCTGCAGCTGCCTTTCCATCCATGCCTCCGGGGACGCACAGGTGCTGGCACAGCTGTGCCCACAGCTGCACCAGCTCCTCCGCACAAGCCAGGTCTAGATTGACTGCAAGCTGAGCCTGCAGAGAAAGGGCGACCGGAAGGAGCCGAGGTAGAGGTGGCCGTCGTGCTCGTGCACCTCACTGATGTAGGTGGCCACCAGCCCGTCGGGGTCGTGCAGGCTTCTGCGGAAGGCGCCGCTGTCACTGAGCTCCAGTACCAGGCTGTACCGTGGCACGAACTTCAACACCGTCTCCTGACTGAGCAGCTGCGGAGAAGCACAGAGGCCCTCTGACCTGAGGAGGCCACACACAGGCAACCCAACCACCCTCACCCCAGGGGCAGAGCCCAGAACTCCTGTACCTGCGCCCTGCAGACCAGGCCAGGCCAGGCCACAGAGGCAGCAGGACAGCTGTGCACTGTGCACTGACATGCTAAACCGAGTCCCCTCCAGGGAGCCAAGGCTGCTGGAGACCTCGACCCAGCAGAACACGGCTTCAGGGAATCAACAAGTTCCCTAGTAAGAATCAAAGAATGTCAGGCATGCAGGACGCAAAGGAAGAAGACCAGGAGAGCTCCTGTTTAAGACAGCTGAAAGTCCAGTGACTACATGGCAGCCTTGGACAGGGCCAGTGCTACCACCCTGCCGCAGGATCCCTCCCCACATGGACATATGCCACGGGGCTGACAAGGAGGCTGAGGTAGGACCCGTGCAGGGAAGGGACGATGGCTGCAGAGAGAAGGACCCCACAGGAGGCTGGGACGCAGGGATGGACACAGGAATAGAGTGAATAGCAGGCATCCAGCCAAACTCTGGCAGGCACCCCACCAGTCATGCCACCCTGACCAAGAAACATAGGCAGCTCTAGAAGGCTCGCCAGCAGAGGACAGGCCACAGGACAACCTGCAGGCCTCCAGGGTCTCCACTGGCCTCCCTGCTCCTTCCTCTTACCCCAGGGAGCCCATGTTCTTGCTCTAACAAAGTCTCCAAAACCTCCACCTCCACAGCCAGCACTGAGTCTCTGGCCCTGGGACCCCGGGTATACCCTGCCCAGCTGCCTGCTGCAGACTCCGGTCAGGACCCAGCCTGCACTGGCTGCTGAAGCAGGAGCACCACTCTCAGCCTGGGCCCGGCCCTCCCACCCAAGCTCCACAGCAAGGGGCCTCAGGACTGGCTGCTTGTGTGTGCACCTGATCCTCAGTTCCAACCCCACCCTGGCCCCACAGCCAGCAGGGCAGCTCCAGGATGCCCATGCTTCCAAGAGCAGCTGCTGCAGGCTTCCTAACACTGTGCTCTTAGTCATGTAGCCACAGCTACTTGAGGTTAAGCCGAGCGGGTATGCAGGGGACCAAGACCACATTGATCAGGGGAGGCCTCAGAGCCCAAGGACAAGGGTGTCCCTGCGACGGAGTCACTGGCTCAGGCCTCGGGGCCCATGGGTTAGGGATGCTGAAGGGGCTGTGGGTGCCACTGGTAGGTGGATGGTTTTTATAGGAGTGGGAGTGTCAGGAGGGCCAAGTGCAGACCCTACAGAGACGGCAGGAGGAAGAGGCAGAAGGTACTGGCCAAGGCGAGACACTGAGAAACCCTGGTGGCCACTCCCTCTGACAAGATGTGGCAGGGAGCAAGGCAGGAGCAAGGGAACCTGAGTCAGCCCAGGAGAAATGACTTGAGCCTGACCATCGGGTGGGGCCCCAGAACTCAACAGGCAGAAGTGACAGAAGGTTCTCAGAACAGAAACCAAAACTGGTGAGATAGCTCAGCGGTCTAAAGCACCTGCTTAGGCAAGCTTAGGCAGATGCAGGAGACCATAGTTCAATCCCTAGCACCACATGCGGTGCCAGCCCCGCCCTCAGGGCAGGCTGAGCCGGCCAAAAAAAAAAAAAAAAAAAAAAAAAAAAAAAAAAAAAAAAAAAAAAAAGAAAGCAATAGAAACCAGAAGGTGCCAGGGAGATAGCTCAGTGGCATAAGCACCTGCCTAGCAAGCCAAGGTCCTGAGTTTGATTCCCAGTACCAAAAAAAAAAAAAAAACCACTAGAAGTAGAGTGGGGAGTGGGGATAAAAACTTAAATTTACATTTCAGGATGAAACATAAAGTATGTTTTAAACAGACATCACAAGTACAAAGATTATGAGAACTAGAACTTTGACGGGTATAAAGGTCACAGAGATTATAACTAGATTAAATTTTCATTGTATTTGGGGACTATAGTTCTTGTTACCTTGAAAATCATCTTTTTGATCCAGGGCTTCTCCGCTAGGAAGTCCAGCATAGAGAACCCGGGGTTCTGACGGATGGTGGACATGGCGACCCAGTAGCCCCCGGAGCTGCTGGGTCGGATATTGTCGGGGAAACCAGGCAAGTTCTCCACAAACAGGTCAGCCCCGCCCTTCATCAGGCCTGACACATAGACCCTGGAAAGTTCCACGCAGACAGTGAGCATGGCCCCGGGCAAAGGAAGAAGTCTCAGCCAAGTACCCGAAAGGTCCCAGTCCAGGCACAGGTGTGGAACTATTGCGGGGGTGTCCCTGAGAGCACCCAGGGAGAGGCAGGTGGGGACTGAGGCCCAGGATGCAGGGATGGGGACCTGGCTATGCTAGCATTCAGTTGAGACCCTGGCAGACTACAACTCCCAAGGGGCTGGAGTACAAGCAGCAGCCCACCCTGGAGCATGGCACATCCACCCACAGGACACAAGGCGAGGGTAGTGGTTGCCCCCAGACTCCCGCCAGCTGGTCTCCACCCACAGCAACACCACACACACCTGCGTATCCTTGCCATGGTCGTTTCTGACACCAGGACGAAGTCCTCCTCTGGAGACAGCTGCACCCCGTTGGGAAACTGCAGCTGGTCTAGGAGCACCCGCACCTCCTGGGTCTCAGTGTCATACTCCAGCAGCCTGGGGAATAGGTGCGGTCACACAGGAGGGGGTACATGCTTGCAGCCCGGACCTGCTGCCCTCCAGGAGGTGACTCCTCACCCAGGGGCCAGGATGGGTACTGTGCTGCTCTGGAGCGGGATCAGCCCTGGCCTCCAGTGGGCCGGCTGTCTGTCCATATCACCCACGGCATGCTAGCCTGTGCCATTTTATTTCCTCAAAGCAGAAGGGAGAGCACCTGCTCCTTTATCCACTCCAAACACCATCAGCGCCCTTCCCAGGGGCTGAAGGACTACACTGTGGAACATAGCACACTCCAGAGGCTGTCAGTCTGTGGGGTCACCTGCCAGGCACTGCCGGGGTGGGGGGACAAGTGTGCACCTACCGGCCATCATCAGTGCCTTCCATAACCAGCAGCAGGAAATCTCGCCTCTGCCACTTGCTGCTGGAATCAGTGAAGTAAATCTTCCGCCCGTCCCGAGTGATGGCAAGGTCATTCACAAAAGACATTTTCCTCCCCTCAATGGGTGTCTCAGAGGACAACAGCAACTTCACTTCCCCTGGAGTGAGAAAGAGAAACAGAGAGAAAATGACTGGCTTCCATTCTAAGAACTTGTTTCTCAGTGGTTCAAACATTAATCAACCCAACTGACGTAGAAGAAGAAAACTAAAATGAACTTTTCTGAGTCTCATGTCAGAAGACAGATTCCTTCCTACAGTCAGAATGGTTGATGTGGGCTGGAGATATAGCTCAGGGGTACAGCACCTGGGTGGCAAGCACAAGGTCCTGAGTTCAATTCCTGGAACCAAAAAAAAAAAAAAAAAAAGGACAGTGTATCTATCAGCTGACAGGTGATGAGCGTGCCCAGGCTAACTTCCTCAACGTAAAACGTAAAACCCCTTCCTGGGAACAATCTGCAGTCTCACAGATTGAGGCTCACAGACAGATGGGTGCCCAAGTATGGGGGCCCACCAATGGACCAACAGGTGCCCGAGGACAGGTGCCCGGCAGCCCTCTACAGAGCCACATCCTTGGCATGAACCTGCACTGAGAAAGCTATAACCCTGATCACGGTGACAGGACCACCAGTCACGGGACAGAGGGTGGGGGAAGAAGAGCAGCTAAAAGATAAAAAGGGCACAGCAACAAAGATAGAAAAATAAAGACAGAGCTACAGAGTTAGAAAAAGAGTTCTAACGCTCTCAGAGCAAGTCATTCTGAGACCCTAAAGTTAAAACCCCACTGTATGGGAGGTCAGGGCAGGGCAGAGCCTATAGCAGCGGGGACTGACAGAAGCTGCCACACAGCCAGTGTGACGAGGGGAAAGCCTCAGCAGGGCCTCAGCCACTCTTAACAAAGCCTACAGAATCTACCCACACATGCATGGAAGACCTGAAACTGTCATAGAGGAAAACAAGTCCCTGTGACTTACGTTTCCGGGGATTGACTTCAAACAGCCCCTTGTATGCATCGGCCACAAACAGAGTGCCGTTGGGCCCCGCACGGATGCCCAGGGGCCTCCCACAGGCGGGCTCATCCTCTCGGGTCTCTAGGAATAAGCAGACAGGGGCTGGGGGGTAGAGAAGGCCACCACACCCGCCACAGGGTCCAGCACCTCACCCCTCCCTGGACAGACTTGGGGCTGTACACAGCACAGGACAAGGGCAGGGCGTTAGTGCCAGACCTGCAGGGTGCCAGGGTACTCAGGCGGGGGAGCTCACTGTGGGCTCACTGTGGGGCTCAGCAGAGCTGCTTAGGGTCCACATTCAGTGGAACAGGGCCAGCTAGGAACCAAACCAGACTGTAAGTCCGCCTGTGGAACTGCAGTGCGGATGCCTGAAAAACCGCTCCCTAGATGTCAGGAACAATTACACCTGAGAACGTCTACGGTGAACTGTATTTTGCTTTTCATTCATTTATGTCATCTTGTGCTGCATCCACTTCACAATGAAAATGTGTCAGTTGTGTAAAAATAACTTGCCATAAAAATGACACCCAGGGCCGCAGCTTCGCTCAGTGATACAGTCCTTGCCTGGCCTGCACAAGGCCTGGGCTCCCGTCCTTATACCACAAAGAAATACTCTAATATAAAATATAAATAAAAATAAAATAACTAGTAAGAAGAAGCCATGGGCTATCTGTTTATAAACAGTGAGGTTCTACTCTAGGTTTCCAAAATCTGACTCATGTGAGCGTGCGTGGGTTTTGAACATCACCGCTGAAGTCCTGGGACACGCCTGAAGGAAATCACACACAGGCACCTCAGGGTGATAACACCTCCTGCTTTCCTCCCAGCATGCCTACAACAGCCATTAGCCCATGAAGTGACCCCAAAAGGGACCACAGGTCTAGGGGACAAGTGAAGGGGCCGGGCCGGAGAAGTACCACACGGGCCCAGAGACCATGTGTCAAACGCAGAACTTGTGTGACACCTAACATGGTCCCCCAACAGATGCCCAGCATCTTTCTCCACAGGTAAAACTGGCTTCCAGGAGCAGCAGTTCCTTGGGCACACTTCAGAGTGACAATGATAACTTACTGCATGGGCCTGAGCCAAACCGGGCGATGGTCTCTACTTCGCCATTTTCAAGTTTCAGGACCCGGCCATCAGCTGTACCAGTGAAGAGCACATCTGTTTACAAAGCACAGAGGAGACGGTCATGCAGGGCTGAGCAAGGACTGCGACCACACCACCTGCTACAGCAGAGGAGGCAGCAGTTCTGGAGATGAAGGGAAGGGCTCCCTGAGAAGGTCCAAGATTCCTTAAGACTCATGACGACACTACCCTGGGGCCAGCCAGCCAGAGAGAGCCTGAGCCTGCGTGTGTCACGTGAGAGCAAGGGATGGCTCCCTCCCTCCCCACCTCCCCAGTCCTGGGCCCGGGGTTGGCACTCACAATTGGCGCAGCCACACCCACCTCACAGCAGGGTGGCCATGGACTCAGTCCACCCTGCTGACTGAAGAGGTGCTAGGAGCTTGGGGGTAAAATGAAAGCACAAAGCCCTGGCTCAAACTAGACGGAGACAGCACAGGCGAGCACCACCCTGATGACCGAATCCCTAATCAGCCCACAGCTTTCACATGCATTCAGCACTCTGGAGCAAGCGCTACAAAATGTAACAGGAAATTTATAAGTGATATGCTAGGAAGACAGAAAATGGTATCATTAAAAAAAGTTCAATTTAAAACTACAAAATGTCGGGGGAAGGGGAGGGCAAAAATAGAAACAAAAACAGAACACAATGCCAACTATGGTAGATATTAATCCAAAATATCAATAATTTCTTTAAACATCAATGGTCTAAGTAAACCAAATGAAAGAGTGGTGCAATGAGGGAGACCCGGTGTGGCCACGTTTACAAGACACAGACAGGCACACCGATGAGGAGCGCAGGATGCGGAGACCACCAGGCAGAGGCTCACTGCTTCAGTCAGGGCGGCTACAAAGCCAGGAAAGTGCTGGGAGGTGGAGGAACAGTGCATCAAGGTAAGGGACTGAGTGCTCCAAGGAGACACAGCAGTCATGAAGGTGACGCACCTCCTAACACAGCGCCAGAGTACATGAGGCAAACACCGATAAAAACTGCAAAGAGAGGGCTGGGAGATAGCTCAGCGATCTAAGCACCTGCCTGGCAAGTACAAGGTCTCAGGTTTGATCCCCATGCAGTGCCAGCCACCAAAACTGTGGTGGTGCACGCCTGTAATCCCAGCGCTGGGAAGGCTGAGACAGGAGGATCACCGAGTCCAAGCTGCGAAGTGAGACTGTACCAAATAAATAAATAATAACAATTTTTAAAAACTGCGAAGAGAAATGAAACCAACAGTGACGAGGAGACTGGAGTCTTCAACAACCTTCTTCCGGAAATTCACAGAACAGACAGTAAGACAAGGCTGAGCTCAACAGCGCCACCACCAGTCACTGGTGTGGATCACAGCCACGACAGCCTCGGGCCTTCCACGCCCAGAGGGTTACAGCTGAGCACTCACCCAGCCACAGTCATGCACGTTTTTTTAAAACTGTGCCTACTCTGAACACAACCAACTTTTGTCATCACTCCTCAAATACAACAGTACTTACACCATATTTACATGGTCTCAGGTGCTGCAGGTGATCAAGAGGTGACTTAGCGTACACAGGAGGACGTAAACAGCGCTGCAAACACCACGCACTCGAGCATCCCGGAGCCCACTCCTGGCAGAGACCCAGGCTGACTGTGCATATTTGTCCCAGACTCACACGTGACATTCGCCAACCCTGAGCACATTCTGCAACCTAAGAGACACCTAACAAATTTTAAGAAATAGAAATCAAGCCAGGCATGGTGGCTGGCACATGCCTATAATCCTAGGACACAGGAGGTTGAGGCAGGAGGACTGCCACAAATTTGAGGCCAGCCTGGGCTACATAGTGAGACCCTGTCTCAAAAAAATAAATGAATAAAAATAAAAAACAAATCATACAATGTCTGTTCTCAGACCACAATGGAATTGACCTAGAAATCAGTAACAGAAAGATAGCTAGGAAATCCCAAAATTCTTAATGATTAAATTATATACTTTTAAATGTCAAATTATATACTTTCAAAGAAGTATATAAATGTCAAAGAAGAAATCTCATGAGAAATTAAAAATATTTTGAGCTAAATGAAAATGAAAACAATTTATCTAAGTTTTGGAGGTATACCAAAAGCAGTACTTACAGGAAAACTCCGAGTACGGCATAGGCATATTAGAAAATCTAAAATATGTAAAATCAAACCAAGCATGATGGTGCACGCCTATAATCCCAGTACTGGGGAGGTTGAGCTAGCAGGATCTCTGAATTCGAGACCACCCTGGGGGCTATAAAAGTGAGCACAAGGCCAGCCCGAACTGTATAGTGAGACCCTGCCTCAACAAAAATAAATAAATAAATAAATACATACATACATACATACATACATACTTAAAATCAGTAATCTAAGTTTCCAATTTAGGTAACTAGGGAAAAAAAGATCAAATTAAATCCAAAACAAACAGATGGCAGATATCAATGAAATTGAAAACAAGACATCAATTTTTATAAAACCAAAAGCTGGTTCTTTGAAAAGATCAACATAACACAAATATCTAGGAAGGCTAAGAAATAAAGAGAAGAAGCTGGGAAGATGGCTCAGTGGAATAAGCGCTTCTCTGGCAAGCGCAAGGCCTGAGTTCAATCCCCGGTTCCACCACAAAAAAAAAAAAAAAAAGAAGAAATCACTAACATCAGAAATGAAAATGTAGCTATCACTAAACAGCCCATCGATAGTAAAAGGATAATAAAGGAATACTATGAACAATGCTATTGTTGCAGGCAGCCTAGTTAGATAAAAGTATTACAGGCAGTCAGACAGGGTCAGGCCCTCGAAGGACATAAACCAGAAGACAAGACACCTCACAACTGTGGGAGGGACAGATGCTCCTGCTGTGAGCCAGACCTAAAGACCAAAGATCAAGCAAATCCTGACTGCCTAAAGATTCGCATCCAGGATTAATCATCACCCTGAGGGAGCCAGAAGAATCATTAAGCAACTACTACCGGATGGCTACCAGATAAGTTCCTGTTCTACTTTCATGCCCGCTTGCTACGTGACTCCCTTCCCCATTTGGTCCTGGACTTGATCAATTTTATCTGAGCAATGGTGCTTGTAATCCCTTTGGTTGACCATAGTTTTGTCCTACCCCACGTCCACCTAAGCGAGTTCCCATTTTCTCCACCTTAGCCCCGCATGGTCTTGCCCTATAAAAATAACCTGGAAGAGACAGCTTCCGGGGGCAACCCGCTCGGGCCCCCCTTCTGTCCATCTCAGACAGAAGCTTTCTTTCCCAGTAAATATTCTACTCTCAGCCTCTGTTTGTTCTTAACATTCATTCTTTGGTTTTGGAGAACACGAACTCATCCAGGTCAGGTCGGGAGTTTCGCTTCCCCTATATCACTATTATCTAAATGAACCAATTCCTTGAATGCCAAAACTACATAAGGAGAAACAGCCAATGTAAATTACCATGTATCTTTTTTTTTTTTTTTTTTTTTTTTTTTTGGCATACGAGATGTTGCGGCGTGACTGGAGTTCAGACGTGTGCTCTTCCAATTTAACAAAAAAGCTCTATTGAGATTCTAATCTCAGCATCAAGACTTTGCATTACTTTTTTTTTTTTTTTTTTTTTTTTGGTCTTTTTTAGACAGGGTCTTGCTATGCAGTTCAGGCTGGCCTTGAGCTCACTTTGGAGCCCAGGCTGGTCTCAAACACACAACAATCCTCCTGCCTCAGCCTCCCAAGTGTTGGGATTACAGGTGTGTGCCACCATGCCTGGCTGCCCTGTAATCTATTTAAAAAAACAGAATAATTAACAATTCAAAAAGAATGTATCAAGTTCAGATGGGTTTACACACCAATTCTACCAAACACTTGAGAATTTTAACCAGTTCTCTAAAATTTCTTTCAGAAGACAGAAGCAGCTGTAATGTTTCCTAAGTTATTCTACGAGGCCAGCATCATCCCGGTATCAAAAAAGACATAAAGACAGAAGACAATTGCAGACCAATACTTCTCATGAAGACAGATGCAAAAGCCCTCAACAAGTATCAGCAAACCAAAGCCAACAGCACAGAGGAAGAAGCACACACCACAACCAAGTGGGCTTTATGCCCAGGACTCAAGGCCAGTTCAAACTTCAAAAGTCAATTAATGTACTCTGTCACTTCAAAGGCTAAAAGAAAAATCTCTGGGCTGCATCAACAGATTCAGAAAAGGCATGTGACAAAATCCGACTCCATCGTGAGGGAAAGGAGAAACCTCCCAAGCTAGGAAGGGCAGGAGCTTCCTGAGCTTTACCAGGCCATCCACAGCCCACAGTATGGACTCCAGCCTCTCCTGCTGAGACTGGGAACAGGAAAGCCCACTCCTCGTTACTCACTTTAGCACCATGTTGGAGGTCTCAGGTGATTCAGTAACAAAGACAATAGAAGGGATACCAAATGGAACGCAGAAATAAAACTGTCCTTTGTTTATAGATGTCCTACAGTTTAGGTAGAAAACCCAAAGGAATCAAGGAAAACAACTAGAAGTAACAGTTGTAACAAGGTCACGGTACATACCTGGTTAATACACAAAAATCCACCACATTACTGTAAACTAGTGATGAACAAGCGGAATTTGAAAGTAAAAACATGGCTTATGTTAGCACCCAAAATGATGATATACTTAGATAAAAATAAAATATACAAGTTCTTCATGAAGAAAGCTATGATGACAGAAACCAAAGAACTAACTAAATGGGTAAGACAATTCAATACTACTCAGACGTCAGCTCTTTTCAAATTGATCTAGATGTAATACACTCTCAACCAAAATCTCAGCGAAATACTCTGTTGAGTAACTTTGTTGGCTATGGACAACTGTTGAATAGTAACAAACATTGGTTGAGTATCAACAAACTGACCCTCAAGTTTACACAGAGAGGCAAAACCCCAAAAGAGTCCAAGTAATACTAACAGAGTAGAATAAGTTCCCCAGATTGATGGTACCCAGCTTCGAGGCTCACCATGAAGCTGTACCAGTCATCAACACAGGCTGCCACCACCAGAAGGACAGGTAGCCAGGCCAGCACAGAGCGAAGAGCCCAGAAACAGACCCTCATGAACACAGCCATCCCACCCTTGACAAAATTGCACAGCCAATAAAATGGAGAAACTAAACAGTGCTACCCACATCCAGGGCTAACACAACAGGATGAGGACCAACACTAACCCAGACACAGGCCTTCCACCCTACGCGCTGACACAGAGTGGACCACACCTCCACGTAAGACGCAGAGCTAGACAAATTCCATGGAGACAGCACAGGGGAGAAAATCTAAACCTTGGGTATGATGATGATCTTTAGGGTAGAGGTAAGATCCATATTCACCAGCTGGGCTTCATGAAAATCAAAATCATTTGCTCTGCAAAAGAGGCTGTCAAGAGAATGAGAAGACAAGCTACAGACTAGAAAAAACTATTTGCAAAAGACACATGTGTTCAAGGAGTGCTATCCAAAACATACCATGAACTCTTAAAACTCAACCCTAAGAAACTGAAAAACCCAATTACAAAAGAGGATGGAGGACCCAAACAGACACCTCGTCAAAGACCTAGAGACTGCAAGTAAGAGAGGCTCGGTATCCACTGTCATCAGGGAAACACAGATGACAACATGGACAAGATGCCACAACCAGGCCACGAGAACGGCCAGCGTTTGGCACGGGCGGCAGAGCCTGGCAAGCCTGCTGAGCACCTCGGGGCTCTCAGCCCTGCTAATGCGATGCCGGGTTACAGCCACTCTGGAAGCAGCCCGCAGTCATTCCGCAAAACCAAACTCACTCTTCCCTTACTCAAGTGAAGCGAAAACCTTATTTTCTGTTATTTCAGATCTGAGTCCCCCCAAAGCCTCATGTGATCACAGGTGGCCCGGATTCTGGGGTTTATAGCTGGCTTCAGTGAGAAGGTGGGGTCTGGCGGGAGAGGCAGCGCCCGGGAGAGCCCAGCTTCCTCCCAGCTCTTCCCTGGCTCTCACCTTCCTGTGGGCAGCTTTTCCTCCACCCTGCCCGTTCTGCCATGCGGCCCTGCTGTGGAACCTGCAGATTATAGACTGAAACCTCTAAAATTGAGCCAAAATAAACTTCTCCTCTAAATTCTGGCTGTTGAGTATTTTCCCCCAGCAAAAAGGAAAGACACTAAGACAGTACACACACACACACACACACACACACACACACACACACACAATTGCACTTGTGTTGACAGCAGCCTTATTCCTAATTACCCAGACTTGGAAACGAGCAGACATCCATTAGTAGATGAATGGATAAATAAGCTGATACATCCAGTCAACAGACTAGATCCAGTGATAAAAAGAAATCCGCCATCAAGCCATGAAAACACAGGAATCTGACGTGCGATTCCTAAGTGAGAGAGGCACTGCGAGGACAACCTGCATGACTCCAACACCGGAACACTCTGCGCAAGGCAGCGCCATGGAGACAGTAGAGGTGGGCAGCCACTGAGGATGAGAGGGGAAGGAGGTGGCCGGGAAGGCACGGCCGTGAGAGCACCGCAGGACACTGCACTGCGGGACAAAGGTCACCATAGCTCCATCCAAAACCCAGAGTGCCCAGCACCAAGCAGGAATGACTTGGGGATGCAGTGTCCAGGTGCTTGACTTACCAAGTGCACATTCGGGGGGACTGAAAGAAATCGTTCTCTGTTTGGAAAATTTCTGTACCTTCTGCTCAGTTGTGCTGTGGGTTTAAAACCGTTCTTAGAAACAAACTACTCCAAAGTAGACGAAGCATGCTACTTGAAGATTATTCTCCTGCACTGTCCATGACTGACCAGCACTCCCAGGACACCACGTCACCCCCAGATGGGGCTACAGCTGCACGAGCACCCAAAAGGTGTGACCAGAGTCCCCAGTGGGCTGCAGCCCCTCTGCAAGGGGAAAGGACAAAAGCAGGGGGGTGAGGGGGTGTTCTCAAGAGGTGAGGCCGCTGGCCTATTTTAAACTACAGTATTTGATGTTTCATAAAAAAAGTGAAATTTGCTAATAGAAATGTCAATGTCTTTTAAAGAAAAATACAAAGTTTATCACAAAGTACTTGTTTTTCTTGCAATAATTTTGACTTTGTCAGCCAGAAATCAAGCCAAGAGCTGCAGGATGGGGCCAGGCCATAGGTCCCACATCAAGCAAAGGGGCCACAAAAGCGGGGGCAGGGTGGAGACTAAAGAGCAGACGCGCAGTCGTGCCCTCACCCAGGAGTCACCAGCAACACTTCCAAAGACGATGCTCAGAGGGTCTCACACCAGGAGTTCGTCTTCTCACCAGCTGCGCCTTTTTAGTATTAATCCTAATTCTCATTTTAACACCAAATGCCTTGTCCAGGCTGCAAGAGGCCTGATTCAAGCTGGCAGGCTGGGAGGGGTGCGGACAGCACACAAACAAGAGTTCAAGCACAGACAGCCACTCATCCCCAGCTTCGAGGGAAGCCGAAGACCAAAGGCCCAAGTAATGTGCTGCTCGGAGCCAGTAAGAAAGCTCAGTGACTAAGCGTCTGCTTAGGCAAGCACAAGGACCAGGGCTTGAGCCCTAGCACCCCATGCCACACTGGCCCTGGACACTGGGCATGGTGGTGCACGCCTATAATCCCAGCACTGGGGAGACTGAAAACAGGAGCATTACTCTGAGTCCAAGCTGCATAGTGAAACTGCACCAAATACGAAAGAAAGAAAGAAAGAAAGAAAGAAAGAAAGAAAGAAAGAAAGAAAGAAAGAAAGACCGACCCAGAGCGCAGGCCCGGCGAGTGAGTGAGATGACCAGGGCTGCGGGATCCTGAATAGACCCAGAGGGCAGGCCCGGGGAGTGAGTGAGATGACCTGGGGCCCACAGATCCTCATTCGACCCAGGCTGCCGGCCCAGCAGGGAACCCTTCAGCAGAACTCCCTGCAAAGAGGCTAGAGGCAAGACCCACCCAACTGATTCAGGAGCAGAACATCTTGCCAGAGAGACACAAAGGGTTCACCTCTAATGGCTGCAGCAGAAAGAAGTGGAGCACAGCAACCAGATCCAAGCCACACCCACCTGGAGGAATCCGAACTTCATAGATCCAGACCTGGTGCTAAGGTAATAACTCTATCTAAGCTCTACACCAAAGGTCAGGAGACAGTGGTATACAAAATGACAAAGAGAAGGAACAAAATGCAGTCTCAGGCTCCGAGTCCACCCAGTACAAATGCAGAAGACACTAGCACTGAGGAAACCGGAAATCACACACCAGATAGCTCTGAAATAATAGCGTTGACAGTAAAGAATCAACTGCAGAAAGGTATAGAAGAAAATCAGATCAGAAATAATTTTGGAACTAAAAAATGTAGTGGTAACTATAATCAAAGAAGTACTAAGTGCTTCTAAAGA